>NC_068932.1:42175000-42480000 GCF_023091745.1 Budorcas taxicolor | reverse complement strand
GTGGAATTTCTGGTGGAGAGAGACAAGCAGCTTCTGTAGTCTCCCTTCCTAACACCTGCTGATGCCAATACTTTTCCTCCTCTGCAACCTTTCAGGGCATCGTGAAGCTTTCCAAGTTCTTCCAAATGGCCTTTAGTAGAGGGAGCCCTGGCAAGAAATCATTTTTTTTTCTTTTTTTTAAAATGCTATGTGAAATTGCACTCTGCAAAGTAGACATCTAGTTAGACAACCTGCTTGGGCCATGGAAATTCTCATTTGTGAATGTCCATTCTGCACCATAGTAAGACAGCAACCTGTTCTTGCTTCTTAATCCTGATTTCAGTGGTGGCACCATGATAAAAGAATCTGTCTGCTAATGCAGGAGACACAAGAGACACAGGTTTGATCTCAGGAAGATCCCCTGGAGTAAGAAACAGCAACCCACTCCAGTATTCTTGCCTGAAAAATTCCACGGACAGAGGAGCCTGGTGGCTCCTGGGGTCGCACAGAGTCGGACACAACTGAGGATGCACGCACACACACCATCCTTTCATGTGTCGAGGACTGACCCAGGCCAGCTCCCACCGCCGCCACACCGTCTCTTGCAGACACACTCAATGTATCGTGTGCAAGGTGAGAGAAATCTCCTGTTCCTCTATGAGTGAATTTCCTGTGTCCAAAGTGACAGAAATGGGAGGCGGTGATGTTGCGACAGGGTTGGAGTGGGTTGCCGCAGAACCATTCTGGAAGGCTAATTGATTAGAATGGGCAAGAAATACTTGCTGTTATTCAAATGACTGTGGAGGCAGCCTCGTATGTCTCTTGTTTTATGAAATGCTAAAACATTTACACTCTTTTTACTTCAATCAGGAGGAGATCATTTGGATCTGTTTTAAAGGGAAAAGAATTAAGAGAGCTGACATTTCCAGGAGAAACAATGTTCCTGCATGCAGCTGGAATTTAAACGAGAACCTGTGGACAATTCTGATCGAACAGGCTTTCATTCCAACGTGTGGATGGCTGCAGAACCAGACCAACCTCCGGGAGTACAGAGAAGATGAGAGCTCCACCTCTCTGGGGTCAGGGGCTGCTGGTTTTTGTTGCGTTTTCTGGGGTTAAATATTTTTGAGGATTTAAAAAGAGCATTTATTTCTTTTCCGTTTATGATTCCCTTCGGAGCATACCTTTCCCCATTCCATGCTTCATGCAGCACAAGGGGAAGAGAGGAGGTGTCAGCTTATTCCCAGAACGGCTAAAAGCATCTCAGGAGTTATGGGCACTGTGGTCTACAGAGGAGGAAAATATATATTTTGGTCTTGAAAGTTACTGCTTCAATTACTTAGTAATTTCTTAAGCAACCTCAGGGTGGGCTTTTAAGAGGCGGGTTTGAGAGAGGCCTGTGGAGACTCTCCCTGAGCATTACCACTTAACACCTGTCAAAGTGGAAGCAGAGAACCCTTTCTACTCTGACCCTGCCCAGAGAGGCTGCCAGGACAGTGGGCATGTCCAGGGCACCCGGCCTCAGGCTTGTCTCTGTGATTTTTATGATTTTTGTGATTGTAAAAAACATGCAAAGACTGTTCACAGCATCCTAATTCGCAATAGTCAAAAGGTCAAAAGGTGAAAACAGCCCATATATCTATCAATCGATAAATGAATAAAGAAAATGTGGCAGATCCATCCAAATGGAACATTATTTGACTGTTCAAAGGAATGAAGCCTTGACACATGCTATACCATAGACGAACCTTGAAAATGTCATGTTAAATTGAAGGAGCCAGTCATAGAAGGTCACAGGCTGTATGACTGTTTTCCAGAGTAGGTGAATAGAGAGGAGAAGGTATCCCAGGGGATCGTGATGTACAAAAGTCAGAAGACAAGATGAGGCCTTCAGAGGTGTGCAGGAGATGCCATGTGGCCAGACTTTAGGACTGACTGGTGGAGGTGAACCTGACCTGGATCCACTGGAAAGGGTGATGTGGGGGGCGCTGGAGCACACAGAGCCTCTGACAAGTCACCTGGCTCCACCTGCATCTCTGGGAGGACCCCTGAGGCTCCCTCATGGCCATGCTCCACTCAGCCAGGATGGCCTCCAATGCCCACCCAGCTCCCTGGTGTTCACCCAGCAGGGAAGAAGACCTGGAATGATCTCCTGGGAAACGTGATGCCGAGGGGAGCTTTGTGGGCAGGAGATGCCTGGGCAGGGCAGTCGGCACTGACAGGAAGCCAGGGATTGTCTCAACACAACACAGGTCTCAGCCAGCCCTGGGACAGCTGTGGGGCCGGGATGACCCTGCAGAGTAGATGGCCCTCTACTCTGCCTGTGGAGCAGAGCTGTCAGAAGTTGAGCTTAGAGAATTGGCCCTTTGCACCCACTCATCGATCAGTCAGTTACTGGAGGGCAAAACCTTGGGACTCACAACCCAAGCATGTTTCTTGTCTTCGGCAATGAGCTGTCAGCAGCCAGCACCCTCAGCAGCTGGGGAATAACGGCCTGGGCTGGAAGGGAGGGCTCTGGGCAGCACACCCCAGGGTCCACTACACCTTTATCTCCATCAGGGCATGGCAAACGTTTTCTTAAAGGGCTAGATAATAAATACTTAAGGCTTTCTGAGCATAAAGGGAAAATCAGGTACTCATACAACCATTATAAAACATAAAAAAAAAACCCAAAAAACTATTCTTATCTTGTGAGCAAAACAAACAGTGGGCCAGATTTGGCCTCTGAGCTCTAGTTTGAAGACCCCTGATCTGGGTCTGTGTTATCCAGTATGACTGTCACTAGGGGTGGCAGTTACAGCAGTGTGCTACTTAATCTCTTAAAGCCTCAGTCTCCTCAACTGTGAAATGGGTTTACTGCCCTCTCCCTTATAGTGTGTGTCCAGCGAGAGAAGAGAGAAAGAGCACGTCACTCAGCGTCTGGGCCTCATTCTCGCCCTCCCGTCTCTTCTCCTAGCTCTCCTGTGGCTGTCCTTCTGTGCCCTGCTCAGCGTCCTATAGACAAAGAACTCATTATTCAGGGAACACCTGGTTCCATGGCTTGTCTAGTCAAGGCTATGGGTTTTCCAGTGGTCATGTATGGATGTGAGAGTTGGACTATAAAGAAAGCTGAGCTCTGAAGCATTGATGCTCTTGAACTGTGGTGTTGGAGAAGACTCTGGAGAGTCCCTTGGATGGCAAGGAGATCCAACCAGTCCATCCTAAAGGAAATCAGTCCTGAATGCTTATAGGAAGGACTGTTGCTGAAGCTGAAACTCTAATACTTTGGCCACCTGATGCAAAGAACCAACTCATTTGAAAAGACCCTGATGCTGGGAAAGATTGGAGGCCGGAGGAGAAGGGGGTGACAGAAGGTGAGATGGTTGGATGGCATCACCAACTCAATGGACATGAGTTTTAGTAAACTCCAGGAGTTGGTGATGGACAGGGAGGCCTGGCGTGCTGCAGTCCATCGGGTTGCAAAGAGTCGGACACGACTGAGCGACTGAACTGATGGCTTGTTAAAGATCAGGTAGAACAGAGTCTTCACCATTTGCTGGGAAACCGACGTGCTCTGAGAGCAGCCTGAGTGTGGGGTTGCCGCAGATGCCCAGCCCCCAGGAGCCCCTCAGTCATGGCCTCCCACTGATACACAGCCTCTTCGGTGTGTGACTCCTACTGGGTCTCAAATGCCTTGAGGTGCATTTTGTACCCAGTAAAGACCATTAAATACACTTAGATAATAAACCAAGCTACCAGTACTACTCAACCCTGATTACCTAATCATTCTCAACACATGGCCTGCAGACAATTAAATTTCCAAACCATTTCCAGCTCACATCTGACCAGCAACCCAGACAAGGTGTGTGATATTTGTTTGGGTGCATCCACATGGCTGGTAGACTTAACTTGCTCTCTCCCTCCCTCACCTGAGAGTGCGGAAAATGTGTCTGAGGGAAGGAAGTTTGCTCTCTGGTGTTTTAAATGGAAGATCCCATCCCTAGCACCATGAGAAGACAGCTGGCATGTAATGATGTCAATAAAGCACTCTGGGCAAAGTCACCCCTCCTTAATTGAGGGGCTGTGAACTAGAAACAGGAAGCTGCTAGAGAAAGATATGAAGCAAGTTTCTATCATTATTATCAGTATCTGTGAACTGAGCACCCACTCTGTGCTGAGCTCTCCACATCCGTTCTCATCTCAGGAGGAGGAGGAGACTTTGGTCTTTGCTTCCTCGGGTGGTTGAGCAATGAGAGGGCTGAGCCCCCTACTCCCTCCATCCTGATGAGCTTGGGTCAATGGCTCGTGTCAAGAGATGTGACATCTTTTATCCACTTGTTGGGCCTTCTACAGACTTTGTCTCATATGGTCATCAAGACAACCCCACGAGAAAGGTCCCATCACCCCCACTTCTTATGTGGAAACACTGAGGCCCAGGGCTTACATAACTGCCACAAGGCCGTGCAGAAATTATTTCAGAGAAGTCAGAATTCAAACTGCCTCATTTGCAGTCCAAGTCCTTCCCACTACACTTTGCTGCCTCAGGAAGTGAGTGTTAAATCCCAAGAAGGCTGAGAACAGGATCAAATTCTGGAATTTGATCAATGAGAAAGCTGCCTCAGTCCTGACATGAAAGAGAACAATTAGGGGCAGAGGGACATATGACAAAGCTGAGGTTCCAGTCTCCACTAACGTTTTCCCGGTGGAAACAGAGACTTGGCACCACCTAGGACTATGCCCTCTAAGAAAACCCCGCAGAGAGCCTCACTGGCCTGCAGCTGACAAGTGTCCCAGGCTCAGTGCCTATTGTCAAACGAGGCATCAGATGCTCAAGACAAAAGGATTCTTCCTCCTCTGACACTGTGCATCCTGTAATGATCATTTCTGACCATATCATGGCATCATTTCCGACAGTGTGAGTGATCCTATTTACTTTGATGTCATTGCTGCTGTTCAGCCACTGAGTTCAGTCCAGCTCTCTGTGACCCCATGGACTGTAGCACACCAGGCTTCCCTGTCCTTCACTGTCTGCTGGAGTTTGCTCAGATTCATGTCCATTGAGTTAGTGATGCTCTCTAACCATCTCATCCTCGGCCACCCCCTTCTCCTTTGCCTTCAGTCCTTCCCAGCATCAGGGTCTTTTCCAATGAGTCAGCTCTTTACATTAGGTGGCCAAAGTCTACGAAAGAACTACAAGAACTTCTAGAACTAATACCAAAAAAAAAAAAAAATCCTTTTCATCATAAGGGATAGGAATGCCAAAGTAGGAGGTTATTTACATGCTCGATCAATAACCATTGTTCATACACCTATTATGTGGCTTGCAGCCCACTGGACACTAGGATACAAAGAGAAGCCACAGTTCTGTCCTCATGGAGTTCAAACTCTGAATGGAGATTTGATATAGATATTCTGATACCCTAGGCTACATTGAGGATGCAAAGAATAAAAAGTGAATTATCGACTCTCTTTAAAAAGAAACGGACCTAAGAATTAACTGCTGGCATCAGCCTTGGCAGAAGCTGTACTTCTCAACCAATATTCCATCAGCTTCTCCAGAATTCCCTGCTACCCTTGCAGTTGGGAAGAGTTGGGTGACCAGTTCTAGCCAAATGAGCCACTTTTAGGCTGAAGCCTAGAAGAGCCAGTAGGCAATCATCTGTCTGTCCCTGCTGCTATGGCAACCACACATTCCTGGTGATGGCACGTTGGTTACCTTGAATCCCTGAGTGACTACGTGGAACAGAGCCTTTTGATGACCCATAATGGACAGAGAGAGAAATGAACCCGTGTGGTGTTAAAGTCACTAAGATTTGGGGTCATTTGTTATTGAACATTATCCAGCCTCTCCTGACTCATACCATTGGATTAGAAGCCAAATTATATTCTGGACCGGAACTGATTTTGGTACATAAAAAGATACAATATGGTTTTAATTAACTTTTTTCTACACACTGTCTCAAAAAAACTCACTTAGACTTCACATTTTAAAATCAGTGAGTGCCCAAGCCAATTTCCATTTCCTACAATTTGAAATTCATACCATTTTTTCATAAATTTATTTTCCAAAGTCTAGAGAAGCAAACCGCAGACAAAAATGCTAAAGTGTAATTGGTAAGCTGAGAAAATAATGGCATGGAAAATAACTACTTTTAGAAAACCAACAAAAGATAATGGAAATACAGAGGTGGTGTGTGATCCTGTTTCCATGGTGAATGCAAGGTCTAAATCAGTTCTCGGTGATGTGATGGCAAGGACAGCCATGGCTGGGGAAGTGTCAGCCTGCTAGCAACTGGCTCAGTCCCACCCTCTGAGCAGGAGAGTCAGGAGCCGCACACAGCAAGGAGTGGAAGTTGCCATGCGAATCGAAAGTGAGTCCTAGGGTGGTGAATTAATTAGCAGGAGTTACTACTTGACTGAGGGCAGGAGGAGAAGGGGACGACAGAGGATGAGATGGCTGGATAGCATCACTGACTCAATGGACATGAGTTTGAGTAAACTCTGGAGTTGGTCATGGACAGGGAAGCGTGGCATGCTGCAGCTCGTGGGGTCACAAAGAGTCGGACATGACTGAGAGACAGAACTGAACTGAACTGCTTGAATGAATAACCAACTGAGCTTCTCCAAGAAGACTAGGATCAAGATAGGGTTGTTTCTCTGGGGCATGGGCATGCTAATCACCTCCTGATAAAGGCTTCCATATTTGCTTCCTCCTTAGTGGAGTCGTTAAATGAGACATCATCATTCTCACCAATCCAATGAGCTGGGGTCATGGGTTTGTGTTAAGAGATCTGACCATTGAGTTAGTCAGTCACTGGTTGGGTAGGCATGTGGTTTAGCCTGAGAGAGGAAGCAGAAGCAGAGTAAAGAGAGGTAGGAGAGAAGGGATGAGAAGGTGGAATTCAGCCAAATGTACTAGGGTTTTGAATCCATCTCATAAATAAAAACTTGTATGAATGAATCTAGTTGACTTATTACTAAATAGCAACTACCCAAGTGTATTCTATTTCATTAAGCTGATTTGACTAAGGGGCTTCCCTGGTGGCTCAGTGGTATGGCATCCGCCTGCCAATGCAGGAGACATGGGTTTGAGGCCTGGGTTGGGAAGATCCTCCTGAGGAAGGAAATGGGAACCCACTCCAGTGTTCTTGCCTGGAAAATCCCATGGACAGAGGAACCTGGCGGGCTACAGTCCATGAGGTCGCAAAAGAGATGGACACAGCTGAATGACTGAACAAACTGACAGCCATTTAGTTTTACTAAATGGAACTAAATGGCTACTCTGTGCCAGGTCACAATGGTCATATTGAGCTATAAACTATTTGAATAAAAAGAAAGAACTCTACTAAAATAGCAATTATCTCTAAAAAATAAGGTTATGGGAAATTTCTACTCTGCTCTTCTTTCCTTTATTTGACAAGTTTTCTATAATAGAGGATGAGCTAATTTTATAATCAGAAAGTTACCATTTTTAAAGAATGTGATAAAACCCACTGAACAGTCCTGGGGACCTAGGAGGGTGGGGTCTGGTGGGCCCAACCCAGCTATTCAAATGTTGTAGAGACACCAGCCTTTGCAAAATATCACCAATATTCCTTAAACCATTAAATACATTTTATAATTGCAACTGCTAGCTCTAAATTGCCTGTTTACACTGTTAATGACTTTTTTGGTGTGAACCACTGTTTACAAATAAGGCATTTCCTAGAATCTGCTAGCAATTAGGGACTTATTCTGGCCTCTTAATGAAAAGTAAACACCATTAATAACGCCTGTCCTAGCTCATATTCATGTTGGTTTTGTGTCATTTACTTTGGGAACAGAAAATAACCGTCCTAAAAAAAATGCATTTAGCCTATAGATAGCTCCTAGGTACCACATCATGTGCTAATCTCATGGCAGAGAAAAGACATGATTAAGACAAGATAAAGGAAGAAGAGTTTTCCTTCCTCCTTCAAATTGTTTTTCATAAGCGATGGTCCCCGGACAATTGTTTTTACTAATCTGGCTATTTTATTCTGTATACTCACATCAACATCAGAGGCCAAGTTAAAGCCTGGCTTACTCCAGGACCCACTGACAACAGTCATCTCAAATTAGGGTGTACAACAGTCTTAACCCCATCCTACCCAGTCTGTGCAGAAGCCGTGAGAATGCAGCACATTTTAAAAAGAAAAGATAGCTGGTTATGAGAGAAGTGAAAGTTCAGATGATAAAACTACCTGAGGGAAAAAAGCACACCTTCATACAAAAAACTATTTATGAATGTTCATAGCGGCTTTGTTTGTAATAGCCTCAAACTGGGTACAAGCCAAATGTCCAGCAGTAGGTGAATGAATGATGCATGGTGTATGATGTACCCATGCAGTGCAATATTACACACAAAAGGCTATTGGTATGCTCTATAGGATGGATCTCAAAATAATTATGAGAGGAACCAAACAGAAAAGAGTACATGCTGCGTGATTCCCTTTTAATAAAATTCTAAAAATGCAAGCTAATCTGTAATGACAGGAAGCAGACAGATGATTGCTGGGGTTGCTGGGAGAAGAGGAGGGGAATGTTCATTATTTCGTTGGCAGCGAGGGGTCAGGGGCAGGAGGAGAAGGGGATGACAGAGGATGAGATGGCTGAATGGCATCACCAACTCGATGGACGTGAGTTTGAGTGAACTCTGGGAGTTGGTGATGGACAGGGAGGCCTGGTGTGTTGCAATTCATGGGGTCACAAAGAGTCGGACATGACTGAGCTACTGAACTGAACTGACCTGACCTGATGGATTGACAGGTGTACACATATGTCAAAACTTTAGCCTACAATTTAACATATGCATATGGCACCATCTTCCAGGGCCTCCTCAGTCACTCATGGATACACTGAAGGCTAAGTGAAGGGAGAGTGTGGAGGATGGCTCAGGTGTTTTATGACCAAGCCTGGAAGTGACGAATACCTTCCTGGCCACATGCTATTGGCCAGAACCCAGGGATATGGCCCCAACCTAACTGCAAGGGAAGCCAGGAGGTATGGTTTTAATGTGTGTCTGGGAAGGGAAACCAGATTGGAGAGTGCCCTGGGTTAAACAGTGTCCTCCTAAAATTCATATCCTTTTGAAATTTCAGAAGTGGTTTCACTTGAAAACTGGATACTTGCAGGTATACTTAGGTCTATGAAAATGACATCAACCTGGAGTAAGATGGGCCCTTAATCCAATGTGATGGGTGCCCTTATACAAAAAGGCAAAGAGACAGAGCAGTCACACGATGGCAGAGGCGAGCCTGAGGTTGTTCTGCCACAAGTCATTGGCCACCAAGAATTGCTGATAACTATGGCGGGCTGGGAATAGCAAGGAAAGATCTTCCTGGAGCCTTCAGAGAAAGCATGGTCCTACCAACAGCTTGATAGCAGACTTCTAGTCTTCAGAACTGTGAGGGAATACATTTATGTTGCTTGAACCACCCACTTTGGGGTACTTTGTCCTGCAGCCCTAGAAATAAACATACCTAGTGACTGTCCCTGCCACAGTGCCTGTGGACCCCGGACTTCTCCAAGCCTCAGTTTCCTCATCTGTAAAGTAGACACATTAATAGTAGCTCACCAAAACGTTTCTCTGAAAATCAAATGAGATAAAGTATGTGACATGCCCAGCCCATCACCTGGACCAAAAGTGTCCAAAATAAAGATATTATGATTAGTACTAGCATTAGTCCGTTCAGAGGTAAGAGTAAGATATACAGAGCATAGAAAAAGGAGCAAGCTAATTGGCTTTGAAAATGATCTCTTTCCTCTTGGCCCACAGAAGAACCTAAGACTCAGCATCTGAGAGGAATATCCTGAGGTAGAGAGAGTGAAGGATTAAGAACTTGCAGAGCTGGGACTGAGCCCAGCTGTGAACCGTGATCTGTGTGCCGCTGAGCAGGTAAATCCGAACACCATTTCTGTATCTGATAAATAGGAGCTATAGTGTCTACTTTACCTACTCTGAGAGTGTGTTTGGAGTCTGAAAGGAGATATCCAACCTTTACTCTGAGAGTACAGCTTGTGAAAAGCAAAAAAAAACCCCAAAAACAAAAAAACTTCGCCAGAGATGAATTTATCCAGGGTCAGGTTCTAAAAGGCTGTGTGAGGCTGCGATCCCCTGGAACCAAAGATGCCCTTGGAAAATCCACTGGGGATTCACCTGTCGGATGCCACCATCCTGTCTCCCAAAGTCTAGCCTTGCTAGGTTTTCCTCCAAGGCTGGAAGAAATCCCTTTCTTTGACTAAGCTGAATAATAAGTTTCTCCAGCTAAGTTGGATACTGAGCTGGCTTGCATTTAGGAGCAAGGATTTATATGAATATCTTTAAATTGTAGAGTCACACTCAGCATGGTGAGACGCCCCCACGGGAGAGACAGAAAGCGCAGCACACAAGAGCAGGGATCAAGAGGAAACGTCAGTCACCCTCTGCATGGCGAACCTCCGCTCAGGAAGGAGGCAGGGACGTGCTCTCGCTCGCGCTCTCGCTCGCGCTCTCCCGCTAAAAGGCACAGAGTTGAAATGGCATAAACTAAAGTACAGTAAGCCACTGCACCTAAATATTTATGGCTGTGATTGTTTTGTGGGGAGAGAGAATTCACACATATCTGTCCGTGCACCTGATGTGGAAAGATCATTCCCACATCCCACGGCCCCCTGGCAGTGAGTTGAGAACCCAACCTAATCTAAGACAACTGATTTTGTCTGTAGGCTAAGGCACGTAGCAGCAGTAGATAAGCAGCTGCAGAATTTGGAAGCACCTGGATGACTCTGAAGACGCCTCTTGTCCACTTATCCTGTGAGCAAATGTCCTAACATCTGGGTGCTACTGGTGTCTCCTTAGCCATGAGCCACATTCGCAAAGAGGTTGCTAGACTGGTAGCTAAACGCATTGCCTCTGCCATTGGCACCCTTTTTCTAGGTCCGTGGGTAAAATCTTAAGGACAACTGCATTCTTTCATGGACCTTTGAAATGGAGTGAAATCCGGCCACTTGGCCGCACCCTTTAAACTCTGTTTTGGCTTCTGCTCGACGGTGAAGTCAGGAGCAGAGGGCAGCCTCACCATCACAGTTGGCCATTTTCCTTTCAGCAGAAAGCATTGCAGTGATTTTCATTGTTATAACCTCGACTTTGGATCCAATGCTGGCTAAAGTGTGTTTGTTTCTGAGCAAACAGAATGCATTTTATGACTACAATTGTTGGTTAGTCGCTCAGTCATGTCCGACTCTTTGCAACCCCACGGACTGTAGCCTGCCAGGCTCCTCAGTACATGGGATTTTCCAGGCAAGAATACTAGAGTGGGCTGCCATTTCCTTCTCCGGGGGCCTTCCTGACTCAGGGATCGAACCGGCGCCTCCTGCATCGCAGGCAGATTTTTTACACTGAGCCAGAAATTCAGGATCAGATGTGGTCCAAAGAACACGGATCATCAAATTCCAACTGTATCATAAGTGTCTGGAATGACATTGAGATTAATTCCCAGCTCCCTGCATCTCAGCCCCAGCCTACTTCTGACCTTGGCTGTGGTCCAGCTGACACCCAGACCAGTGAGGTGTTCAGAGGCAGTCGGTAAGTACATCACTATGTGTTACAACAACAACAATAATAATCAGAGATTAGACAGAACTACTTTTTAAGATGTGCTTTTTATCCAAGCTTAATATTTTTCCTGAACATGCTGTTGATCCATTCCTGGGGACGCCAGAACTCTTCAGGCTTGTATGTCTAACAAGGCTAAAATCCATGGGTATAATCCAATAAGAAAGAACTGTGGACCCAGCCCATGACTCCAACTAGCCAGAAATTGGAAAACAAGGGGAGAAAGGGACATTTGTCCTCCCTCTGGTGACATTTGAGAAGAATTGGGTCATCACGTGGGGGCCTCAGCTAAAGAATAGTCCAAAGTACCAGGAGATGCTGTGGAGGGCAGCCCACGCTGCTGGACAGAGGTCTGGACAGGCAGCATGAAGGAAGGGCTGGTGAACTTAGATCAATCTGAATGGGCATCTGTGACCACCTCCCAAACCCCACATGGGCACTGAAATCCTGTGCCACTGGAGATGAAGGAGAGGAGCAAATGTCTGTTCAGAAGGGGAAAAAAATTTAAAAATCAATGGCTACAGGCAAGAGAATCTATTTTGTAGACTAAGGTCACCCTGAAATTCTAGAGGCTTAAATACCACATACCCACTTAAGGTCTGGCATATGAACTTCTCATTTCGTGTTAATTAAAGATCTCAGTGTAACTTTGGGGTAAGAATATTTTTCCAGCGTTTTCAGATGCATTCCCAAGAATGACAGAGAAGGGGAACTCTCTTGAGAACCATTCAATAAAACCAATTATCTGGAGAAGTTCATGAAAAAATATCCATGAAAAGGACGTGCATCTGCAGCAAAAGGTAGAGGTGGACAGGGAGGAGACCCAGCCCTTTCAGCCAGCAGCTGGGAGCAGCCGGAGTCCACCAAGATGCCTAATCACTGATATAGATTGGGAAGTGGGAAGTGGGGTTGAAGTGAGAAGACTGAAGTGGGAAGTGAGGGTGACTCTGTGGCTCCAACGTACAGTAATAGACTACTTAATGAAAATGAAAGCAATAAAAATTACGTAACTATAATAAGGAAAAAGGGGCTTCCCTGGTGGCTCAATGGTAAAGAATCCGCCTGCAATGCAGGAGCTACAGGTTCGACCCCCGGATCAGGAAGATCCCATGGAGGAGGGCATGGCATCCGCACCAGCTTCCTTGCCGAGGAAATGCCACGGACAGAGGAGCCTGGCAGGTTGCAGTCCATGGGATTGCAAAGAGCTGCACAAGACCTAGCGACTAAACAACAACAGCAACAAATCCTGAAAGACAAAAGAATGAAGAAGATGGACGGAGCCTTTGAGGTCAGCATTCACCATATCCCTTACTCCTTCGCTGGCTCCCTCCACCCCCAACCCTTACTCCATACCTTCTCTGCCACCCCCAGCCGCCCAAGCCTGAGGCCTAGATAGTTAAGCAAAGGTCCTGAGTTTCTCCAGCTGTAGGCTGCAATTCAAACCCCACCATCTATGCTCTCAGGCATGGCTCTATCCACTCCATCACATTTGCCTTTAGGGGCAAGTCTTTAGATGACAAATGCTGTACAAAAATTTTGCCACAAGACTTCTTTAAAGTTATCTGTCCTGAGTATTGGTAGCATGATTTGGCACTTCAAAAAATTTCCTTATCATGAACAGATCCACAGTCAAAAACAGGATCTATTTACAGAAAACGAAGACCACTTGCATCTAAACCCTGTCCAAGGCAAACATTTAAATTAGGAGATAGAGTATCTTGATATTTCTCCTCTACCAGCGGTTTCCAACATAGCTTGTTAAGGATCTTAAACTCCTGGACCCCAAGCCAGTCCTGATGAATCAGAATCTTCAGGAACGGGGCCCAGGAGTATATATTCCAGGATGGTCTCTGGCTAAATCAGAGGCAGTCTGATGCTCGTTCAATGACCACTATTTGTGTCTATATCATAGAAAACACCAGAGTGAGACTATAGCATTACAGGAGGCATGCCCCACTGGCCCAACCATGCCGGCAAGAATAATGTGTTATGATGACCATCAGGATGGAGAAAAGCGTGATTTCAGCCCCCCAAATGACCAGTTTCATTTTTGACTGTGTACCCTGCTCAGAAATGTGATACATCTTTACAACATCATTTATGCATCCACTTTCTCTCCCAGAACAGCAGAGGAATTCAGTGCCAAGATAGTGTTTGATCCTAAATCACAAACCTTGATTTCAGAAGCATATCTTCACATCTCTCCTCGTGCTCACAGAGACCAAAGCCCCTGGGCTTATTGAGGTGGGAGAAGAAATGCCAAATTTTATTTTACATCTTGCTTATCCTGTCTCTCCTTTCCTTAAAATAAAAATTGATCTCTAGGGAACACAGGTATTGGCTTAACTCGTTCTAAATTACTTTAATCTCCAGTGACTCTCTGTCACTCATTTTACAGGAAGCAAGTAAGGTACCTATTATCTTGTTATCTCTTCCCAGAAAAGAACATTCTAATGGGAACTCACTGTTCTGTTTGGCCGGCACCCTCAACAGCCAGGCCTCGGAGCCCCTGCAGGGAACTTTATGAGGACTGAAGCTTTCCTTCTCCGCTTCTCCTACAAAAACAAGGGAAGATACGGGGCTCTCACCATCAGCCACGTGCTGACCTCTCGAGCAGAGGACCCTGGTGTTGGGAGTCAGGCAGACCTGCATTCAGATCCTAGAACTACCAGTGGGTCACCTGGAGGAGTCTACTTCTCGGTTAACATTTTGTGAAATGGAAAACATGGGGTTGTGGGCTGCATATGGAGAGATGATGGTTTTCAAAATGGTAAAGCTCTGTATGAAAAGGCAATGGCTTATGTTATATTTTAATTAGGGTAACTAGATAAAACACAGCTAGCCAGTTATCGGAATTTCAAATAAGCAAATAAATTTTCATTCTAAGTTTGTTTCATGCAATACTTGGGACATACTTCACTTGAAAATTATTCCTTGTCTTGGAAATTCAAATTTAACTGGGCTTCTTATATTTTTGTTTGCTAAATTTGGCAGCCCTAATTTTTTTGTTTGGCCCCACCATGCAGTGGTGTTGAGCTTAGTTCCCTGACCAGGGACAAAACCCATACTCCTTGCAGTAGACACACAGAGTCCTAACCACTGTACCACCAGGGAATTCCCTAATTGAACATTTTGTTCACACTATTTAATCAGATCCTAAGACAGAAGAGAGAATGTTCTGACAGTTTCGTTTTTTTTAAGCAGCCTTATCAAAATATGACGATATCTTATAATTCACTCAATTCAGTTGTTTTGAGTATAGAACTGTGTAACCATTATCACAGTTTAAGTTTAGAACATTTTCATCAGCCCAAAAGAAACTGCACACCCACTGCAGTCACTCTATAACCCACCCCTGACCTCCCCCCGCCCCCAGCCCTACACTGGCCTGCTTCATGTCTCCATGGATTTGCCCGTCCTGGACATTTCATGTCGACAGAATCATACAACATGTGGTCTTTTGTGATGGCTTCTTTCACCGAACATCCTGTTTTCAAGGTTCATCCATGTTACAGTATACATCAGCATTTCGTTCCCTTTTATTGCCAAGTCAGATTCCATTGTTTGGATGAACCAACTTCTGTTTATCCGTTTATCAGTTGATGAATATATGCACCATCTCTACTTTTTGTCTATTAGAAACAGTGTTGCTATGAACATTTGTGTTCATTTTCATGAAGATGTATGTTTTAATTTTTTTTAATATAAACCTAAGAGTGAAATTAAAGGGTCAAGATGTAACCCTGTTGTTACTGTTCAGTCACTAGGTTGTGTCTGACTCTGTGAGCACGTGAACCGCAGCACGCCAGGCTTCCTTGTCCTTCGCTGTCTCCCAGAGTTTGCTCAAACTCATGTCCGTCGAGTTGGTGATGCCATCCAGCCGTCTCATCCTCTGTTGCCCTCTTCTTCTCCTGCCCTCCATCTTCCCCAGGGTCAGGGTCTTTTCCAATGAGTCAGCTGTTTGCATCAGGTGGCCAAAAGTATTGCAGCTTCAGCTTCAGCATGAGCATGTAAACTTGACATTTAACTTTTTAAGGAACTGTCAAGCTACTTTCCAAAGTGGCTACACCAGAAACGTCTGAGGGCTGCAATCTCGCCTCATCCTCATCTTAGCATTGTGTGTCTCTAGGGCTCTAACCATCTAGTGAGTACAAAGTGGTATTTTATTGTCATTTTGATTTGTATTTCTTTAATGACTAATGATTTTTTGTACCTTCCCATGTGTTTCTTGGCTATTTAAATATCTTCTTTGGAGAAATGTCTATTGAGATCTCTTGCCCATTTAAAAAAAATGGGTTATTTATCTTTTTACTATTGATTGTAAGAGCTTTTAATATATTCTGGATACAAGTCCCTTCTCGGATATATGATTTGCAAACGTCTTTTCCCATTCTATGAGTTGCCTTTTCACGTCTTGCTGGCTTCATTTTCAGCACAAAAGGTTTTAATTTTCATAGGCCAGTTTGTTTATTTTTCCCTTTTGTTGCTTGTGCTTTATCTAAGAAGTCACGCCTATCTGAAAATCACTAAGATGTACTTTTTTGTTTCGGCTGCTGACAGGTTTTTAAGACCTTTTACTTACCCAGGATTTAGAAATCTTTTTGTTCCTAAATGCAGGTTTATCAGGCTCTAAAATTTGAGCCCTTTCTTCTGGCCCCCACTAACTTACTCTAACCCATTTTAATTATTTCTGCTATGAATGAGACTAGGGGGCAGAACGAAGTGGGGGAAGGGAGGAATGTGTTATTTATAAATAAAAATGGATGCTGAAATATAAAGGCCTTTCTACCTTACCAACCCTCAAACTGCAGTGTGATTTCCAAATAGAAATTAATCATAAAAGTGATGCTAACATTTTCAATTTCTGTTCTTCTTGTATACACTCCCCCCTCCCCTGGAATTGGCTGGATTGTGCATTGACAGAGAGAGTGGAGTGAGCACTGGGTCCCCAGGGTAAGGCTGGTGCAAGGAGTTTGTGGCCAAAATAATAAGAGATGATGGAACTGGAGAGACTGATCAAGACAGCAGCTGGGAGAGTTGATGTCTAAGCACCAATAAAAGAAATGCTATTAAACACACTGAAGGCAAAGGGACTGAAAGAAGCAAAGTCAGAGAGAGTCCAGAGTCACAAAGCCAAGAGCTGTGGAGAGTTGAAGGATGCTGAGAAAAGAGGAGCGGTTGTCTGGAGCAAGGTCCAGAAAACTCCAGAATGTGAGGCCTCCTGGGATGTGGCTCTTCAGAAATGTGAGGAAAAGAGGGGATCTTAAAACAGCAGAAGTGGGGTGAGCAGAATAGGTGATGGATAGACACTTTTGAAAGCAAAAGTTCTTTCAGTTAAGTTACTTTGTCTTCCAAACAGTCTCATGAAAGAATCAGCATCGTCATGCCCTTTTTACAGACGTGAGCTCTTCATCCATGAGAAATGTATGGATTTGGACTGTCCTCCTGCATTTGTTTCATTGATAGAGTTAGGTAAGTTCAATGTGCAGGGATCTCCCTTCCCTGCCTATCACCCATCCTGCAAAACAAAAACAAAAACAAAAACCCTGAGCTAAATATAACCTGCAGCAAGAACATAAGATGGCACCACTCTGAGCACAAGCCCAGCACCAGCTCTGCAACTGACATACTGTGCCCTGGGCTGCCAACGGGGGGAAGAACGAAACGTTCGATCATATTCATTTAGAGACCTCAACAGAGGCTAAAGTGACCCCACCTGTGTAGCCCTTTTTTAGTAACAAGAAAGAAAACTAACACAGAGCCTTTCCCGAGCAATGTATCTGCTACCAATTCAGTTTGGTTCAGTTCAGTTCAGTCGCTCAGTCGTGTCCGACTCTTTGTCACCCCATGGACTGCAGCATGCCAGGCCTCCCTGTCCATTACCAACTCCTGAAGTTTACTCAAACTCATGTCCATCGAGTCAGTGATGCCATCCAGCCATCTCATCCTCTGTCGTCCCCTCTTCCTCCTGCCCCGAATCCCTCTCAGCATCAGAGTCTTTTCCAATGAGTCAACTCTTCGCATGAGGTGGCCAGAGTACTGGAGTTTCAGCTTTAGCATCAGTCCTTCCAAAGAAATCCCAGGGCTGATCTCCTTCAGAATGGACTGGTTCGATCTCCTTGCAGTCCAAGGGACTCTCAAGAGTCTTCTCCAACACCACAGTTCAAAAGCATCAATTCTTCGGCACTCAGCCTTCTTCACAGTCTCTCACATCCATACATGACCACAGGAAAAACCATAGCCTTGACTAGATGGACCTTCGTTGGCAAAGTAATGTCTCTGCTTTTCAATATGCTATCTAGGTTGGTCATAACTTTTCTTCCAAGGAGTAAGCATCTTTTAATTTCATGGCTGTAGTCACCATCTGCAGTGGTTTTGGAGCCCAAAAAATAAAGTTTCACACTGTTTTCACTGTGTTCCCATCTATTTCCTACCAATTAAGAGCTTGCAAATGTGGCTCCACAATAGAAGACCACCAAACACATAAGGAATTAAGTCCCATGATTTAAAATGAGGGTTGATGTTTGGGGGTTGGTAAGTTGAAGGGGCATCTTGCTTTATCTCTCAACATCCATTTTTATTTATAAATCACACATTTTATTTATAAATCTTCCCCCACTCCATTCCACCCCACATTTTCCTTTATAGCAGAAATTAAAACAAGTTAGGGTATGTCAGCGGGGACCGGAAGAAAGGAACACCAGAAATAAACTTAGATAGCGAATAACTCAAAAATTGGAATTATTAGATAGATATAATATGAAATAACTATTTGTTAATTGTTTAAGAAAATTAAAATTAGAATCATAAAAATAAACATGCAATAAAAGATCATCAAAAAAGCCAAGGTTGTCTGAGATATAACCCAATACAACTTTTAGGAATAAAATTGTTGAAATCAGAAACACAACAGATGTTACACAATAGATGAGACACAACAGAAGAGAGATCAGTGAACTGGGAGAGAGCACTGATGTATCACAAGAAGCAGGAGATTTAAAGCATAAAAGAGAGGCTAAGATCTGTAAAAGCTATAGTTAAAAATTCTAAATCCAACTTAATCAAAATCCCAGGGGGGAAAAAAAAGAATGCAGAAAATGGAAAGGGGAACTTTTTTTTAAAGAAAATGGCTGAGAAATTTCCCAAACTGATGAAAGATATGCATCCATACAGAAAGTGTCAACCCAAAAAGAATAGAAAAGAATATAGATAGATCTAAATGTATTATATTGAAACTGCGCAACATCAAAGACAAAGGAACAATGTTAAAAATAGCTAGAGAGAAAAGATAGACCACCTGCAAAGAAACAGACAGATAGCAGACTTTGCAACTGCAACGAAGGAAACCAGAAGACCAAATGGAATAACAGCATTTCAGGGCAGAGAGAAAATAGCTGTTAACCTAAAATTTGTTCCCAACAAAACTGCTTTTTTTTTTTTTTAAACTGCTTTTCAATAACATAGTTTGAACTAAGAATCAGGTTCATATAATTTTATAAGCAGAAATAAAATTTTAAAAAGAGGCTTGCTACCAACAAATCTAAAGGAGCGTCTTCACTCAGAAACACCTTAAAGGCCTTTATTAGGGAATAAATGGAAGGTAACAAAAGGCACGACTATGCTGCAAGAAGGAATGGTGAACAGTAAAATGGAAAAACACACAGGTAAACCTAAACAAACTTCTGTTATAACTAAATATCAGACAAAAATACCAAAAAACCACAAAGTGTGTCAGAAGTGGCTGAGGGGGGAAGCATATATGGGTTGAATTTTTTTCTAAAGCTTTGTATCTTTCATTAAAGATTTTGCTAAAAATGGGTGGACATTTCAAAATTAGGATTGTCCTGGGAAAACATCTGTTAGCCCAATAACTGTTATTAGCAGCCCCTTTCCCTCTCAAAAATGTCCTGGTTTGAACAATACATTGTCATCCTGTCTGTGACCCATGTCTCACCCCTGTGTACACACCCTAGAGAAACTCTTGTACATCTGCCCTGGGAGATGTGTACAGAAATGTTCTCTGAGAAGGACACTGCCTAATGGGACCTTGTAAACTATTCAGCCTTCTTTCCACAAAAGGAAAGCTTGCCTTCTGCCCAGCAACAACACTCTCCAGCCCTGAGCCCCTGGTCAAGTGACCAAGCCTCTCTGCACCTCGGCCTCCTCACACAGAACACGCGGAAAATAACTACATCCACAACACAAGGCTGTGGGAGACCCATCAACATTAACAGAAACTTAACATTTGCTAAACACTCGCTATAGCCTTGCGGTCTGCTAAGGGCTTTATAATCAGAGCTCATTTTTTTAATTTTTATTTTATATTTGACTATAATTGATTAACAATGTTGTATTAGTTTCAGGTGTACAGCAAAGTGATTCAGTTATGTATACACATGTACCTATTATTTTTGAAATTCTTTTCCCATTTAGGTTATTACAGAATATTGAGCCAAGTTCCCTGTGCTAAGCAGTAGGTTCTTGTTGGTTATCTCTTTTAGAAATAGCAGTGTGTACATGTCAATCCCAAATTCCCATTCTGTCCCTCCCCTTCTGATAGCTATAAATTCACTCTCTAAGTCTGTGAGTCTCATTTCTCTTTCATAAATAAGTTCATTTGTATCATTTTTTTTAGATTCCATGTATTCTTTTGTATTTGCTCAATCATGTCCAACTCTTTTGTGACCCCATGGACGGTAGCCCCACCCAGGCTCCTCTGTCCATGGGATTTCCCAGGCAAGAATACTGGAATAGGTTGCCAGTTCCTTCTTCAGGGATTCTTCCTGACCCAGGGATTGAACCAATGTCTCCACGTCTGCTGCATTGAAGGCAGATTCTTTACCACTGAGCCACCAGGGAAGCTGATATTTGTTTTCCTTTGTCCTATATCACGTAGTATGAACATCTCCCAGGTAGCGCTAGTGGTAAAGAACCCTCTTGCTGATTCAGGAGATGTGAGAGAAGTGGATTTGATCCCTGGGTCGGGAAGATGCCCTGGAGGAGGAAACGGCAACCCACTCCAGTATTCTTGCCTGGAGAATCCCATGGACAGAGGAGCCTGATGGACTGCCATCTGTAGGGCCAGAAAGAGTCAGACATGACTGAAGGAATGTAGCCCATGGTCATCTCCAGGTGTATCTATGAGAGAGCTCATTTAATCCTCACAATGACCTTTAAGGTGGGTATTATCGTTATTCCCATTTTACAGGTAAGATACCTGGGCCTTAGAAACAGTAAACAACTCGTACAGGGTTAGGCAACTAGTAACAATCAAACATCAGCAGCTCAGCACTAGCCCAGGGCTTCTCCCCACTGCGGCACCCTGTCGCTGACTCCCGCCCGGTCCAGCATGAACGCTCCTGCAGAGTGAGGGTGATCGTGGCTTTGTCATCATTCTTACCACATCAACAGGGACACCGGAGGATGGAGAGCGTGCAGGCCCTCCGTGAAAGGCGGCCAAAGACTGCACGGGGTGGTCCCCGGCCACTGTGGCCCCTGACAGATTCCCCTCTGATGCTGTCAGGCTGAAACACCAGCATCCCCTCTGACCAGCTGCCAGTGGCCATCCACGCTCCAGCTGTGGATGGAGAAACCGCCAAGGTTCACAGACCCTGGCACACTGTCCTTCACAGAAACACACTCCAGCTGGAAGAAAGAGATGGGAGACTTTCTCCTGGTTTGTGTTTCTCTGGATCTGATTTACCGTTCAAGGTCAGGCAGAGAAACAAACAAGAGAGGCAGTGAGAGTCTGGGACAAAATACTCACTTCTTTCTTGGCCGAAGCAGTAGAGAAAACGCATCTCCTGGGATATCGAGGTTTAGACTCACCTTGACCCTGACCTGCCCTTATTCCTTTTTGGTTCCTTTTATTTCTAACTTTCTACAGTCCAAGTGATGAGAGAAGAAATGGGCCATCCTTCTGACAGATGAGGAAACAGAGGTTTCCCCTGAGAAAAGGGGGCCGTTAAGGAAGAGAGATGAGGAGGAAGGCGGGCAGGAGATGGCTAACCCCACTGGGCAAGGGTTTGTGGGAAGGGGAGAGGTGAGAACACTGTGTATGGGGACAGGGAAGAAGAGGCATCCACCCTCCCTGTGTTCCATCTGTCCCTCACATTTCCCTCCTTCCATCTGTCCTTCCCTCCTGCATGCAGATATGTATTAAAGGCCTACAGAGGCTGATCAAGGCCCTGGAATGCTTTGCTAAACCAGTAGCTTATTCTGCACTCTTGAGGAACCTAAGAATCTTTCCTAGAAGATTCACAGGAGTCTGTGAGCACCCCCCACCAAACACAGGTGGCATTGATCTTAGATGCCAAGCCTCCTTAGGTACTGATGAGGCATCCAGGCCTTGCCGTAGGTCCCTCCCCAAGACTTGAAAGCCATCAAGACTCAAGACATGCAGCCATGCCCAGGTGGGCCACAGTCCCGGTGCCAGAACCAGCCTTGCTGCTCTCAGGCCCTGACGCTTTCTCCATCTTCCAGGTTTGGGTGGATCTGGAGTCCCACCTGCATTCTGCTCCTTCTCAGGCTTGGCTACATTTTTCTCAATACAAAGCTATTTCCCAGAAGCTAAAGGAAAATGGTATCTCATGTTTGCAGCCACGCTGCTTGGCTTTGTGATCTTAAAAGGCCTAATTTGCTATACCTACAAACAAACCCACTGCCTAAGTGGCTTTGGTTTCTGAATTCGCCCTCATTCTCTCAGGCGGGGTCAATGGGAAGAGTCTGGGAGCCCATCCCACCACCAGCACCCAGGACCCCTGGCACCTCCATGTGCTTGCCTAATCCTTAGGTCTTTGGCTAAAGGGGCTCTGTGGGCTTGGTCTCCAACCATTTGGTGTGGCCTCCCCTGCTTTGCCTAGCTGGTGCCCCATAACACCCCAAAGCTAGTATGTGACTCCGCAGCTGGACCTAACTCAGTCCTCTGGGTGTGCTGTGTGCCCACACGTGCCAAGTGTGGATCTGGAGCCCACTGCTGAGCAAACTGGACATGGACCCTGCCCCCATACCCCTGTGCTTTCCACCCGGGGTGGGGGGAAGGGCCACAGTCCTCAAATCTTGACACAAACTCTCACCTCCGTCTGTAACATATCATAAATCATAGAGGAAAGGCACAGGGTCATGGCAGTAGGTGACAGAGGGACCTGATGGGGTCAAGGAGGGCCTCTTCTCTGATCTTGGAACTTGGAGAGAAGGACAGTTGAAGAGGTGAGTGCTCCTGGGGGGTCTAGTCGCAGGAAGGATGTTCCACGAGAGGGAGCGGCATGTACAAAGGCCCTGAGGCCAGAGTGGACACGTGTGCGAGAGGCAGCCTGCCCCAGGAGCTCTAGTAGAGACATGGCTGGGGAGGGGGCATGGCCATTCCACAGAGAGCACACACCTGTCTCAGCCACCTGCTCATGGGACACCCTCTGCCCAGCAGCTCTGTGCATCACTTCCCTTCTCCCCTCACCCAACCCATATGCCACCTCCTCGGGAAGCTTCCTATTCCTTCATTTGCAAATATTCTCTCCCCATGCTGAGTCCCTCCTGCTGAGAGGTACTCTGACCTGCCCACAAACCTGCACTGGGCTGCCACTCCCCATCTGACCCCGTGGCCAGGAGATGCCAGGACCAGGGACCCAGTGCCTGACCCCAGTAGGCAAGGCTGATACGTAACAGCTGTGAGCAAGGCGATGTGTGCAGGTTTGAGGACATAGGCAAGGGGCTCTGGGTCTACTTAGGAGGCAGCAAATACTCCTTGAGCTCCTGCGATACTCCAGGAACTGTTCTAGGGACCAGGGATGCAGCAACCAACTGAACAAACGTGGTCCCTGCCTTCATGGGCCTGGCGCTCAAACAGGGACAGAAATACATGTGTGTCATGGCAGGTGGTGGCGAGACAGAAAGAGGAAAATGAAGCCGGTTGGAGAAATAGGGAGTGTAGAGGAATGTGTGTGTTACCTGAGTCTTAAGGCAGCAGACATCTGATGCACGTGAAGAGATGAGCCCTGAGAACATCTGGAGGAGGAGGAGTCCAGGCAGAGGGAGCAGCAGGTGCAAAGGCCCTGAGGCAGGACCACGCTGCGCGTAACTGAGGGGCTCCAAGGAGCCAGCGCCTCTGCAGAGACGTGAAGAGGGGGCGGGGGCGGGGACGAGGCTGGAGGGGCGGTGGGGGGTGCTTCATGATGGCACCTTGCTAGTGATTAAATTGTCTCCACAACTGAGCGACGCTCAGCTGGGGTCAGTGCCATTGAAAGAAGTGTCTGTTACTTACAGTCCCAAGAGGAAGGGATCAACAAGCAGAGAAACCAAAGCGCAGAGAGTTCAGAAATGTACCTGAGGACACCCAGCTAATGCGATGAAGAGTCAGGAGTCAGATGCACCATTGTGCACCCGTGAGTGCTCAGCCAGGTCTCAGGGAAAAGAAGCCGTGATTCCTAGCAACTGCCGGTTGCTCTAGGGTAAATACTGCCACCACAGCCGATTTCAAGCCACCACAAAAAGTGAAGTTGGGACGAGATGAACAGTAACACAATTACAGAATATTCCCACCAGGCAGATGGAGCAGACATAAATAACCTCCAGGGCATGGATCAGGGGTTGGCAGACTATAGCCCAGGCTGTGGGATAAATCTATGCTACCAGCTTTGTAAATAAAGTTTTACTGAAACGCAGCCACGCCTGTCCAGTTTGTGTCTGAGGCTGCTTTCACCCTAGTACAGCAGAGCTGAGCAGCTGCAACAACAATCATATACATTGCAGAGCTCGAAATATTTACCATCTGGGCTTTTAGAGGAAAAAAGAGTCACTGACCTTTGACACAGATGATAAAATGTTGTAAAATAATGAGGCAATCTTGAGTTTTGAGTGTTTATTACCTCTATTTTTTTATACAGTTTATTTCATTATGTTTCATTCATCATTTAATTTTTAATAGTGAAAGGTGGCTCAGATGGTAAAGAATGTGCCTGCAATGTGGGAGACCTGGGTTTGATCCCTGGGTTAGGAAGATCCCCTGGAGAAGGAAATGGCAACCCACTGCAGTGTTCTTGCCTGGAGATTCCTGTGGACAGAGGAGCCTGATAGGCTACATGTCCATGGGGTCGCAAAGAGTCTGACAAGATTGAGCAACTGACACCTTCACTTTTTAATGAAAGAGGGAGGGAGGCAGGGAGAGAGGGAGAGGTGGATGGAGGAAGGAAGGACCCAAGGACTGGAGAGATTGGAGAAGGCTTTTTGGCTCCCATGTTGGGAAAACGCTGCAGGTTTACGCGAGGCCCCAAATTCAGTCAGAGCAGAGGCTCCTTCAGAAAAACCCAGCGGACAGGAAGAAAGGAGGGCGGCCAGCTTCCTTAAGTGGTTGCAGGAAGAATGGGAGTCATCAGGTCTGAGCGGGAGACTTAAGAGAGGCCCTTCTCACCACAATCAGGCTTAATTCACACGAGCAGCACTGAGACCGCTGCGCCACAAAAGGCCCACGTCCACTTCAGCGGCGGGCCCGTGGGTCCCATTATCAATAGAGATGGAAGTCTAATTAATAGATGCTGTTTTGCCCCAGCGCTGAATGCAGAAAAGTCTAACTCGGTGCCTTCAAAAGTGGAGGATGTGGAGGCGGCCGGCGTCTTGTGTGAGGCACTTTATAAGTTGTCTTGTAGGATCCTTCGCACCTAATGGGGAATCATCTGGAGTGTCAACCACGTGGGTCTCAGAGGAGGTGACCTGGACGTGTCTCCAGGAAGAGACGCTGCAGGGATAAGGATGCCCACACTCGAGGGGCTACTCACACACACACACAGGCTGCATGTTAATACCGGGCCCATCCTTTCCCCCAGGCATAGCAGTTCCTGGAGACTCTGGCCCTTCTGTCCTTTGACAACTGCGCCCAACACAGTTCAAGACACAAAAGGCCCGAAGTTCAGCCACACAGCACCAGGAGACGGGGGCGGGGTGGTTGCTGGGAGGCCACAGTCACCCCTTTGCTCCCAGATTGTTCGATGTGGCTTTCTCGGCCTGACCCAGCTGAGCAGCCCCAACAGACAGACACACAGAGAGAACTCTGGCTTTCTTTTCTTGCCAGGACACCCCCGACACCCTCGCCCTCTCCTGTTCGGGACAAGGCCACTCTCTGGCCTCAAGATCTACCCCAAACCACTCCTTGGATGGGATCCCCAAGGCTGCTTGTGCCCAGAAGAAAAATGCGAGCTGCTCTGCCTTCGAGAGGTGCCCTCGGCCCACCAGAACCACTTGGGAACATCCTGCCAGCCCCTCCCGCTTACCCCGGCCACTCTGGAGACACATGCCTAGGGCCCCAGCTCCCAGCCCTGGGCCTGCCGGGCTCATCCTCACAGTCGCACACAAATGCTTCTTCACCACACATAAAGAGAAGGGGACCAGCCCAGGCTTACCCAGCTGGACAGGGTTAAATCCGGCCCAGAATCTGGTCTGTCTTCTGGGCCTCTCAGATGAAACACAACTGCCAGGAGGAAACTTTCCCTTCCCTCCACCTTCCTAACGACCACTAATGACCCAAGTTATCAGCACAAACTTTTGAGAACAATAGAGGGGGCACAGTAAGCGTTCCTATGCAGGGGAGAGGGGGAGAGAAACTTTATACATAGTAATTTTTGATATGGAATGAGGGATGTAGGTGATGAGCAGAGGCCAGAGCGTGGCTCGTTTAATTTAAGCCATGGCAACACAGGGCAGCTTCCACTGCAGCCATAATAAATTACATACAAGTGCCACCGAACAATAACAAAAAACTGTGGGCCATCTATTTCAGTCCTATTTACAAGAAATCAATATCAATACTTAATGCAATACTGGTGAAAAATGAGCAGAGATACAGAAAGCATAATAAACCAGGAATGGGGAGCTCGCAGGGTTTCACTTTGGAAGAAAAAACTAACTGTCTATATTTTCATGTTGAGGGATATTTCACTGAAACCATGTGCTGGAGGTATGAGGGCTTTCCAGATCTAAGTTTAAAATTGCCTCTTTATTAAATTAAGAAAGTTCTTTAAACTGTGGATTATTGGCTGGGTAAAAGTCATACATATGGAAGGAGGAATTTCCTCGTTCTCAAATGCACTGGGCATCATTCATCAAATTTTCTTTTTTAAAATAGCCTTACTTTTATTATAGGGTTTCCCAGGTGGCTCAATGGTAAAGAATCTGCCTGCCAACGTAGGAGACTCCGGTTCAATCCCTGGGTAGGGAAGATTCCCTGGAGAAGGAAATGGCAACCCACTCTAGTACCCTTGCCTGGAGAATCCCATGGACAGAGGAGCCTGCCAGGCTACAGTCCATAGGGTCGCAAAAGAGTCGGACACAACTGAGCGACTAAATGACAACTTTTATTATTATGGGGATAATAAAAGTGTTTATGCTTTAACAGTCTACCTTTGTGTTGCAAGCAGATAATAACTCATTTCTGCCGGGGTCCAGCCTCGATGGATCCAGGGAATTCGAAGGGTGGACGGTGTTGGCAAGGAAAACTTATTTATTAATGTAAGATTAGATGAAGAAACAACAGGGTAGTAAGAAGATTAAGTGGAGGAAGAGGCTGAATAGCTTGGATTACGCGGAAGACCAGTAAAATTCCAGACAAGGAATTTGCACCATCTACGTTGAGCCACCAGCATTTGCTTGAATATCTAAGGGTGCCTCGCCTTAGGCTCCCTTTTGCGCAGGTCTTGACAGCCAGGGCAAGTAAGTAGACTTGGCAAGCCTCCGCGCCCCAGATGGGAATTCAGCCTGAAATTAAAGTAAAGAGGAAAAGGAGGGAGAGGGAGAAAAAGAGAGAGAGACAAGGGGGAAACCAGTCCAGCGACTGGCTCCGGCCCCTATTGTCTAGAAAGGCCTTTTATACCTTTTTTGATTATACATAGAGATCAATGGGTAATACAAAATTATGCAGTGTTAGCAGTCCAGACTCTTATCAAAACCAGGCTTTTCTCTCTGCATACCTAATTGTATACACAAGTCTTAGGTGATTTACATCATCTTCTGGCCAAAAAGGGCCAATTAACATTTTACAGCCTTTTTTCTGATAAGGGTTTGTCAACCAGAAGACTTATTTGTGTTGATCTTCCCAAGGTCTGGTGCCACTCTCAGAAAGCACTAAATAAAGTTACATTCTTACATAGCAAGGATACAAGAGGAGTGCAGTGATATATAACAAAGAGAAAAGTAATTAACTCAAAAGTCTAATGTTGCTAACATCAAAACTACTATATATCCTTTTCCATATCCCATTTACATTGATTAACATCCTCCCAGGTGCCTAAAAGATAAAGAATATGGAGGCCTGGCAGCAGTCATTGAGTCAACAGTGAAAACCCTCTACCAATATAATTTTTAACTCTTTAGAAAAGGCTCTGTATCTTTAAGATGCTTTTAAGCTTTGTGTCTCTCGAGGTTGGAGGGTTGTGAGCAATTCACAAGCTGTAAGAGGTCCAGGGGAACCTGTCAGGCAAGCTAGAGAGTTATCAGAGGGGGGTTAACTGAAACATCCCTTTCAAAGGCAGAAGACTAAAGCCCTGAGTTGACTTTTTTCCAGAGAATATCAGAAAAGTGGAAAAGCAGAGTACAAAAGCCGGCAGATTCTTATTTTTGGGGGGTGGATGCTCAGGAAATTCCAGGGGGAAAACTTGAGGTCTGATTAGCCTTGCCATCAGAGCTCTTGCCGCATGACCTTGTCACGGGTGGAATTCCTCATGCTGGCTCCTGGCACATTTCTACTTATTCTTGGCGTCAAAAACCAGATAAACTCAGGCAGCCAGGTCAAGGATGGGGCAAGGAAGCCACCCCAGAGGCCCAGGGTCCATTAGTGTCCACGCACAACCCATCCAAGGTCCCCCCAAAACAGAGACAGCCCTGCTTTCATTCCTTCACCTGGGGATGTGACAAGCAGACACTGCTATCTCACCTTGAACTGTCTGTGGCCGTTCAGAGGGAGCAGAATTAAGGCCATCAGACCCCTTGATCACCCTGGCAGCAAGCTCAGAGGGAATCCTTGGTGTCCCAGAGCCAGACCCTCCAAGCCAACCCGAGGCGCACACAGTGGTTTATCGACCCATCCCTACCAAGCAGCATGCAAATGCGAAAGCGTTTTATTTCTCCGAATACCCCCGACACTGTGGTGCCAAATGTTCCTCCTTCCATGTGGGGAGTATATGCTGTAAGGGATTAGCAGGCAGTTTCTAAAACTTTTCAGGTTATTTCTGTTGTTAAAACCTCAGTTGAGTCCAGTTTAAAACTCCAATCTCATACCCAACTGGCCCCTCCATGGTCAGGCTTACGGCTCCAGGGACTCGAAGAAGAGCAAGCCCATCCTGTTACTCTGTCCTTTCTCTCCTTGGAGAAGGCGAATTAATTTTCTACTGGAAAAAATGAGCCATAAACATCTAGGGACGAGGAATCGGAGATTCTGCCGGCCCAGGAAGATGTCTCAAGTTCCAAAGCCAGGTGAGTGAGATGGGTAACGTCTGTTTAACATATGTGAACCTAATTTTTATTTTGAGTCCTCATTTCCCTGAAACTTACAAGTGCATGCATAATCGCTCAGTCATGTCCTACTCTTTGTGACCCCATGGACTGTAGGTCACCAGGCTGCTCTGTCCATGAGATTTTCCCAGCAAGAATACTGCAATGGGTTGCCATTTCCTCCTCCAGGGGATATTCCTGACCCAGGGATAGAAGGCCAGTCTCCTGAGTCTCTTGCATTGCAGGCAGAGTCTTCACTGCTGAGCCACTGGGGGAACCATGCCTGAAAATAATTTTCAACTAGTTCAGGGACTTCCCCGGTGGTCCAGTAAGGCTCAGCACTTCCCATGTTGGGGACCCAGGTTCGATCCCTGGTCGGGGAACTAAGATCCCACATGTGGCACACCACAGCCGGAAAAAAAAAAACCAAAACACATTTTTTAAATTCGACTAATTCAGCACTGGTTTAGCCAGCCCTGGGGCCCTACTTGGGTGTGGGCTGGGGCTTACATGCAGCCAGGTCTGGTCCTGGCTGCTGTCATCTTCCCACAAGGCCGCTGATATGTCCTCCCTCCTGCTGTTTTTAGCAATGACCCACTGCCCTTGGTCCAGGGAGGACCCTGCTGTGCCCTCTGCCTCCCAACTCATCCCGACGTCTCTCCCCCTGACCCCTTCTGCCCAGCCCTCCTACCACCAGCACCCCCTCAGCACTCAGAGACATCTGGCCGCTCCCACACTGTTCTGGGGGTCACTCAAACTCCCTTTGCATAGACACCCAGTGCCGGGCTATCTCTGCTCACAGCTCCGGCCCAGTGATTGGTGAAGGGCAGTTCAGGGGATCCCACCGGCTCCCCAGACCTCATCCCAGGGATGGGACATGCAGGTATCCTCTGTTTTCAGTCCCCAAATCTGGAGAAGGGTCCGCTATCCTCCTCCTCCTGTGAAGGTCAAAGCCTTCTCCTCCCTCTCACTTCCTCCTTCAACTTATCTAGCCACAGGATAAGAAAAACTGGCTTTGGTTGATGTGTCCTTGTTGTTCAATTGCTCAGTCATGTCTGACTCTTTGTGACCCCATGGACTGCAGCACGTCAGGCTTCCCTGTCCCACACATCATTACCCGGAGTTTGCCCAAGTTCCTGTCCATTGAATTGGTGATGCCATCCAACCATCTCATCCTGTGTGGCCCCCTTCTCCTCCCGCCTTCCATCTTTCCCAGCCTCAGGGTCTTTTCCAATGAGTCAGCTCTTCACATCAGGTGGCCAAAGTACTGGAGCTTCAGCTTCAGCATCAGTCCTTCCAGTGAATATTCAGGGCCGATTTCCTATAGGACGGACTGGTGTGATCTCCTTGTTGTCCAAAGAACTCTCAAGAGTCTTCTCCAGCACACTGATGTACGTTGTTTCAAACGATTCTGTGTTCAAACCTAGTCTGTTAGAAGTCAAAAGTGTTTGACTTCTTTGCTCTTCTGTTGCCTCAGTTAGGGGTGGAAGGAAGGTAGCAGGAAATGCCAAAGAACTAATTTTGTGATTAATCTCACAAAATAGCAGCCTTCCACGGCTACATGATGAGTCCTGGCTTCCTGGGCTTACACAGGTAACCTGTCCAGCGGTGCTGCCCTGCTGCCACCTTAGACACCCCTGCATCGCCATGTGCTGGCGCTGGCATGGGCAGGAGAGTGGGGAGCCCTGGGGCTGCAAGGCCTGGGTTCGAATCTGTGCAGCTCCTTCCTACTTCCATGACCAGAACAAGCCTCTCCTACCCTTAGCACCCCTGGCTCCCTAGCAGCACCATCCTTCTCTAGGACCGCGGCTGAAAGAAAAATGACCGAAGCGGGCATCAATGCGAGAAGCTTGCAAAGAGCCAAGATGCAGTGTTTGCTCCACATCGGTTCTCCACTGTAGCATCACTCACACAGGCAGTGGCGAGAGGACTGGACCCCATGGAAGCCATCCACTGCCTCCGAAAAGGTACCTCCACCTGCTTTCCCAGCAACTCCCACTCCATCCCAGAGCAGCCAGGGACAAACAGCCCCAGATTCCTTTCTTCGAGGCTGTGGATGAGACTAAATGGCACTTAGGAGATCACGCTCACACTTCCAGCTTTCCAGAGACTTCCTGTGCAAGTGCTAACGCTGTTGCTTCTCTAAGCATAACGCACGCACCTGAACAGCCTGACCTGTGTTCCCTGAACTTCCTGGAAGAGGAACAAAGACGCCCTGGTCCTCGCTGTCCTTGGATGTGCCTTCCAACAGGTCCCCCGAGACCTCCTGCTCCCACAGGCTCCTCCCAGCCTCTGGGGCTCTCTCCCAGGGACAGCAGCCGGCCTCGGCCTTGTCTTTGCACAGCCCAGAAGAGGACTGCCTGGGGAGTGGGCGAGGCTCCTTCGTGTGCTGAGTTCCCTTACCCAGGGCCACACAGCCCCCAAACGGGGTCTCAGCAACTGAGCCAGCTCTTGATGGACTCTGCTTCCAGCGTCGTCTGCCTCCTTCTCCAGGCAGTCCCAGGTAGGGGAACCGACCTCGAGGTTGTCACTGTCAGGGACTGGCCTCCGACTTCTGTTACTCTGTGTCATGGGTGGACAGAAGCCCATGGAAGTTCAGGGGGGCAGGGAGGGGAATCCTCTCTCCCAGATGGACTCCAGGCACTGCTGAGAGGTGAGTTGTATCTGGTTCTTTTTTTCCTTTGTTATAAACTCCAGGGAATAAAAGGAATTTTCTTTATACCCGCTCCACTCACAGGTAAGCCAGGTTTATTTAGAGCCCTTTCTTCCTTATTAGAGCTTCCCAGATGGCTCAGTGGTAAAGAATCTGCCTGCCAATGCAGGAGACCCCGGTTCGATCCCTGGATTGGGAAGATTCCCCTGGAGAAGGAAATGGCTACCCATTCCAGTACTCTTGCCTGGGAAATCCTGTGGACAGAGCAGCCTGGTGGGCTATAGCCCATAGTGTTGCTAAGAGCTGAACACGAATGAGCACACACACGTTCCTTGCTCCCCAAGGGGTAAGTAGAGGTTTTAGGGATTTTAATATCTGCAAGGAAGGGAGTTTATCAGGACCTCAGAGGCCACCCTAAACAGACCTCATTTATGAATGGGGCAGGGGAGAGAGGGACTTTGGCTTCCGGGGAAGAGATGGGGAGAGGAAGTGGGCCTACCTAGACTGGGACAGGATTTACTTGTGAGGGTTCGGGGAGAGGGGGACATTTGGAGCCCACCTTCCTGCAACATGCTGAGGGCTGAGCCTGGCAGAGGGTTGCTGGCAGATCTCCTGCAGGCGGGGCGACCACCAGCCTGGCCTTGCTGCCAGAATTCTCTGGCCTCAGGGCGCAGAGGAGCATCACCACTTAGAAACCGTCCAGTGGAACTGGACCAGGGGCTTACATGGTGGTGATCAGAATGGGCTGCTTGTGCCCTGGAATCTAACACAATCCCCAGGAAGATAAGGGTGGCCCTGAGGTGACGGTTGGGAATTCCTGCCAAGAGGACAAGTAGGGGCCAGGTGGGATTTGATGCAGAAACATAAAGAAATGAAATATCCCTTATATGTCAAATATCAGGGAGTGATTCTCATCTCACAAATGCTATATTGTTTTATGTTTTTAACCTTAAATGTTATAGCTTCTCTTGTTCCCATTTTGCAGATGAGAAAAGTAAGGCCCAGGGAAAGTGAGTAATAGCCCCAAGTTCACAGAACTAGAGTAGATCAGCACGCACAGTCAGATGCAGGTTTGTCTGACTGCAGAGAATGTGTTCCTCGGGCTTCCCCTCTCGGGTGGGAGACACATGAGCATGAGCCTGTCCAGCATCCGGGATCCGGTGCTCCAGCTGCCAGCACCTGGAATGACGCTGGTTTCAGAGACAGGGTAACTCGCCCTGAGTCATCCTCTAAGGAACAGACCGATCCCCGGGAATCTTCTAGACCTGAAGCAGACGCCCTCAGAGCTCACAGTCACAGCCCCGCACCCGAGACGTGGGCACAGCAAGGCAGCATCTCTCCCCTCACCAAAGTTTGGAGGATGACCCAGAAACTGCACGTAAAAACACTTTCTAAACCGAAAATTCTGGATGATATCCTCCTCTGGGTTTGACCCCTGGGTCAGGAAGAGCCCCTGGAGAAGGGAATGGCAACCCACTCCAGTATTCTTCCCTGGAGAATCCCATGGACAAAGGAGCCTGGTAGGCTACAGTCCATGGACTTGCAAAGAGTTGGAAATGACTGAGTGACTAACACTTTCACATCTGAAAGAAATCCACAACCTAATCTCTGAAAACTGTTACCTTATATGGCATTTGAATAAAGAATCTTGAAAAAAAAAAGAAAAAAAAAACAAAAAATAAAAAATAAAAAATCTTGATGTGGTATATATATATATATGTACACACAATGGAATATTACTCAGCCAGAAAGTGAATGAAATAATGCCATTTGCAACAATATGGACGGACCTAATCAGACAAAGGGAAGTAAGCCAGAGAAAGTCAAATATCATATGATATTGCTTATAAATGCAATCTAAAAATATGATATAAATGAGCTTATTTACAAAACAGAAGCAAACTCACAGACAGAAAAAAAGTATGGCTGCCAAAGAAAAGGGGAAGAGGGGAATAAATTACAAGTATGGGATCAACATATACACACTACTGTATATAAAATCGATAACCAACAAGGACCTACAGTATAGCACAGCTTTATATATATATATATAACTGACTCACTTTGCGGTACCCCTGAAACTAACACAACATTGTAAATCCAACTATACTTCGATCTTAAAAAAAAAATCTTTCCATGTATGATTAGGTAAAGGATCTTGAGATGGGAATCATTCTAGATTCCTCCATGTTCCCTAAATGTGATCATACATCTCCTTAAATGAGGGAGGCAGGGGAAGACTCTACCCACAGGTGTACACAGGAGAAGGTGATGGGACCACAGAGGCAGAGACTGGAGGAATGTGGCCCAGCCTGTACCAGAAACTGGAAGAGGCTTTAATAGCTCTTTTTCTGCAGCCTCAAGAGGGAGCCAGCCCGGCCCACACCTCAAACTGAGGCGCAGTGAGACTGGCCTCCAGAACAAGAAGAGAAGAAACTTCTGCTGTTTTGGAGGCCAGTCTGTTATAATTCATATATAATTATATATGAATAATTATATATATATATATAATTTCAGTTCATCTCCCTAAGAGTCAGTCTCAAAATTGGGCCTGTGCTCTATCCTATTTGTGCAAGTTTAAAATAGCACAACCCTTCCTCTGTCCCAGGGGCTTCCCTGGTGGCTCAGACAGTAAAGAATCTTCCTGCCAATACAGGAGACCCGGGTTCAATCCCTGGGTTGGGAAAATCCCCTGGAGGAGAACCCACTCCAGCATTCTTGCCTGGAGAATCCCATGGACAGAGGAGCCTGGCAGACTGCAGTCCACGAGATCGAAAAGGGTTGGACACGACGGAAGGACTAACACACACGTCCTCTGTCCCCAGGCACCTGGCCCAACTCTGCTCCATGTACACAGAGGATTTCAGCTGAACACTGGTCTCTCTTCCCCTGCAGGTGGTTTGGCCCCAGTCATTCCTTCATTATTCAAACGTTTGACCATTTACCTTGCATCTCGAGAACCCCTCTGATTCCCTCTCTGCATCTACCCCTCCACACCCCTCTGGGGCACCATCAGCAGGCTCCTGCAGCCCTGCCTGGCCCTCCAGGAACCCCCTACCATTGTGCCGGGGAGGCCTCTCTGAGATGCACCACTCTCGGGACACAGAACACGCCTCCAGCAAGACAAGACAGGACTCCGCGGCCCAGAGCTGTCCTCTCACCAGCCTCCCTCTCCTTCTCCCACCTTGGCCGCAGACCAGCCCCTCACGACAGCGCTCCGTTTCCTCAGAATGACTGCGTGACTCTCCAAGTTCTGCCATGACAAAGCATCACAACTTGGGCGGCTAAAGACAACAGAGATGAATTCTTTCACAGTTCTGGAGCCAGAAGGCCAAAAAGCACGGTGTGAACAGGACCACGCTCCCTCTAAAGACTCTAGGCGACAATGATGTCCTTCCCTCTGGGGACACGCTCCTCTGCCTACCTTCCCACCCACCTTCATCATCCCATCCCCCTGCCCCATCCTGCAGCTCAGATCAAGCACCCCCTCCTCCAGGCAGCCTCACCTGATCTTTGAGGTTGGTGACACTCACCCATGACTCTGGAGTCCCCATCCTCACTGTGGGACTAGCTGATTACCATCTGTTCCTGCATTGGACTGCTGGCTCCATGACGACAGGATCAGGCTGCTTTGCTCAGCACTGCAGTCCTAGCACCTAGAAAAAAGCCAGTACTCAGCACACTGAATACAAGTGAAGTAATGATTGAGACTCTGTGTGCCAGGCCACAGGGGCACAAAGATCCAGGGTAACAGAGGCAGGGGCTCCTGGTCTCTCGACTCAGTAGGGAAGGCAAGTGGACAGACGTCTAAAATCCTGGATGAACCATGCCGACAAGACTGGGGGAGGGGAGAGTTAGCAGGGATGCAACTCAGAGGTTTAAAGGGAAAGATCAGAGAGAAGGGCATTCCAGGCAGGGGGACCAGACTCCAAACAGGTTCGGAGGTGAGAAAAGTTCCCGCGGATGTGTGAAGGGTCAGAGCCACTCCTTGCCCAGAGGACCGGCCAGGGCCAAATTAAAGCCAGTTGTCCAGGAGAAGGAGATCCTCTGAGAGCATAGGCCTGCCTCTATAGCCCATCACCGCCACACCCATCCAGAGTGAAAGCAGCTCAGAGATGAAGTCATCTGTGCCATGGCCAACGGACAGATACGGCTGGTTCTGCGTCTTGACGGGAGCCCCGTGTTGTGACCACAAAGCCGCGGCCTTTGTCAGTGGGTGTTCTATATAGGTCAGTGCCTCAGGGGAAACCAAAGCCTGGGACTTTCTTCACCAGGTCTCTGAGAAAGCACAGCCAGTGCCTTTCAGGAAACGGGATAGAGAAGATGCCCCTTCCCCAGCTGGCCAGTCTCCTCCAGTGGCCGCAAGTGACCCGGGGAGGCCCATGGCAAGGCCCGGCCCAGACATAGCACCTGTGAGCACTCAGAACCACCTCATCTTCCCTCCCAAAGTCGCAAGAGCTCCTGGCCTGGCTTCCAGAAGCACGCTCCAGCGACGCTCTGGAGTGCTCCGTTTTTCTTACTTCCTGAGCGTGACTAATGCAATTTGTCCCTTCTCTGCCACCTACACAGAGTCCTTCCCATTTGCCTCGGTGCTGCCAGAGCGACCTATTGTGCAACAGGAAATCCATGCTGATCAATGCGGGGCAGGCCACATAAGGCAGGCAAATTACACGAATATGAGTTAGGGATAACTATGATTAATCCTTTGGCCAGGCATGGCCCGGACTCCCGTCATACCCTGGGGCAGCTCCGAGGTGACAGGGCTAAGGACGGCACTTCTGATGGCCGCAGTGCCCAGCCATTCATTACCGTGACGTCCCCATCACCCAGCCTACTGATGAGATTATTGATCCCAGGAAATAATCATATGAGATGCATCGAGGTAAGTGCAGGCCATTGTCTTTGTAAGCATTTATTGGCAAAGGAGGTAAGCTTTTCGTCATTTTAGAAGAGCCTCACTTTTTTGAATTAATTGATGGCACCTTTTCAAGCTAACCATCAGTACTTTTGTTGGAAGAAAAATCAGAGGAGAGAGGAGAAAACAGGAAGAAGGACAAAAACCCAACGTGCAGGGAAGGCCTAGAAAAATGAGAAGCCCGGCACCCAGTAGATGGTGCTGTAATCAAATTCTAAAACCTGTTACACGAGCTGTTTAGAAAAGTGCTAGAGGAAATGAAAATCCCACAGACAGGGGAGCCTGGAGGGCAACAGTCCACAGGGTCGCAAAAGAGTCAGACACGACTTAGAAGGTGAACAGCAACAACAGAGGAAGTGAGGCGAATGGAGAGCTTGTTGGAATCAAAGACACACAGTTAAATGGAACCATGGTTCTGGAACCAGATGACCATTTCCTTCAGTTTGGGTAAGGATATGATGACGCTGATGATGAAAGCAAGGCCTCCTTCCAGAAATCGCAGGCTGGGAGGGTTTTCTGCCTCTCAAGGAGCCTGCCCAGTGAGACTGTGGGTGATCACAGTACCACTCAACTAAAGGACTTGCTCCTCACACACACTGGTCCCTTGGAAATACCAAGAAAATTTGTGAAAAGGCCTTTTCCACGCTGAATATTAAGGTGGCACCCAGAGCTATCTTTAGTTCCACCCCAGGGAGAACAAAAATCATTCATATGCATTTTCGCCACGTAAGGAAGTTTGTCTATGAGAAACTGTCCTAGGATTTGGGGATGGGTCCCTTGGACTGCAAGGAGATCCAACCAGTCCATCCTAGAGGAGATCAGTCCTGGGTACTTATTGGAAGGACTGATGTTGAAGCTGAAACTCCAATACTTTGGCCATATGATGCAAAGAGCTGACTCATTTGAGAAGACCCTGATGCTGGGAAAGATTGAAGGCAAGAGGAGAAGGGGATGACAGAGGATGAGATGGTTGGATGGCATCACCGACTCAATGGACATGAGTTTGAATAAACTCCAGGAGTTGGTGATGGACAGGGAGGCCTGGCATGCTGTAGTTCATGGGGTCGCAAGGAGTCGGACACGACTGAGCGACTGAACTGAACTGAACTGGAGTGGAATAGGTTGGGAACTGAGTGTTCAGAAGCATGGTCTCTGGAGCTAGTGGTGCCTCGCTGGACTGATCCAGAGTTCCTCTGGGCCTGTTTGAGTCCAGCTCTTCTCCAAAGTGGCCCAGATCCCTCAGTAAGAGGTGAGGGAAACCCTCACCAAGCCCTGGAAAACACCTGACCACAGCCTGTTGTTCTGTGCACAGCTGGGAAAGGGGGATAGAGGGGTGAGCTGCCAGTGGCTGGGAGGCAGAAGTGTGCAGGGAGACGCGCCTGTGGATTTGCACACTCAGCGGTCAGCAACTCTGGCACCTGTGGGGCTCTATGCAGCTCCTGAATCTCGGCTGCCCCAGCTGGCTTTGCCAAGCTTCCAGCAACCCTAGGAGTATGGAGCCATCTTCATAAAGATGTAGAAGTCCCTCCAGGGCTTCAGACTCATGACTGACTAGCTGACAAGTTGCCAAAGCTCCTGAGACAGCGCCTGCATTTTACAAGCCATTCCAAAGTCGTCAGGGTGGAATTGGGGTCAAGGTCAAGGCCAGGTACCTGGATTGCTGAGTGGTGGCCTGATTCCTGGGGACAGTGATGAGCTGGACGCAGATAGGGGCACAAGGCATCACTGGGAGTGGAGCTTGGGACAAGGAGGATGCTGGGACCATGTATATTTCCACAAAGAGGCAACTGCTCAGTTGACCCTGGTCTCATCTCAGAGACATGGTTGGGCTGGGAGGACTTTGCGGGTCATATGAATCTTGATCTTGACCCTAAAGGTCCAATAGAATGTGATCAGTTAAAGAGGGGGGCAGAGGGGTCAAGAAGGGGGTTCAGGTAGGGGTAGGATAGAGCAGTCAGGAGGCGGGAGGCATGGAGAGAACAGATATAGATATATAGATGGGTTTCCTTGGTGGCTGTTTCCCTTCCCTCAAAGACAAGGGACAAGCTCTGAGCACAGACTCCACAGGACATGGGCCCAGGCAGGAAGGCCTAAACTCCCCACCAGAAACACACTGGCATGTCCCCGTGGGGCTGCCACCATGAGCTTCCCATGGGTCACCAAGCTGTGGTGTCACCGGCTTGTTATAAAAGCCATAATTGAGGCCATTCACCCTCAGCTACAAAGCTACAGAGCCCCGCTACTGTCAGCAAGACTCCTCTCTCTAGGGAGTAGGGCAAACCCATTCAGGAGGCACGTTCATCCTGACCTTCTCAGGGGGGCACTTTCTACATGCATGACTCAGCCGCCTCTCCCTCCTATTCAGCTGTGGCACGGTTGAATCCCACAGTCAGCCAGGGACCTCAAAGAAATGAACTTTTTTAAAACTGAAAAAATGAGGCCGAGGTTCAGGCCTCATCTGTGAGTCAGCCTTGATATGACAGCTGGATGAAAACATCCAAAGCCTGAAGTCAGCCAGAATGATTCTCTACCAAATGCAAGTGGCCAGCAACCTCTTGTGTAGCATCCTCAGCCCTGATCTTCACGTCTGTGCCAGGCCTCCCAGGATGCAAGATCTCCCAGAACCTTTGGCCAGGACTGGCCCCGCTTCTGGTGGTCTCTCTTAGCAGCACTGAAGGAAGAGGAGCTAGGGCATGGCTGGGCTCTTCAGATGCCTCCAGGCTAGAGTGAGCAACAGCAACCCATCATGGGTAATTTCCTGTTGTCAACTCAACCGAGCCGGGGCAACCCGGGTGAAACACTATTTTTGTGTGTCTGTGCTGGTGCTCCCAGATGAGAATAGCATTTGAACGTGGACTCATGAAAGCAGATTGCCCTCCCCAAGGTGGGTGGGCCTCATCCAATCCTCGGAGGGTCTAAATAGAACAGTCCTCCCAAGAAGGGAGGATTCAGCCCCTTCCCACCTGATGCGGGAGCTGGGACAGAGGTCTTCTCCTGCCCATGGACTGGGACCTACACCACTGGCTCCCTCTCAAGGCTCCCAGGCCTTGAGACTCAGACTAGAATGACACCTGCGGCTTTCCTGGGACTTCAGCTTGCAGGGGGCAGAGTGTGGGACTTCTCAGGATAGACAGAGATAGATAAATAGAGGTAAAGATGGATGTATATGTGGATATAGATACAGATGACATAGACATAGATGAGCTTCCCTGGTGGCTCAGTGGTAAAGAATCCAGCTGGCAATGTAGGAGTCTCAGGAGACATGGGTTTGATCCCTGGGTCCGGAAGATCCCTTGGAGAAGGAAATGGCAGCCCACTCCAGTATTCTTGACTGGGAAATCCCATGGACAGAGGAGACTGGTAGGCTACAGTCCCTGGGGTCGCAAAGAGTCGGACACACCTTAGTGACTAAACAACAGCAGCAACAACATGGGTTTAGATATACATATCCTATTGGATCTATTTCCCTGGAAATCGTGGCTACACAGAAGAAGCTTCCATAATATAACTACCAGGTTACCCTGAGGAATAAGCCAAAAACAGACCCTGCAGATTGTTTTATCTGAATCATATAACCATCCTTTTAACTGCTCTTCAAAAAAGCCGTAAATGTCTGACGGATACCTCCTGCATCTGACGGAATTCTGGAAGTGAAGAGGTCCCGGCTCCCTGCAGGATTCGGGATCTGCCGGGTCTCTCTCCAGAAGCGTTGTCAGGCAGCACCTCCTCCTTCGCCTGGCCCAGAGGAGCAAAACGGGGATTGGCAAACGCCTGGGCCCTCCGAGACCCTCCAGCAGCAAGACTGGGAGGGAGAAGGTTGGGAAAGGTGGGCCACCAGGGGAGGGGCCACGTCAGCCTAGCTGCTTTTTGCTTGCCACACCCAGGACTTGGTGCAGCAGTTCATTTCCAGCCAGTCACACACACTTAGACCATTGCCTAAGCACCCAGCATTAGTGGATTCAAAGAAAACAGCTGCAAAGTCAGAAAACGTATTCATACATCACCTTTCCTGAGTAAGACTTCCAACGTTTCCGGACTGTTGGCCCACAGATGTGTCTCCTTGGGCTGCAGAATCTCATCTAATCCGCCGTGGGTCCCTGCTAACGAGGAATGGCCACAGGCTGATAACTTTTGAAAGTGTGAAAGTCAGTTCTTACGCTGTTTGTACCAGGTGGGTGGTGTGGGGGAAGGTTGCCAAAAATCGTGTTGTGCCTGGTAGTTCTTACTAATAACTATATTTCTCATACTCACTGGTGATGAGATACCATGTAGATGGCGTGCCCAGAACAGCTTGTGAAGGATTACTATAATCCCATGTTTTGTTTTCATTGACATCTTCCTGTAATTGCACCATCACCATGGCCTCAGGGAGCAGAGGATACAAACTGATTCGCATCCCCCTCCTGAGCCTCAGTAGCCAGTTTGTAAAATTTTAGGTGAACTGCGGACCTACTCTGTGTCATGTCCACAGTAGGCATTCCAGACGGATGCATGAGAGAATGAATGAATGAAGAGAAAGTGATTTGTACCCTGTAAAGTCCTCCGCAGCTCAGGAGGGCTGAGGGTTCACTGTAATTTAATTTCATGATCGAGTGTTCTACAAAGCTTCCTAAGCAATGATGCAGCTTTGAAAAAGAGGCTTCACCCTTCCGTATAAATAGCAAATATTTTTTGAGGGCCACACTGCAGGGAATTCTGGGAACAGAGCGGTGAACCAAGAAACAGTTCCTGACCTCATGGAATGTAGCCTGGCAGGGGACCAGAAGAGTAAACAAGTAATTACACAGACGGGCTTTTAATTACACACGTACAAGCCGTGAAGGAAGTGTGCCGGATCTTGTGAGAGCAAACAATGGCGGCTGCCCGGGTGTAGGAGTCAGGTGTCCCTAAAAGAGAGACACTGAAGCTGAGACCTGGGGAGGAGAGATGAGGGGGAAAGTGAGAGGAAGAAAGCGGTTCAGGACAGCGAGAAAGGAAAGAAAATCAGATCCAGAAAACTGGAGGAGGAAGGGTGGATGAGCAGGAGCTTGACGATGGGCATGGCCAACAGCGGTCCCCTTCAGTGCCCCAGAGTCCAGCTCCTGTGGGCTGGCGGCCAGCGGGGAGGAGAGGGCCTTGGTGCCTGGATGGAGGTGAAGGGACATCCTGGATTCTCTGGGGTCCCTAGCGCATCCCCCCTGCTCCGCAGAGGCAAGCCAGACTGAATCCAGAATCCCTCTGCCCACATGGCTCTGGGTTAGAGTTAGCTGATAAGCTTGCTCTGCGAGATTTGAAAAATAGAAAGGACAAAGGAGCCACTATTCATCTCCAAGGGGCAGCTACAGGCAGACAGACAGCATGTCTATGGCCTGAAGTTTGCACACCCACTTTGGAGCTGCAGGCAGGGAGGTTGGCAGAGGAGGGTTCCCCACTGAGGTTAAGGATGCCCAGGATGGATCGTTTCTAGGGCAGGCACTGGGCATCTTCTGAGCAGCTGTCCCCAGCCTTTCCAAAGGCTGAGTAAAACTCTATTCCCCTGTATTAAATCCCTTTTCTACTGGGGTACCTAAAGGTCTGTCCTGTCCTTGGGGGGAAGTAAAAAGTGAAAGTTGCTCAACTGATGCTTTGTGACCCCATGGACTGTATAGTCCATGGAATTCTCCAGGCCAGATACTGGAGTGGGTAGCCTTTCCCTTCTTCAGAGGATCTTCCCAACCCAGGGATCAAACCCAGGCCTCCCGCATTTCAGGCGGATTCTTTACCAGCTGAGCCACAAGGGAAGCCCCCTGGGGGGAAAGGGCCCCCAGTAAAGCACTGCTCGGACTGCAGCCCCTAAGGACTAGATGCTTCTCTCCCAGGATGTTTGCATTTGAAAAGTTAGATGTGGGGGTGGGGCAGGGGTGAGATCTTCAGGCAAGTGTCACAGAAGTCATTTCCTGTAGTAAATGCATGAAGAGCAAGCAGCGTAAATGCATTTGCTGATACTATGGGAACAGGTCAACTGGTCCAGGACAAAACCACATTTGAATCTGACCTGTAGGCTACTGCTGCCAAGACCCATCTCAGCCCCAAGGGAAGGAGCAGGGAAATCCAAGCTAATTACTTCCCTTCTCATCACTTTGAAGTCAAAGTGAAGGCTTCAAAAATGGGTGCAGAAGCAACTGGGATGGGTGAGAGTGAATTTTAGTCTCTTTCATGCCAATGTTTCTTCCAGGAGGTATGATTTCTGCTCAGAGTGGAGCCCATCCCATTAAGAGGGTACTGCCAGCAAAAGGGTGCAGCGCATCATGGCTAATTCAGACTGAGTCAGGGCTCCTGCCCCCCTCCCCCGATACTCTCTCCCCAGAGACCGGATTTCATACTTAGGCCTCCCTGCATTCTCCCTGCCACCTCTGCCTGTTTATTTCCAAATCTTGAAAGCAAGCCAGTTTTGAGAATGCAGGAATGACTAAAAAATAAAAGTTTATTATCCAAGATCTCACAGGTGAAATTCCAGGTAATTCTTTTGAAAAATTGCCACCCTTTTTCTTTCGATGGGGTAATAAAAATTCCATAAACAATCACACCCTCAGCATCCAGGAAGCTCAAAACCAAACTGAACACGCAGGGCCACGTGCTCCCTGTGCCCTTGTGATAAACAAAGCTGCTGCTGCTTCTTTCTTTCTGTGAATTTGATTTGCTTGTTTGGGGTCTACAGTCTTTCACGCATACCTAACATAGAGAAATTTACATTAGGGCACTTACAAGTAGAGGCTGATTTTCAAAACATAAACCAAGCCATAAGTGCCAGGAAGAAAAGGAGACAAAGAGGAAAAGGACAACAAAGTAGATTAATAGAAACATACAGATCAGACCTTAGCACCATGGGGATAAAAAGAACCATGGTAGAAACTCCATATCCCCTTAAACAGCAAGCGAAGGCCAATGGTGATTGTGGGTCTCATTTCCAATAGGCACCATCTGAGAAATGTCCTGTTCTGAAACATGGGAAAATGAGAAATTATAGAACCTATCTAACAAATCAAAAATAAATGAAGTAACAACATAAAGGTAGATTTACCGTTATTTATAATTTACCATTTTTACCTTGTTTTCAATTGTCTCTCGTCCTCTTCATTTGAGGAGCCCATTACATTTTATTATGCTAAACCCTATCTTCTGTCACATAAATTACCGTTAAACATCTTAATATTAAAGCCTCTTAGCTCTGAGATCATATTTCAAGCTTTGTTCAAACCAGACGTTAATGCTGGAATTGAACACAGAACACTTTGTCATCATTACCTATGATCTCAAAAGTATAATACAATTTTTGCTATATATGGCACAAAAATGCCTCTTGGTATAACACTGAATTATGGAGATATATTGATTTCTGCAGTATTTTGACAAAACAATAAAACTAAACCTGTTAGCTCCTAAACAGATACCCAGACATCCACCCAGCCATGATAGCAATGGTCATGAAGATAAAGGTCGCATTTAGCCCAGTTAAAATAGGAAACTGCTCAAACCTGTGTCCATCCTGGCAGTTCCTGCAGCTCAGAGTGTTGTGGTTCCTTGCTCTTCTCAAGGGCAGTTAGGAGAGGGAAGGAAGAGCCAGTTTTGCCATTGGGCTGGTTCAGATGGGAATTTCAAACCAGCCCTTACTTCCCATTGGGGTAATCTCAGGACACTCCCCTAACCTCTGGGAGATAAGCCTCCCCATAGGTAAAATGAGGATGGCATCACCCTCAAGGGATTACCTGTAGGTGTGCATGCTCAGTCACGTCTAACTCTTTGCGACCGTGTGGACTGTAGCCCTCCGGGCTTCTCTGAACATGGGATTCTCCAGGCACTACGGGAGTAGGTTGCCATTTCCTCCTCCAGGGGATCTTCCTAACCCAGGGGAAACTGCGTCTTTACCACTGAGCCAAGTGGGAAGCCAGAGGGGATGAAATGAATGAACATACACGCAATGCACCCAACTTACCCTCGGGTCCCGAATGCAGTAGGTGCTTGATAAAAGATGCTGTCAAGATGACTCCTGGGAGAACTGCACAGACCTGGGCCTCTTGCCCACAGGCTGCTGGGAATGAGTTGGAAGAGCTGGCCAAGTTCTCATCCTGCCTTTATATCTGTCCTTGGGATCCTGGGTTTGCTTCCGATCCTGAGACTTGTTTCCGAGTCTCCATTTCCTCATCTGGAAAGCGGGGTCAGCATGCCTGCCAGGCCAACCTCAGAGGGTTGTTTGGTGATAAAACTGCAATAAGAGAGGTGACAGTAGCTTTGCAAAGAGAAAAATGCTGCGTGTGCCTAAAGGATTATGACCGCGAATCAGTCTTATGGTTTGAAGCTGTAAGCACACTCAGAGTGCCATGGTGATCCAAATAGGCAGTTGGCCAGCATGACAAGAGAACTTCCCAAGGAATAAATCAACGTGTCCTTTTCCCCTTAGTAATGGTGTAATAGCCCCTCACCCACAGAACTAACTCCACCCCCCCACCCTTGTAATGGAAAGAATAATGCTGCTGCCATAGTGCTCACATTTATTAAGTCCCTACTATGAGCCAAGAACTGGAATATTTTCACATAAAATGGTTCTCCCATTTTCTTCCCACAACTACTATGATTTGTATTTTACAAAGAAAGAGACGGAGGCCCAGAGAGTTTGAGCTGTGCCCAAGCGTCAAGATTGCTGAGCAGATGCCCAGGGTTGGGATGCAGGTCTGACTCAAATCCAAGGCTCTCTCCACCAACATCTGTTGGGATCCATCCAGGATGCACATGGCCAGGTCTCTCTGGATAGTTGTGGAATCGTTGAGATCACTGGGTAGGTTTTTAGTTGTTGGAAAAAAGACTATAGCTGAGCCCTAAATTCCCAGACCTAGTCTTGTTTACACCAGCTCTGAACCAAGGTTTGTTCACAGCCCAATCCCCAGACTCACTGATGATCTGGAAATGGCCCCACAGCAGAAGTCCATGGAAGCCTGGAAAGACACATCTAACCAGTCCTGATTTCTGGTTACGGGTGATGTTGGGGAAATTAGGGGGCTTTGGAGCAGGAAGGCCAGGTTGACTCTTGCCTGGCAGAGCATTCATGAGCAAGGTCCCCAACTTCTGACCCTGTCTCCTCCTCTGTAAAGTAGGAAAATATGAGATAAAATAGCCATGACTCTTCCCTGGTCAAATATTTGGGCAGTGAAGTGAGATCCTGGATATGAAATAGCTCTACAAACAGTCAAATTTGACCCCAGCGTCCTGTCACCTTGTTCCCCATGGGGTCTGAGGTCCCACTTTGGTGCAGACACTGCAATTGCATCAACTACAGTTTCTGTTCCAAGACTAGGTTCACCTGCAGTGAAATGCAAGGTCTCCCTAACAACTGCACCATCGTCCACACAAGGCTAGCACGGAACCCTGCAGAGTCACGTGCTCTATGCCTCTGACCCCTCAGGCAGCAGGAGAATGTGTGCAAAATGCAAACAGATTCACGTGACATGCACACGGCTTTAAACACTTTGCGGTCCTGCCATATTCTTGGGATAAAAATAAAACTCAGCACTGCCTATCAGATCCCACGTGGGCAACTCCAACCAGATACAGCCCATGCTGTCCTTCAGTCACCACCCAGTCTGCCTGTGTGTGCTCCGTCCCTCAGTCGTGTCCGACTCTCTGCGACCCTGTGGACTGCAGCCCACCGGGCTCCTCTGTCCATGGAATTTTCCTGGCAATTATACTGGAAGGGGTTGCCATTTCCTTCTTTAGGGGATCTTCCCAAGCTAGGGATCAAATCCACACCTCTCATATCTCCTGCACTGGCAGGTAGGTTCTTTACCACTAGTGCCAACTGGGAAGCCCCAGTTTGCCTCGTTACCTCCTAGTTGTCCTTCAGACCTCAACTCTGCTGTAGTATCTATGCGTCTTCATGGAAAACCTTCCCCCCAAAATAAGTAACACAAATGATGTCTGTTTCGTAGTTCCTACCATAGTAGTCATTTTACATTAATTTGTATAATTCTCTCACATCTGCCTATCTAATCTCTGGAAAATAAAATCCATACAGGCAGGAGATGTGTCTATTTAGATACTACAAGGTAAACCTAGAGCTTAGCCCAGTGACTGGCACCCAGTAAATTCTCAAAATAAATGTTCAATTAGTTTATGGTTGATAACCAATATTCTTCTCACTTGCCCTCTTCACCTGGATGGTTGTGACTTTTAATTCATTGAAAAAGTATTGATGAACCTAGACCCCTTCCTCACACCACACATAAAATTAATTTGAAATGGCTCACAGATCTAAATGCAAAAGCTAAAACTGAAATGAATCTACAAGAAAACACAGAAGAAAAATCTTCATGATCTCAAGGTAGACAAACATTTCTTGGCACACAGAAAGAATTACCCCTGAAAGAATAAAATAATAGATTGGATTTCATTAAAACTAAAAATATCTGCTCTTCAAAAGAAGCCATTTTTAAAATGAAAAGACAAGCTGAAGACTGAGAAGAAATATCTTAATGTATATATCTGACAAAAGTCTTACACCCAGAATAAATAGAGAACTCTTACAACTCAGTAATAAGACAAATCAATCAATCAAGAAAAATGACTAATACAGAAATATAATGGACAAAAGACTTGAACAGGCACAAAAGATGACATACCAGTGGCCAACATCCACATGGAATGATATTTAATATCATTAGCTGTCAGTGACATGCAAATTAAACCACATGAGATACCGCTTTTTAAGCACTTGAATGACTAAAATTAAAGACTGATATTGGCAACAATGTGAAGCAACGGACAAAACCACTTTGGAATTATCTTCTACAATCATATACTTAACAACCCAGGCATTTACGCAAGAGAAAAGCATTGCTATTGTTGTTCAGTTGCCAAGTCATGTCCAACTCTTGCAACACCAAGAACTGCAGCATGCCAGGCTTCCCTCCTACATTATCTCCCAGATTTTGCTAAAGTTTTGTCCATTGAGTTGCTGATGCCATCCAACCATCTCATCCGCTGTTGCCCTCTTCTATTTCTGCCCTCAACTATTCCCAGCATTGGGGTCTTTTTCAATGAGTCAGCTCTTCACATCAGGTGGCCAAAGTATTGGAGCTTCAGCTTCAGCATCAGTCCTTCCAATGACTATTCAGGGTTGGTTTCCTTTAGGATTGACTGGTTGTATCTCCTTGCTGTCCAATCACCCAAGAGAAATAAAGTCATATATCCACACAAAGACTTGCTTGATTCATATTAGCAAAAACTAGAAATAACCAAAAGGTAGATCAAGAAGAGAACTCATAAACCATGCTATAGCCATTCAGAGGAATACTATTCAGCAACAGTCCAAAGCGCTGAGCAAAAACATGAATGAATCACAAAAACATTATACTAAATGAAAGAAGCCAGCACGTGTACAAAATGTATGGTTTCCTTTATTATGATGTTCATCCAGGAACAGGAGAAATGAATCTATGCTAATAGAAATCAGATCAGTGGTTAAGTGGGACAGGAGGTGGGGTAATGAAAATGCTCAGTAAGAGGTTGGTTACATGACTGTTCACATTTGTCAAAAACTATCAGTGAATATATTTAAAATCTGTATTCTTACTCTATGCTGATTATACATCAATAAAGTTGAAGTTAAGGAAGAAATAAGAAGACAGCATTGACCGAGTTCTACTCTGCCACATGCCTCACACAGTCCAGGTGAACAAAAAGGAGAGGTCCTGGCCACTTTCCTACCTTCCACCCCCTTACCTTTGATCAAAGAGGAAAATCAGATTTTAAAAAGAAACTGATACTTTCTCAAGTAGTGCTTCTCAAGCAGTAAAGGACTAAGCTGTCTTTACTTCTTGTATCTCTCTGAAAGACGTTTGTCACTGCATTTAGAGCCGACCTGAATAATCCAGAATGATCTCACCTTTAAGACACTTAATCGTATCTGCAAAGACCCTTTTTCCAATGAAGGTTGAGTTCACAGGTTCCAAGGGTCAAGACATGGCCATTTTGGGGGCCAGCCTTCAGCCCACTGGACTGGCGCACAACCTTTCAGTGACTAAAAAGTGGTCATGTGATGCTTGGAACCTGTGGTCTCAACCTTCATTGGAAAAGGGGTCTTTATAGATGTTAAGTGTCTTCAGGTGAGATCATTCTGGATTATTCAAGTGGGCCCTAAATGCAGTAACAAGCGTCCTTTGGAGAGACACACATGGGGAGAGGAGAAGGCTGTATAAAGACAGGCAGAGAATGAAGTGATGTGGCCACAAGCCAGGGAATGCTGGGGCCACCAGAGTCTACAGGAGGCGAGGAAAAAGCACACATCAAAAGTGTTCGACATTTCCACAAACAGAACACATCCATGCAACTAGCACCAGACAGAGAAATAGAATTTTCCCAGCCCCCCGAAATCCCCTGGGGTCCCCTTCCAGCGACCGTCCCCTCCCCAGGAAGGTGTGCCCTCCTGTCTTCTGAAGGCACCGCGTAGTTTTGCCTGCTCTTGCCATTCACATAAACGGGGTCATACCCTGTGCTCCCTTCTGAGCCGGGCTTCATTGTGCATCACTTTTGAGATTCATCCACAGTGTTGCACGTCATGGTAGCTAACACATCTGCACTGTGTAGGGTGTTCCATCGTGTGGGGAAACCACAGCATATTCATCTTTTCAATAGTAGATGAGCATCTGGGAGCAATCTGGCATGAGGTTATTACGAGAAAGGCAGCTCAGAATACCCTCCTCTGTGTTCCTCTTTGCACGTGGCACTGTTGCAGGAGCAGGAGCAGGTGTGCTAGGCATGGAGCGACTTCAGCTTTAGAAGATACAGCTGGACCACATTCCGAGTGGTTGTACCAGCTATGCATGCACCAGCAGAATAGGAGAGTTCTCCCATCCACATCAGCTCCTGGGACTTTCCATCATTTAGATTTTGGCCCTGCTAGGGGCTTGCTTTTTCACTCTTTTTAGAGGGTCTTTTGATAAACATAAAGTCTGCTACGGACTGAACTTGTTGTTGTCCAGTTGCTAAGTCATGTCTGACTCTTTGTGACCCCATGGACTGCAGCACATCAGGCTCCCCTGCCTTCACTCTCTCCCAGAGTTTGCTCAGATTCCTGTCCGTTGAGTCAGTGATGCTATGTAACCATCTCATTCTCTGCTACCCCCTTCTCCTTTTGCCTTCAGTGGACTGACTGTAGCCCCCTAAATTCATCCATTGATGCCCTACCTCTCAATGTGATGGCATTAGGAGGCGGGGCCTTTGCAGGCAATCTGGTCATAAGGTGGATTTAGTGCCTGAGAGAAGAGACAAGAGAGTGAGACTCTCTTCCCACCCTGCGGGGACACAGAGAGACAGTGGCCATCTATGAACAAAGGAGCCGGTGCCCAGCAGACCCCAGGCCTGCCAGCACCTTGATCTTAGACTTCCAGCTCCCAGAACTGTGGGAAATAGTGTTGGCAGTGTAGCAGTGACCATAGACGCCATCCAGAACTGTGAGAAATAGATGTCTGGCTTTTAAGCCACCCAGCCTATGGTAGTTGTTATAGAGCCTGAGCTAAGACCAGTTTTTTGCCTTAATACAGTCCACATGTCAATTTCTCCCTTTTGATGAGTGCTTATTAAGGAATCTCTGCCTCCCCCAAGACCCCACCTGCTGCCCATCCTTCCTGCTGGTTTCTGCCTCCCCAGTGCTCCGAGACCTCAGAACTTCTTTTCCTTCCACAGATGTCTCAAGGATTTGCATGGTTCTCTATCTCTGCTTTAAATACATACCCATCCCTCCTCTGATGGGAAAGAAATCCCCTTTCCATCCCTTCAGGACCAGTTTTAAATGCACCCTCTTTCTTACTGCCTTCCCTCACCCAGCCACATTCACCCTCCTACACACGGTCCCTCTCTCACCAGCCACCGTTTCCCTCTGAGCTTCCAACCCTCTAGGCTTCCTCCCACCCCACCCCACCCACCACTCTGTGGTATAATCTTTCCTTTACACACCTGACTCCTCCATTCCAGTGACCACATCTTAAATGCCATGACCAAAACCAGGCTTTTCCTATGTGTTTCTCCTGCATAAGTCCTGGAATCTAACAGTGATCAGAGGATTTGCCAAAGTGAAACACACAAGTATAAAGTAATCCTATATTTAAAATTTTGTTACAATGATTAGGTAGTATAACTGCCTAACACAGGGTTATATATTTGTATTCTGAAAGGTGTGAATCCCAGATCATTTCCTAGCTGTGTGACCCCAGGCAAATTGCTCAATGTTTCTTCATCTGTAGATAGTAGAGATGATAAATAATAATTGCCCTTATGAGCCTGTTGTAAGGATACCATCATAGGTGTTAAAATGCTCAGCTCTGTGCCAAATACATAGGAAGCACTCGGGGGAAGCTATTATAATGTAGTCCCTACAAGACAGATGGTAGAGCCGTGGTTTGCCCCAGATCCCAAAGCAGTGTTTGGCAGGAGAACACATGTGCACTTCTTTACATAAAGCCTTGAATATGAGCAGAAAGATCCCATCCTCCATTTCCAGCTGGTTCTGGTGAAACAAAGCGGCTGATGTATCCAGGAAAGCTACCATCTTCACACCTGCATCACCTTCGGAGGTTTGTGTTGCCAATAGGAAATGATGACAGTAATGATGTTCCATTGTGGTGGCCCAGGATGTTTCCCCAAGCACTTTGCCTTCCATTCTCTTGTTTGATCACACTATGAAAAACAAGGGACTCCTATCTCGGGAGCTCATAGCTGGGTACAAGGTTAGGGACCACCTCCCTCCCTACTGTGGTCATTTTTTCCCATAGGAGAGGGAGAGCCATTACTTTACATCTCTCACGGTTGCAAGGGGGTCCTGCCATTCTGCTTCCAGTCCCTGAATTATTGGGATAAGACAAGGGCCTGAGGTATAACTGCTCCTGAAAGTGAAAGTGAAGTCATTCAGTCACGTCCGACTCTTTGAGACCCTATGGACTGTGGCCTCCCAGGCTCCTCTGTCCATGGAATTCTCCAGGCAAGAATTCCAAAGTTGGTTGCCATTCCCTTCTCCAGGGAATCTCCCTGACCCCAGGGGATCGAACACGGGTCTCCCACATCACAGGCAGATTCTTTATCATCGGAGTCACCAGTCAGCTTCATCCTAATCTGAAACAAAGCCAGTTTCCTGCCAAATATCTAGAATATTCTGCCAGGCCCTGTTGGCAGCAGAGGAAACACCCTCTTCAAAATACCCAGACGGGGTACCCCATCTTACGTTCCATTTTGGTGTTTGAGAGTTCCCCTCTTCGTTAAGAGAAAGATTTCATTTTAACATTAATATATATCCTTTTTCCCTTAACAGTGAAAAAGAAGGGTCGGGAGCCTTCGCCTGATGAAGGTATAAATATTGCATTTCAGAGGTGGAATGGTTTGCCTCCCACTTTGCAGGATCCCCTTGGGTAAAATCTCCATAGCAGCAGTGGCCTTGCTCTCTTGACGGGCTCGTTTGCAAAAATCTCCCAAGAAGTAATGTTGGCCCTTTCATTTCAGATCCTGCAGCGCTTCTCAGGGTATAAGTGACCAGACTCACTGAAGCTTAGCAAGGGCCCCTTGCTTCACCGTCACTCTTCATGTTCCCTTTCTGTGGGCACTCCAGGAAACCTTTTTTGACCTTTTCCTATTTGGGGAGAACAAAATATCTTACCAACAGATGAGGCACTCTTCTCAGGGAACATCCCCCGCCTTCCCATCTCTCAAGGAAGGCACCATATTCTTCATCCGAGAGATTTTTAAATGCTAGGCTTCCTCTTCCTCTTCCTCTCAATTTTCAGCGGTCCACATGGCCTCTGAGAACAGCTCTTCCGGAAACCTCTCTCAGCCCTGATGGAGCCTACTTGCTCCTATTACCTTTAGCATGCTAAATGGCGCTTTTTCATCTTGTTCATTTATATGGCTACTCTTTTATCTGAGGCATGTTTATTAACTGGTAGCTGTTAATTATATAAGAAGATAATTTCATGTAAATGTTGGATTTAAAAGCAGCCGTTCGAGCATGCTTACTGTTTCACAAGAAGGCTTTGGGATTTGTTTTTTGTTGTTCCTATGTGAGTAAAGCAATTAATTGATTCAGTTGATTGAATGAAAAATGCATCGTAATTGCTTTACCCCATCAAGCAGCTACTAGAATGATTTAGCGCTGGCAGGGGGACAAGAGCCTCTATGATACACCATCTCTGTGTATTGCCCTAACAAGGCATGGGAGCTGGGCCTTTGGTGAACAAAAGGCTACTCAGACGAGCTTCTGGTGGTCCCTTCTGAGAGCAGGGAGAACAGCCCCAGTGACTTGGACTATTCAGGACCCCAAAAAAAGAGGAAGAAGAGAAAAAAATCCACTTTTGTTTCAATGATCCAGACAATCGGCGCCCCTCTCCTTGAAGTCCACACTTCAGCCTCAGTCTTCTAGAGGTCTCAAGGCTAGAACCAAAGGAGAGAGTCTTGCCGGATCCATCAACACCACCCAAGGACTGCATAGCTGATTCATCTCCAAGTCCCCTATGCCCAGTGCGGGTGCCCACCCTCCACACTGGCTCGGGTTGGACTGGACTGAACAAAACCACCAACCCAGACTCCCCTGGTGCCACAGCTGCAGCACATCAAGCTGAAGCCAAACCACGCTGCCAAAGCTGATCCAAGCTCTGAGTCCAGGCACATTCAGAGGCGGAATCTTGCAACATGCACAAACTGAGCTTCATTCGACATTGAGAATCAGCCCTCGTAGAGCCTCCCCATAGAGAAGAAAAGTCCCTAGTAGGCATCTGCATTTTAAGCTCCATTTGTGGAGGAAGAAACTGAGGCTCAGAGAAGTTGGCTTGTTTGCCAGTGAACGTGTTGACAGGAGGAGCAGAGCTGAAATATGAGCCCAGCTTCCTCTGCTCCAAAGGCCAAGTTCTCCCCATAGAAAGTGCCCAGTACTGACTGCGTGGGGCAAATAGAAAGAACCCCTTCCTTGTTAGTTGTTATTGTTGTAGCTGTTATCTTTTCGCAGCTGTTTTCACTGTATATCATGGCTGCCTCTAAAGGGACCCACAACAGCATCTAAGATGTACTGATCCAGCCATTGTTTAGTTGCTCAGTCGCGTCTGATTCTCTGCGACCCCATGGACTGCAGCATGCCAGGCTTCCCTGTCCTTCACTATCTCCCAGAGTTTGCTCAGATTCATGTCAGTGATGCCATCCAACCATCTCACCCTGTGCCGCCCTCTTCTTCTTTTGCCTTCAATCTTTCCCAGCATCGGGGTCTTTTCCAATGAGTCAGTTCTTCACATCAGGTGGCCAAAGTGCTGGATTTTCAGCTTTAGCATCAGTCCTTTCAATGAATATTCAGAGTTGATTTCTTTTAGGATTGACTGGTTTGATCTCTTTGCTGTCCAAGGAACTCTCAAGTCTTCTCCAGCACCACAATTTGAAAGCATCAGTTCTTCGGTGCTATCCAGCCATAGGTTGCTCCTATTCCATATAAGGCTTCTGACTTCCGGGTGGGCCCCCAAGATGGTCCTCATCTTCTTGGCCCTTTTATGATGGATGTTCTGGCCAACGGATTCAGATCCACTCCTGAAAACTGTTAGGGAATGGCATCAGGGCCACTAAACTGGAACTTTCCCAACTCTAATGGCCTTTCTGGCCTCTCTATCTAGAAACTCTAAAGAAACATTCAAATAACCATCTTAGGACACCACCAATGAACTGCATACACATATATGCATAAATATAAGTAGTACATTGAGAAATATTGACTCAAAAATTTTAATCTTTTATTTTCTCTTTTAGAAAAAAAACCCTGGGTTCTACACTAGTGTTTTCCTGATTTGAACAGCAGTTTAGTCAGTCAATGGGGTTGCAAAGAGCCAGACACAACTGAGCAACTGAACGACAAGAAGCACCATCACAAGGGGTCTCCTAAGCCTCGCCTGCAGGAGAACAAACAGAAAAGCCATCCCACTGTTTTGCTCTAATGTTCCACAGCAGCAGACAACCACAACAGTAATAAGTCAAAATTCACTTTGGGCAAATTAATACAGACTGGCCCTGAATTTTTTCTCAGTGGCCAATATGAATTATTTAGTGTTCCTAAAATTAGGGGGCATTTCCAATGCCTGTGGTGATGACCTCCCAGATGAACGTCCATCACCATCACAGACATTTGGCCAACAGGGTGCCATAACAGTGGCCATACATCACTAGACCGTGCTCTCCTGGGGCCCACCATGCTGCTAGAATGCTGTTAGCATGAGATGAGCAGGTACTGCTGAAATCCGTTTTAGACCTGGCTGTCCTGGGCTCCAGCCAATGCTCTCCTGTTGTTGCCAGAGACACGTACCACCTTTGCTCAGAGCCAGGGTCTTGGCAGCCAGGCATTCCTCATCAAGTCTAGATCTTGCTTTTCTGCAACGCATTTGCAAGAGAAAAGGTGAAAGGCTCTTACAGGGCCCCAGTTTCCAGATCAGACAATAGCTATGTTCTAGCTGTGTAGCTTCAAAATCCATGTCTCAGCCACTAATCTACTGACTTGAGCTACATTACGATTGTGCAGAGCTCATGAATTTTAAAAGGCTCTTATGTTTAGGGATTTCCTGGGGGTCCGGCAGTTAAGACTCGACAATTCCATGGCAGGGGGCACGGGTTCAATCCCTGGTCAGGAAACTAAGATCCCACATGTCATGTGGACAAAAATAAATGAATAAAAGACTCTCATGTTTGAATGTTTTAAGAAACACTGCATTCTCTATTCCTCTTGCAGACTCACACTTCTTAGCACTGTAAAGGCTCTGAGAAGTCCTGCAGTGAAGAAGCTGGTTAAACAACTTCATTCATCCACCTTTCCCCATTGCTATGACCAACAAATGGTTTTCAAGAACTATCTTTTAAATCCCACGAAGCTGCTGTATAGGAGGCACAGCTCTGGTCCTTTCCAACACGGATGCTCTGGAATCTTTGGAGCACTTTATCCCTTCTGAAGGTGTCTGTGACATGTTTCAAGTCAAAGACATTTTCTGTTTTGTGACTTCCCTCTTCAGATTAGTAACTCCTTTGTTCTCAAGTGAGCACAGACTTCTTCAAATGACTGTGCAAATAAAGGTCTATGAGGGTACAGGGAATATTGGGGGGTAATATAAAAATTAAGTGTGTGCTAAAGAATCAGTACATTGAGGGGGAGAAGGAAGGGGGGATGGGATGAATATATATACACTATTGGTACGATGGGACTGGAACTGATATATATATATGTATATACACTATTGATACTATATATAAAATAAATAACTAATAAGAGCATACTGCATAGCACAGGGAACTCTATTTAATGCACTGTGGTGACCAAATGGGGAGGAAGTCCCAAAGGGGAGGGGCTATGTGCACATGTCTGGCTGATTCATTTCCCTGTACAGCAGAAACTAACACAACATTGTAAAGCAACTACACTCCAATAAAAATTATTTATTTAAAATCACCAAGGGGAAAAAAACACAGCTTCCCAGGTGGCGCTAGTGGTAAAGAACTCACTTGCCAATGCAGGAGACATAAGAGACATGGGTTCGATCCCTGGGTTGGGAAGATCCCCTGGAGGAGCCCACTCCAGTATCCTTGCCTGGAGAATACCATGGACAGAGGAAGCCTGGAGGGCTACAGTCCATGGGGCCGCACAGAGTCGGACACGACTGAAGCGACTTAGCAGCAGCAGCACACTCAAAGGAAAAAAGAACTGGTACCTTGGGGACTGTGTGCACCCCAGATGTGTGCGGCTGGAGGGGTGAGGATGGCTGGAGGGGCTTCCACAGCTTCTGTGTGTCTTCCTTTGTACCTCTCTCCATCCTAACACCCCCGGCCAGCCTCTCCTTACCCCTCCTCACTCCCGCCACACATGGTCCCCCCACCACAAGTGGGGAACAGGACCCCCAGCAGCCCCAGCTAAGCTAGCCTGACAAAGAGAGACAGACAGAGTTCTCTTTTCTCCCATTTTTATATCAGCGCTGGGGCAGGACCTTGGGGGCAACCAGCTTTACTCACACGGCCCCTGCTGGGATTTATCACCTGTCAGAAGGGTACGTTGCCACAGCTGGACCTCCCGGGTCATGTACTTCCCCCTGTGGCCAGGAGGGGGCAGCACTCAAGGGGTCCCAGCCCCACTAGGACTTCAGGGAGTGTGGAGAAGGGGGTCCCTAAGGAGAGACTGTTTCCACAAAAGGAAAGGATGCTGGACGCACAACCAATAATCACAGCAGACCACCGCCCCTCTCAGGAAACATGTACAACGAAGCCTCGTGGTGACTCATCGCTTCCGTTTATCTTAGCGAGAATCTTGAGTTGGCTCATAGTAGCCTATGGGAGGGATTCTGTCCTTACGTCAAAGGTATCTGTTGGTCTGCTTCCATCTATAGTACGTTCTCCTGTAAAAGGAGAATTTAGATGGTGGCCCACATTAACTCAGGCACCTGCTTGCAGTCCATGGGGCCGCAAAGAGTCAGACACGATTGAGCGACTAAACCGAACTGAACGGGATCACCGGCTGCTAGTCTGAACAAACGGGTCCTTTTCCTGAGTCTTCCCCTGTGAGTATTTCTGTCTGGACAAGGAGGACTTACGATCAAACCAGCCATTCACTGACACAGCCCAGAACCCTGAAATCACCAAAGCTGCTTGCGTCAGGGCAGAAGGTCGTTCAAGACTCAGTTCTTGCTTTTCCTGGAGTTTTGTCCATACCATGCCAAAACAGCTAACTTCAAAGTGAAAAATTAAGTTCATCACACAAAAGCTTTGCCTCCCGAGTGCCAGTCAGCTGTGACCAAGGGTTTCCTAATGGTCACGGGTTGTTTAGGCATCATGGTCTGAAAATATATCAAGTTTATATTTTTTAAAAAAAGATAAGGATGACCAGGCGGAAGCAGTGGGGCCACGTGTATGAGGGGGATTTAACTGCTCATGCTTGATTCCTCATTATTCTTAGAAAGAAAAGGGACTCCGTGCCACACGTCAGCCTGGTGGTTCACTAGCTCCCAAATGGCTTGGAAACACGGCTCAGAGCGGCCTTACCGCTGTGACCCAGGCATTGCTGGAAGACATCAGCACACGTCTGACACCAGCGCCGCCCAGACAGCGTGTGCACACCGCGGGAAGGCTCGTCTTAAGAGCAGCTGTCTGCAACAGCTTCTCAGAACATCCAGGACGCCTGGGGCAGGGCTCGGGGCACAGGTAGACCAGGGGAGGGGTGACCTTTGGACTGAGAATTGAAGGCTTCTGGGGATCATCCAGGAGCAGGGGCTGGGATGAGAGGAGAGCGGAGCATCGTGGGTGAGGCTGCGGCATACGTGTGTGCGCTCAGTCGCTCAGTCACATCCGACTCTTTGTGCCCCGTGGACTGTAGCCCCCAGGTTCCTCTGGCCATGGAATTCTTGATGGGTTGCCATTGCCTTCTCCAGGGGACCTTCTTGACCCAGGGATCGAACCCGCATCTCTTGTGTCCCCTGCGTTGGCAGGCAGGTTCTTTACCACTGCGCCCCCTGGGAAGCCCAAGCCTGGTGAGTCCTGAGAGTCACTGAGGCGCTGTAACCACAGGTGTGTAGCTGAGGGCGCCAGACAGCATGGATCTGGTGGTAACACACACACAAGAGGCCACGATGGAAGCGCCTGCGGCCCTGAGCTGACCCCTTCTCCCAGCCCCTGATGGGCCGAGCTCTCTCTCCAGCAGTCTCTGTGCCTCCTCTGAAGCAGGTCTGGTTTCTTCGGATTCTTGTCCAATTCAGAGAAGGGAGAGCTCCAGTAGAGACACGTGGATGTGCCCCGTCCACAGTCATGGCAGCTTTACCTTGAAAAATTAGCCAAAGGATATGATCCTTTCAAAAACTATGTGTACAACAGGCCTTCCGAAACTAGGATCCAGATGGGGGTCACCCATCTGACTAAACTGAATTAACATACTTTCAGCCTGCAACTTTTTTTTTAATAACATGTCCACCAGTGTGTGCCTCCTTAACAGCAGGAAATGTAGGCTGACCATTAGGGATTTAGAAATACTGAAATTACCCCCATCCTCCTCTTTCTCTCCCAACTTGGCTCAATCTCCCTGGCTCTGGATATCTGAGGGGCCAGGGGCCACTCTCTCAGGTCTGGGTGGTGCTCAGGATGGAGACGAGGCCATGCACGCCCTGTACCCACACTTAGAGCTCAGTGTGTGTTCCCCGGCCAGCCTCTCCTACCACCAAGAAGCAACCCCAGGGCAGGAACTCTCTCATAGAGCCTGGGAGTCAGCAGGAGCCCAAAAACTACCTTTGCAAAATGAATGAATGGCTGGTTGTGGTTGGTTGTGGTTGTGGTTTAGTCGTGTCTGACTCTTGCAAGCCCATGGACTGTAGCCCTCCACACTCCTCTGTCCATGGGATTTTCCAGGCAAGAATACTGGTGTGGGTTGCCATTTCTTTCTCCGGGGATTCCCTGGACCAGGGATCGAACCCACGTCTCCTGCATTGCAGATGGATTCTTTACCACTGAGCCACCAGGGAAGCCCTGAATGAATGACTGTGTGTGTTAGCTGCTCAGACATGTCCAACTCTTGCATCCCATGGACTGTAGCCCACCAGGCTCCTCCATTAATGGGATTTTCCAGGCAAGAATACTAGAGTGGGTTGCCATCTCCTTCTCCAGGGGATCTTCCTGACCCAGGAACTGAACCATGGTCTCCTGCATTGCGGGCAGACTCTTCACCACCTGAGCCACCAGGGAAACCAAGGAACGGATTGCTGGGCACTCTTCAAAAGCAGAGACATGTTGGAACATATTTGCCCTTCAGCACCTACAGGCATGAGTCACCTACACAGGCTCTGGGGCTGATTCCTGTTGTAGGATAAAGGTGTCCGCTGCCTGGCTTTGCTGGTGAGACCCAGGCAGAATGACATTGATCATCACTCCCCTTTTGCTAGAAAGATGACACTGTGACTTAGAGATGCTCTCCATCCTGACAGTCAGGTGGTCTGTGGGGCAGCTACTCCTCCCCTCCAGGTGGTTCAGGACAATCAGTTAGAAATACCCACGAAGGTCCCTCCACCAGCATGGTGTCATTGCTCATGACAGTCACAGAAAGAATCTAATTTTTCAAAACAGATTTTCTAAAGCCATTAATTACAGCATTATGCACTGTAATTACCCAGGTCAGGATTTTCACAACTCAGACCTAACTAAGTATATTATTAAATAATTAGCATATAGTTGGGATTTATATTTTACATATTAAAAAAGGCACGCTATGTTAGAAGCTCTAGAATGTCAATTCCATGCTCTATCACTCGGTCAGTAAAAGGGGTATCATTGTGTCAGCCGTTGGCAGCTTATAGTTTTCACACCTCCAGTACAATAACCCTTTAATTGAACATTTCCTCAAGAAATGGAGCGGAGATGTCACTGGAGAGATTTCCAGAAGCTCTGGGCTGTGGTGCAGAGACAGAAAGATATCCAGGGAAAGGATTCTGGCTACCAGTTCTTCCCTGAACAGAGCTTCACAGCCACAAAGGGTCTAAAGAAGTCATGGAGTTCCAAAGGTGTCAAGAACATTCTGGAAGATTCAAATAGCCAAGTTCAGGAAGTGTGGGGAAAGGCAAGCCCATCTGTAAACCTCAGAGAAAGGAGCAGGAGTCTCCAACAAGGACCAGGCTTGAAGGGAGGAAACAATAGCTGTCTTCACTTAATTCGTCAGCTATGCCAGGATATGCCCCGTCTCTGGGCCTTCCCTGTACTCTGTTCTCTGTGCCTGAATGGCTCTCTCTCAACAGCCCCCTCCAAAACCACCCCCCCCTCCATTTGCTGTTTCTCTTCCGAAGGTGAGGCCATCAATTCATTCAGTGAGGCCAAAGGGGTGAACTGCCCACGCCAACCGAGAGTTCAGAAGACCTGCATGCCTGGAGCCCATCTTTTCCAGAGCCTTGTGGAGCTCCCAGCTGACTGCTTGGTGACCTTTGAAAGGTGAGCAGAGGAGGGAAGGGAAGGAACAGTGACTCAGTGCCTGCTTCCAGAGCATCCCAGAGGGAAACCTTCACATCCAGGAAAGGCATTGAGAAAAGACCTCTTAAACAGAGGGGAAAGACCAGCAGCAGATGCTTCTGAAACTTCTAGAACTACAAATGGATGACATCAGCCCAAGAGAAGTCAGCTGTAGGCCTGCACAAGAGCCTCAGGGAACTGCTGAGTCAGTCCCTACACCCACCCTCCATCCTTCCCACCTCCAATCAACCAGCCTTCCAGGTTCCTGAGCTTTCTAACTGGGAGCAGAGGAACACGCTAGTCCACAGCGGAACTGAACCATCGGAGCCTTAATGACTGGTTTCTGGGATGATGTATCAGAGCAGCAGGGCCTTCAGTCAGAAGCGTCTGCTTCGTCTATGTTTTTCAAATCTGTGCACATTAAATTCACCAAGGAATTCACTGCTCCCTCTACCAGTCCTGATTTTGCTTCTATGCAAGAGTGACTGCTCTAGTGTGCAGACTCCCCTCCCTGCCCTCCTAAAAGCCCAGTCTCTGAGATGAAAGATCTGGCGATCTGCTACCAGAAGGCAGAAGCAGGTGCAGGAAGTCAGCATGTTTCCCTGCCTCCCGGAATCATGGATTCCTATGGCCCCAGGCTCCCCTGTCTGGGACCAGCACCCTGGCACACACCTGTAGGCTGAAGGTCATGGACACACAGAGAGAAGGCCAAGGAGGCCAACCTCTCACTCTCTAGAGCAGCAATCTCCACACTCTGGGTTTCACCAACTGGTCAGCATTGCCCTTGCCTGACCCCCTGCCCCAGACCCACTGCCCACTCTGTCCTGAAGCTCTGACTCTCGGGTTGCGTGCAGACATCGGAGGCTACAGGACTGGCCTGAAGGCCCAAGCGCTGCTCAGAATATGGACTCTGGACCCAAACCTCCCTGAGAGCCCTGCCTAGGGATCCAACTCAAGATCTAACCCCTCTGCAAGTGCAAAAGCACATTTCGCTTAAGTTCTCACCTACATCCTCTCTCGACACCCATGAACCGTTCATGGCAGCCCCTTCTTTGCCTTCCCCTCCCCTGAGGCTCCTTCATCTTCCAAATGAATGTTGATATCACATTGTTATCAAGGAGTAGAAAAAAAGAATAAAAACAATCAAAGTAAAACCCCACACTCCAAAGCAGCATATTATTCATGCTTCTTAATTGTAAGGTTCACGTAGATATCAGTTTCACTTTCCGCTGACTTTCTAGGAATATGGGACATGAAGGCTTTCATCCTGTAAAGCACTTGTTTATATTCAATTATGTTGGGGTGGTAAAAAACCCATCTGCCATGTAGGAGATGCAGGTTTGATCCCTGGGTTGGGAAGATCGCCAGGGAGCAGGAAATAGCAACCCACTCCAGTATGCTTGCCTGGAGAATCCCATGGACACAGGAGCCTGGCGGGCTACAGTCCAAGGGGTTGCAAGAGTCAGACACAACTGAGCATGCGTGCACACACTGTACACGTTAAGCGGAGGATGCATCAAGATGGCAGAGCAGGAAGACCCTGAGCTCACGCCATCCCACAGTCATACCTAAACTACAATGACATGTATGTAGAGCAACTGTGTCTGGAACAACCTGGAGACTAGCAGAACAGATTCTCTACAGCTAAGGGTACAAAGAAAAGGCCCCAGGAGATGGGTAGGGAGGGCAGAGAGGCAGTCTAGCCAGAACCCACATCCCCATGGTGGAAACCCATGACTGGGAGGGGTGTCAGAATCACCAAGGTCCCTGATGAGCAGTGAGGGGTCCAAGCCCAATGTCCAGATCCCCAGCTGGGGATGGTCGTATGGATGCCCACCAAACTCAGGAGAAGAGTGGATGAACTCAGTGAGAACTTCATAAACGAGACAGGAAATATTAAAAGAAAGTAATTGTAACTGAAGAATACAATCACTGAAATGAAAGATACACCAGAGGGAATCATCAGAAGATTATAGGATCTATCCGACGCAGAGGAACAGATCAGTGATCTGGAAGGCAGAGTAGCAGACATCACTCATCAGAATAGTGGAGAGAAAAAATAATTTTAAAAAACAAGGATCGTTTAAGAGCACTATACAAGCATACTAACATTCACATTATAAGGGTCCCAGAAGAAAAGAGAGAGAAAGGGACAGAAAACCTCTTTGAAGAAATAATGGCTGAAAACTAACTTGGCAAAGGAAAGGGACATCAAGTCCAGGAAACGCAGATAGTCCCCAACAAGTTGAACCCAAAGAGACCAAAACATGGTACAGTGAAAAGGCCCAAAGTTAAAGATAAAGCGTAAACAATAAAATTAATGCTTAAAAACAACAAGATTTTAAAAAAAAAAATAGTCATTTACAAGGGAGCCCTCATAAGACTATCAGCTGATTTTTTCAGTAGAAATTTATCAGGCCAGAAGGGACTGGCATAATATATTCAAAGAACTAAAAGGAAAAACTTACAACCAAGAATACTCTACTTAGCAAGATAATCATGCAGAATTGAAGGAGAGATAGAGTTTCCCAGACAAGCAAATGCTAAAGGAATTCATCACCACCAAACCAATCCTATAGGACGTATGAAAGGGGTTAATTTGCTCATTGGTAAAGAATCCATCTGCAATGCAGGAGACCCTGGTTCAATTTCTGGGTCAGGAAGATCCACTGGAGAAGGGATGGGCTACCCACTCCAGTATCCTTGTGGTTCCCTGGTGGCTCAGCTGGTAACGAATTTAAACATAAAAATAAAAGGCCACAGCTAGAAACAAGAAAACTGTGAAAGAAAAAAAAAGCCTTGCTAGTATGGGCAAACAGACGGTGAAGGGAGTGGGTCAACAACCTATAAAACTAGCCTGAAGGTTAAAAGACAAAAGTGGTAAAACCACCTTTATCTAAAACAGCCCGCTAAATGATACACAAAATTAAAAGGCATAAAACATGATGTCAAAGACATAAAATATGGTGGCAGAGTTAAAATGTAGTCATTTTATGGTACACTCAAATGTAAGCGACCATCAATTTAAAATAGACAGTTACATACATGAATTGTTATATATGAAACTCAAGGTAACCACAAACAAATAACCTATAACAGAGATGCACAAAATAAAGATTAAGGAATACAAACATAGCGCTAAAGAAAGTCATCAAATCATAAGGGAAGAGAACAGGAGAAGAGAGGAACAGATAAGAAGCAGAAAGCAACCAGAATGCAATGGAACGTCAGCAAGTACAAGCATGTGTGCGCTCAGTCAGGTTCACTCTGTGCGACCCCATGGACTGTGGCCCGTTTCCGAGGCAAGAATACGGGAAGGGGTTACCGTTTCCTACTCCAGGGGATCTTCCGGGCCCAGGGATTGAACCCATGTACCTTTTGTCTCCGGCATTGGCAGGCCATTTCTTTACCACTGCGCCACTTGGGAAGCCTTAAATGGACTAGATGGTCCAATCAAAAAACACAAGGTGCTTGCATGGATTTTTTTAAAAGTCGAGACTCATATACATGCTGCCTTCAAGAGACTTACTCCAGACTTAAAGACACACACACATACACAGTCTGAAAGTGAGAGAGTGGGAAAAATCATTCCATGCAAATAGAAATGAAAAGAAAGCCAGGTAGTAGTGCTTGTATCTGACAAAACAGATTTTAAAACAAAGACTGTAACAAAAGGCAAAGAAGGGTACTATGCAATGATAAAAAAAAAATCAGTCCAACAAGAGGACATAACGCTTGTCTATGCACCCAACATAGGAGCATCTAAATATATAAATCAAATATTTACACACATAAAAGGAGAAATTGACAGTGATGCAATAATAGTAAGGGGACTTTAACACCCCACTTACATCAATGGATAGACCATCCAAACAGAAGATCAATAAAGAAGCATTGGCCTTAAGCCTGTTAGATCAGGTGAATTTAATAGACATATACAAACCAATGGGTCAACAAAAAAATCAAAGAGGAAATCAAAAAATATCTTAAGACAAATGAAAATGAAAACACAAAGGAGGTAGCAAAAGCAATTCTGAGAGGGAAGTTTCTAGTGATGGCAGGACTATCTCAGCAAACAAGAAAAATCTCACCTAAAAGCGTTAGCCACTCAGTCATGTCCGACTATGTGCGACCCTATGGACTGTAGCCCTCCAGGCTCCTCTGCCCATAGAATTCTCCAGGCAAGATACTGGAGTTGGTTGCCATTTCTTCCTCCAGGGGATCTTCTCAATCCCGAGATCAAACCTGGGTCTCCCGCATTGCAGGCAGATTGTTTACCATCTGAGCCATCAGGGAAGCCCCCATTGTCCAGGAAGGAACTAAAAAAAGAGCAAACAAAACCCAAAGTTAGATGGCGCTAGTGGTAAAGAAACCACCTACCAATGCAGGATGCAGGAGACATGGGTTCACTCCCTGGTTGGGAAGATCCCTTGGCGAAGGAAATGGTAATCCACTCCAGTATTCTTGCCTGGAAAATTCCATGGACAGAGGAGCCTGGCAGGCTACATCCATGGCGTCCCAAAGAGCTGGACACGACGGAGCAGCTGAACACATACCAGAAGGAAAGAAATGATAAAGTTCAGCTCAGTTCAGTTCAGTTGCTCGGTCGTGTCCGACGGTTTGCAACCCCATGAATCGCAGCACGCCAGGCCTCCCTGTCCATCACCAACTCCCGGAGTCCACTCAGACTCACGTTCATCGAGTCAGTGATGCCATCCAGCCATCTCATCCTCTGTCGGCCCCTTCTCCTCCTGCCCTCAATCCCTCCCAGCATCAGAGTCTTTTCCAATGAGTCAACTCTTCGTATGAGGTGGCCAAAGTACTGGAGTTTCAGCTTTAGCATCAGTCCTTCCAATGAACACCCAGGACTGATCTCCTTTAGAATGGACTGGTTGGATCTCGTTGCAGTCCAAGGGACTCTCGGGAGTCTTCTCCAACACCACAGTTCAAAAGCGTCAATTCTTCCGTGCTCAGCTTTCTTCACAGTCCAACTCTCACATCCATACATGACCACAGGAAAAACCATAGCTTTGACTAGACAGACCTTAGTCGGCAAAGTAATATCTCTGCTTTTCAATATACTATCTAGGTTGGTGACTTTAAAAAACAGTAGAAAAGATCAATCAAACTAAGCTAATTCTTTGAAAAGATAAACAAAATTGATAAAATGTTAGCCAGACTCATCAAGAAAAACGAAAGTGGGACCAAATAAATAAAATCAGAAATTGAAAGAGGAGAAACCAGTGGTAGCCAGAGGCGAATGGGTGATGGTTGGGCAAAGGAGATGAAGGGGATTAAGATGTAAAAACTTCCAGTTACAGAATAAATAAGTCATGAGGATGTAATGAACAGCATAAGGAATGCAGTCAATAATATTGTAATAACTTCGTATGGTGACAGATGGCTGCTAGACTTATTGTGGTGATCAATTTGTAATGTATATAAATGTCAAATCACCATGTCGTACACCTAAAACTAACATAATATTGTATTCCAACTCAACTTCGATTTTAAAAGGACCATTTTACACAAAGTCCTCAGTCCATTCACATTGCTAATTGGCTTAACACACTTTGCCAAAATTATAATCTTTTTTTTTAGTACAAAGTATTTAATGTCTGCAGGAGCCAGATTGCCGCAAACTATTGGCCATACTCAGAATTGTCCAGAGAGCCCCCACCCCAGCCCCAAATTTTGCCCCTGGATTGCCATCCCATTCTTGCAATACCTGGAGTAGAGACTGCACGCAAGAGTGATGGCAGTGAGCGGCACAGAGAACCTCCGTTATCCAAAGGTTCTCGGACTCACACCCTTCCCAGCATTAAGATGTCTTGCTTATTTGACACCTTTTAGAGGAAAAGGCGATGGCACCCCACTCCAGTACTCTTGCCTGGAAAATCCCAGGGACGGAGGAGCCTGGTAGGCTGCAGTCCATGGGGTCGCTAAGAGTCAGGCACGACTGAGTGACTTCACTTTCACTTTTCACTTTCACTTTTCACTTTCATGCATTGGAGAAGGAAATGGCAACCCACTCCAGTGTTCTTGCCTGGAGAATCCCAGGGACGGGGGAGCCTGGTGGGCTGCCGTCTATGGTGTCGCACAGAGTCGGACACGACTGAAGGGACTTAGCAGCTTAGCAGAGATAGACAGAAAGAAATCTTTCCAAACTGGGAGCAAGAAATGCTTGAATTTTTTAAACTTATTGTTGAGGCTTAAAGGGAGATCTCATCTGGAAAGTCTTTTGCACATAGTAAATGCTCAACCAATCATGGCCAAGATGATCATGACTGAGTTAGGACAGTTCTGATGACAACGGAAGCAGTACAGATGCTAATTCTGGGGGCAGGGGAGTGGCAGGGTTGACGTCCAGGTGGGTGAAGGGCATGGGGAAGGCTCTAGGCAGGGTTCCCTTGGCACTACTCCTCTGCATGAGCAATGGGGCTGGCTGTGCTGTGTGCTGGGCCTGTGGCACAGGAAGCATCAAAGCTAAGGTTCACCGGCCCAGTTCCTGGGCCTGCTTCTAGGAAGCAGGCACCTGATCGACACAAGACAGACTCCACTTTCCCACCACTCTGGAGAATAGGGAACTCACCTGCGGACATGAACATCTGTTCGAACACCTCACTATTTCACAAGCACCTCACTCGAAATGACCCAACAGCAGCAAGACACATCACTGTCACCAGTCCTCAGGAAGTGAAAGGACTTGCCCAAAGTCATACGGTCGGAATTCAAACTCAAAATCAGAGGTTCCTTTCACCATGCAGCTAAGAAACAGGCCGCCTTTAAAATCAAGGTTATTCTGTGACTTCCCTTCCCAGCGGGTGAGACTCTGCCCCTCCACTGCCAGGGGCACGGGTTTAATCCCTGGTCGGGGACTTAAGATCCCACATGCTATCCAGTGCAGCCAAAAATAAATAAAATAAAACATTAAATTGATGTTATTCTTACTATTTGATGATTTTTTTTTTAATAGAATGAGGATCGGATCGATTCTGTTAAAGCCATGGGGATAATGACAGAGCCATCTCATGGCCATTGGTCTCTGAGAAGCAGACGGGGCCCCCAGCCTGTCTCCCCCTCCTGTCTCCCCGCGCCAGCACACCACGTGTACCATTCATCCATCTCCAGGCACAGGCTCTTCAGCTGTGCGTTTCCAATGGCGCCGCGCACAGCTTGCCTGTAGCCCTGATCCCCACATGTTATCCTTTGCCTTTATCTTGTTAGCATAATGTGCAGCTTCATTAACCAGCCAGATGAATCATTTAGTAATTGGAGCAAATGAATTTAATTTTCCACTTTCTATTTTTTATAATAAAACAAAGTCGTAATCTGCCCACAGGTCAAGGAAGGCTCCGAGTTGCTGTTTTTGAGGCAGTCAAGAGTACAAAATGGGAGACAAGGATGGAGTCGATCCCTCTCAATAATCCCGCCAATATTATTGCTGTTTCTTGAGCACTAAACCCAGCTGGATCACTTTCTCAGTTCTACAGAGAGTGAAACTCAGTGCCTGGACAAGAATTCATTTTTCTTTTTATCCATGAGATATTACCACAGCAGTAGCATTGCCAATAGGTCAGCACGAAGGACAGGAGTCTCTCATAAAAAAGAATGTGTAAAGTTATCAAGGTGACGTCATAGAATCAATTAGATGTAGAAGTATAAGAGAATCAATTTGTCTCAGAATGCTTTCCTCCCAAGAACTCTGCTCCCCTCCAGTCAAGTGACCTGGATTGATAATATACACCTGCCTTCTCACTACCCTGTTATTGACAGACATGAACCCCTAGGATGAAGCAGTATTCAGAAATATCAACCGCAGAAGGAAGACTAATTAGCGTGGACCCCTACCCTCCCTCCAACATAGCTGAGATGCACCGGTTGAAGGCTCCTCGTAACTTGACTACCCGCTGCCTCATCCCTGATTAAAGCCTGGCTGCAAACTAGAATGCAGTTAATTTATTATAAGTTTTATTAGGCATATAAAAGGAAGCAGGAATGACTAGCCCTTCGTTGCTCGAGATACATTTCATCCATGACTCAGAGCAGATTCCTCGCAGATTAAGCTTGTTAATTTCCCTCCCCGCCAACATTCTTCTCTGCATTGCTGAAGCAAAAGCTACAGGGCTCTTGTATGAAATGGATGGGATGAAAAGGGCTGGGCCCCACCCCCTCCCCACCCCCACAACAGTTACATTAACCACTTTGTCCTTTTAATTCATCTAATTACATGCAGGGAGAAAGCTGCTGCCTTAGAGGCTCGGCTCCTCCGAAGAGCACGAAGCCACTGGGCCATTGCTTGGGGCTTTTTGTTGTCTTATTAGGGGTGCTTTTGTTCAGAGAGATGGTTAAAGCCATTTTCAGCAGTCAGCGAGATGAAGCAGTTTCAATAAGGATACAATGTACTTGTTTAAATTACCTTTCAAAATGCTCAAAACCATTAAGGGGGAGGGTGCTGCAAATAAAAGTTGGATTTTTTGTTATAATGTTTTACCCTAATAACAGCTTTTATTTTATTATAATCCATTAGTTGACAATATTATTCTATAGATTATTAGGCAGCAATTTTGTTATTTTATCACACTTTCAGCACTCACTCACCGGGCCAGGATCCACAAATCTCAGTATAATATGCTTTCAATTTTGTTAAAATCTCTATTTAACTGGTTTGGCTGCGGAACATCTTGGCAAATGTGTTTTTAATTTCGTTCTAATTAACTTGACAGTTGACAGAACTCGACAGTGGCGTGATGGTGTCCCCTTTTTCCAGGTTCCCTGCAGCTCTGTTCCTGGGGTCCATTTTTTTCTCTCTCCGGTCCTAACAAGCAAGACGTCAGAGGTAACACCCAAGAGAAGGGTCTTTCGTCTCTGTCAAAAGTACATGCAATTTTTTAAAAACCAATTAAAAAATCTGGCTTTCTTCTTTATCTGTAAAAAGAAGGTCTCTGGCTCTGAGGGGTTTTCAGAAATGGCTTGTTCCTTTAGGTGTGGATCCTGAAAGATGAAATGAAGGCAGAGCAAGTGAGAAAGGAGGGTTTGTTTTGCCCATGTAGGGCTCTTTCCGAATAGATGTTATGAAAGAGAAGCCATGTTCCTTCTATTTCACCCATACTTAGTGGGGAAGCAGCCTTACATGCTCTACTTTTGTGTGTGTGTGGCGGGGGGGGGGGGGGGGGGGGGGGGGCCAAGGGGGGTCAGCCCTGATATAGCAGCTTTAAGACAACTTACCCTTGCTTTTTAAACAATTCCAAATTTCCTCTCTTTGGGGGAATTTTGCCCCAATGACCACTCTCAAGGTACCATCTGCTTCTTTACTTCCAGAATCTTGCAGCATCTCAGAACCAGGCCTCTTCCCGAGCCTGTGCAGAGCCGGCAGGGATGTGGATGACCATAAAGAAATAACACATTGTTTTGTTTGTTTGTTTTCTGAACAAGTAATGCCTTCCTGACAGAGCAGTAAAGTGAATCTCTGAAAAGTGAACCTCATCATCTGTATGACATTTTTTATACAGAGAGATGTGGGTATCCAGGAGTCTGCATGGAAACCTTGAGATGATTGGGGCCCAGGTTCTTGAGTGAATACTCATAATTTGTAGTGAGTCTGTGATGCAGCTTCTCCCATCAGTGAAGTCCATCTCTCTCCCGCCCTTCCCCCATCTCTCTCCCTCCTTCCCTACCTTTCTCAGACCTTCTGAATTTTGCCCCTAGTTGCAAATTCCTTGATTCTACATTTGTCCTACCCATATGCTTCTGTTCAGTTCTTAAGGATGTCAGTCCTACCAGGACCCTCAGGGATGAATCACTACAACATCCTCCTCCTCTCATGAATGACAAAAACTCACGGCACCAGCAACTCGGGACTCGATCCCAACCAGCTGGCGATGGAGCAAACTAAGGCCTCACAAGGCTTCCAACACTTGGTTCATGCTCTTCCCTGAACATTTCCTTGCAGAAGTTCCTCTGTGCGTGCTTGCTAAGTCCCTTCAGTCGTATCCTATTCTTTGTGACCCCATGGACTGTAGCCTGCCAATCTCCTCGGTCCATCAGATTCTCCAGGCAAGAATACTGGAGTGGGTTGCCATGCCGTCCTCCAGGGGATATTCCCAACCCAGGGATAGAACCCACATCTCATTACATCTCCTGGAGGATTCTTTACCACTAGCACCACCTGGGAAGCCCAGAAGAAGCTCCTAAGGTCCATCAAAAAAAACAACAACAATCAGAGTGGTCTTCTTTACAGTCTTTAAATCTGAATTTTGACTTTCCATTTTTATTTAAAACAAGGATGTTGCTCCACAATTGTTTGGCATAGGCCATTAGATGAAAACAAAGCACTTGCTGTGCATGTTTTTAAGTGGTCCTGTGCTTCAAGCAAATGAAACATAGATGTCTAGACCAGTGATTTTCAAGCGGGAGCTCTTTTCTTCCCCTGGGAGACATCTGGCAATGTTTGGGACATTTCTATTGTCATGTCGGAGGGTGTGCTCCTGGCATCTAATGGGTTGAAGCCAGGAGTATGGCTCATCCTGCTGCAGCCTACAGAAGAGCAAATGGCCCCCGACCACTGAAATCTAGCCCCCTCCCCTGCCTCAGCTTACCCTCAGGGGGCTTACATCTTACTCATGAGAGGAGAGAAGGACTGCCTTGTAAGAGAGAAAGGGCTGGATCATGTCACCAATGCCTGGAGAGCAACTGGCTTTTGCTCACTTTCCTGGCCTCTGCTGCAGAGCTTTAATAACGATGTTGACTTCCTTTGGCCTGTTCACTCTTCTGTTTTCTATTCTAAACAGTAAACAGTGGAGGTGTAGTAAATAGTAAACAGATCAGTTCAGTCGCTCAGTCGTGTCCGACTGTGACCGCATGGACTGCAGCACGCCAGGCCTCCCTGTCCATCACCAACTCCCTTTATTCAGACTCAGGTCCGTCGAGTCTCTGATGCCATCCAACCATCTCATCCTCTGTCGTCCCCTTCTCCCGCCTTCAGTCTTTCCCAGCATCCGGGCCTTTTCAAATGAGTTGGCTCTTTGCATCAGGTGGCCAAACTATTGGAGTTTCAGCTTCAGCATCAGTCCTTCCAATGTATAGTAAATAATAAATAGTAAATAAATAGTAAATAAATCTAAATGGTAAATAATAGTGGAAACACAGTGAGATACCCTAGCGAGGACCCAGCACACAAGGGGCAGCCACTGAATTGGAATCTGATGATGACAAGGCTGCCACCTGCTGCTTCAGCCGAGATGAGGCCATGAGTCTCACGATCCAGCAGCTTTTGATCAGGACACCTAGCATCTGTTACTCAAAGTCTCTAGGAATCTCCGGCAACCATCCCATTAAGGGAAGAAGTTCAGAGACCCGCAAGAATCTGATGGGAAGAGGCTCAAGAGAAAGAGAAAAGAAGATACAGCCTGTCAGGGTGTGGGGGCCTCCTCCCTGCTCCACGTGGTCCCTACCCAGAGAGGCATCAACAAAGCTGACGGGAACCAGCTCATGGGGCCACGCAAGGGGTGAGTTCTGCTTGCAGTTGCCTGAAGCTGGCCCATAACCCTGAGCAATGACCCTGGTCCATCAGCAACCTCGGACTCTTTCAAAAACACAGCTTCATGCTTTTATTCAAGACTTGCATGGTGAACTCTGTTGCTAAGCGTAGAAAACCACCTGTATCTGAAATCATTCTTTCTGATCAGAATATGAGTTTGTACCCTGAAATAATAAGCTCTCGATTCCCAATACCCTCCCCCATTTTATTTGCGTTAATTCTACAGATTCGCTGGGCTTCCCTGGTGGCTCAGTGGTAAAGAATTCGCCTGCTAATGCAGGTTCAATCCCCGGGTCAGAAAGATCCCTTGGAGAAGGAAATGGCAACCCCACTCCAGCATTCTTGCCTGGGAAGTCCCATGGACAGAGGAGCCTGGCCAGCTACAGTCCATGGGGTCGAAAAGAGTTGGGCATGACTGAGCGAATAAACAACAACAATGATGGATACACGGCAAGGGTGTGGGTGTGGGTGAAAGCACCATCTCAGAAAGACACTTCCTGGAAAACTCGTCTGGAATTATTGCCAAAGAGAAGTAACATGTTCTTCCGATACTTTGTCTCTCAAACTGCTCTCTGGCTTGTGAACCTCTTGTGAACCAAGAATATGTATTTCCAGGGCTCCAAATCACTCAGAATTTAACACCCAGCTTAGTTAGCCTCTAGAGTTTAACTAACATGCTGCTTCCTGTGGAAACAGCACTAGAAGGATGGACATCAGAGCTCTTCGCAAAGGCCTTTCCTCCTTCCGGATGGATGGTCAGAGCTGTGGGTATTTCCCCTCCCAGTGCAGCCTCCCAGGTGGAGCCTTGCACACCAAGTAACGGCCCCCAGCTTACCAGGCCAAAATCAAATTTTGCTGGGGACTCTACAGCAGGGCATGTGTTTGACCATAGAACGCCACGTGTGGCCATTAGAAAGAAAAGAAAAATCAATAGGGCTTCATTAAAACAGCAGGCAATCAGGGCCCAGCCCTAGCTTAATTACAGTTTCAGTAGCATTTGCTTTAATTGGAAAGAATAAAAGAAGTGAAGTGGAGTGAATGAAGAAATTAGCATATCTATCACTGTTGTCACATTGTACCATGGCCTTAAAACAAGGTTCGCTCTGTCCTATCTCTGAAGCCGTGCCGAGCACTGGAAAAAATCTGGAATGACAATTAGCAAACCCTCAGACTCCACCTTTGTGAGATTCTAATTACAGTCTTTTATCATCTTTGGGTGGTATTTTAAAAAGACTGCTAGCTAGGCTAGACACACTTTGCAACAACTCTTAATTATGCCAACACAGCACTCTCCAGGCCAGAACTTCAACCATCTCAGGCCATCCATCCAAGGCTGTTCTCAGTCAGCTGGGGCAGCCCAGAAGAGTCACAGAACCTGGTTTCTGTTTAGACAGTGGGTCCCAAGTGCAGCTTCTGCAAACTGGAATTTTACTAGACTTCCCAACAGTCACTGATACAGGAAATGTCAGAGCTTCAAGATCCCTAGGTATCAAATAGTCTACCGATTTTATTGATAGGGAAACTGAGGCCCAAGGTCCCCAGCTTAGAAGACAGTACAGCAAGGACTTTTTCTAGGTCTATTTTTTGGCCAATTCCAGTCTACTCTGTCATAATACTTCATATCGTGGCATTTCATGGAAACCATTACCACTGAAAGAAAATATTGTCATATGGGATTAAATTTCACTACAAGTTATTTCCTATAACCGAGCTATTCAAGTAACCCAGGTAATGATTTCACATGCCCCAAAGTAATACATTACATTTAACATTTAATACAAAGAGGCTCCTCCCCTCAAAAATCAGCTGATGACTATGAGTTCAGCTAGGATGTGGCCAAGGAAAGTTTTTCAAGATCATGCCTTCTGTGGAAGGAACACATAGTGGAGGCAGAGATGACCTTCCCATTAGCTTGGAGTCTGGGGGGAAATGTCAAATAATGACAACCCACCTCAGTACTCTTGCTTGGAAAATTCCATGGGCAAAGGAGCCTGGTGGGCTACAGTCCATGGGGTCGCTAAGAGTTGGATGCAACTGAGCACACATGCATTAAAATGCCAAGACTCTCAGGGAGGTGGCTCATAATAAGAGCTCCAATTGCTGAGATCCTATTTTGTGCTGAGTTGTCTGTCCCACGGTAGTTCTATTATCCCCACTTTGAAGATGAAAAGACTGAGACTCAGAAGAAGTCATATGCCCGTAGTCAAATAAGCCACGAGCTGGGCTTTAAACTCAAATTCAGTGCCAGTTTCTCCCACCAGCTGTAGGGCCCTCCTAAAGCAAATGACCAGTTCCAGAGTAGAAAGAGAGAGAAGGCCTGTGCACCCTACCCTGTGAGTCCAGTCTCTTCCTGGCAAAGCCCTGGCCCAGGTGGAGGCCCAGGCCGGGTCCTTCCGGGCATTTACCCAGACCAGGGCCTTCCTCCCCGTCCCTGCAGACAGCACCACTCTTTGGTGACAAACCCTCAGAACAGCAGCTCCTTGTGCAGCTGAGCAGAGGTGCTGCATGGCCCGGGTGCAGAGTCACCTCCGAGGTCAGAGGGGAGTGGCCGGGGGGACAGTAGGGAGACCTCCAAGCAGAAAATTACAGGGAGGAGACGATTCACGGTCCCTTCACAAAGTGCTCATCGCTGGAGCGTGGCGGGGCCCTGTCCAGGGTCAATCCTCAGGGCGACTCCACAGGGCCCCCCTGGTTCCACAGGGCCCCCCCGCTGCCCCAGCCGCAAGGCGCGTGAACTGAACACCGGAAGCGCTTAATCGCCTTCAACTCTCATCGCCCAGGAGGGGCTGAGAAACATGTTTCACACAAAGGCACATCAGAGCCTCCCAGATAAAAGGCGGCGAGGGGCCGACTGAAGGCTGAGGGCTCTGGTCACCAGTGCCTGGAGTGCCAGGAAACGCCTCTCGGACTCGCCTGCCTCTGGCATCTCCTTCGGGGGTTGTTTTGAGCTCTTGGTCCTGGCTCAGGGGCAGGCACGTCGCTGCCTCCAGAAAGGACTGTGGGAGGGACCAAGAGGCATCGGCCGATGCTCCAGAGATGAGAAAGAAGCTGCTCCCCCAGCCAAGGGGAACCCTGCTGGCCTGGTGACTGGGCGTCTTGCTGAGGACCATGGGGACTCGGGCCATGTGGGCCACAGAGAGCAGCAGATGCTCTACGAGGACCCCACCGGCCACTCTCGTTTACACGCTGGCAGGAGGAGGTGCAGGGCTGGACACTTCCCCAGTGACCACAATGCCCGGGCATGCTCATCCATGCTCCCCTTTGGTCCTCATGACACATGGAGGGCGGGGTGGGGCGGGGGGGAAGGTTGGGGTCCACTCTGCAGGACCTGGAGCGAGCCGCCTCTACTCTGGGCCTCAGTTTCCTCATCTGGATAATGCTTTCCATGACACCTTCTGCGTCTGTGACCTGAGACACGCTCCTTGTGCAGGGCTGGGATCTGAATTCAGACTAGTAACTGATTCCACAGTCGGTGGGCTGTATCCTGTCTCCCCCTGATCTCGGGCTCAGGCCAAGGATCAGGGGTCAAACCAGGGAGGACCTCAAATAGGAAAGAAAGAAAGGCATTGAGTCACCAAAAGGCACAGAAGATTAATATAGGATCCGAGGGACCAGGTGATGGGGGGGAGGTGGCAAGAAATGGGGGCCACGCTAGCAGAGGCAAGCATCCCCGACCCCAGGAGGGGCTGTCAGGAGCCAAGAGCGGTCATCCCAGCCAAGGGCGGTCACAGCAGCTGGGCCACACCCTCGGAGCCCCTGCTCTGGGCGGGGTATTGTTCTGACTCCCTGAGCTCCTAAACTATCCCCACAGACCCCACAGAGGACTCCATTCCATTACGAACAATCAGCACCCTGCCCACATCCTGCTTATGAACTGCGGGGGTCACCACCTCTCTCCTCCTCTGCTGTTAGGAGTGGGGACCCCAGTTAGCCCCTCTCTGCAGACGAGGCCTCAGAGGTGGAGGTGAGGGCGGAAGGGACCTCTGTGGGCCAGTAGCCTAATCGGACACAGGCGGGCAGGCCCCAATCTCCTCTCTCAATCCTGTGTTCCCTTAATGTCCCCACGGCCTCTTCTCCCACCAGCCCGCACACTCGGCTTCTGCATTAACTGACACTGTGATGCAGAAAAACAAAAAAGTCAGTGAACTAAGGGCTAGTCTCTACCCAGCAGGATAGGCCCCCAGGGTGGCCTGCCTTTGACCCCAGGTTCAACTCTACCTTGTTCTGTTTTGCTTTTTCTAGGAGAACAGACCCACAGAGGCCCAGCTCTGCAAAGGCAGTATTGCTCAGAGGTTGGGACCACCGACTGTGGAATCAGTTACTAGTCTGAGTTCAGATTCCAGCCCTGCAGATTCCAGCCCTGCAGCTTCACAGGAGCCCAGGCAACTGATTTCACCCTGGGGCCGTGTGGCTTCCTCACCTGGAAACGGGGATCAGAGACATTCACCTGCCCGGACCAGCTGCAGGATTCAGTGAGAAAAACACATGTGCGGTTCTCAGGATAGGGCCAGGGAGGCTCGGGGTGCTGCCATCTTTTTTACCCTTGGGTACCCCGAGGCAGCACCCACAGTGCCTGGCAGGGCAGAGGGACACCCGTGGGGCAAGAGAAACACCACGGCTGAAAACCGAGGCCTGTGGTAAGCATCCTAGCCCCACCACCCCAAGATCGGGTAAGATCCCTTCTGCCCCGGGCCTACTGCACCTCCGGTTCCCATCCGGGAATGGTGCGGGCGGAGCTTATCAAGGATAGAGTCCCGCCCACAGCCAAGACCTCCTTCTCCCGGGATTGGAGAATCGCGGACGACATACACGTAATGTGAGCGAGCATCCCCTCTGTGCTCAGCTGCTTTTCACCCTGCTCACCCACCGCTTCTAAAGCCCTGATGGACCCGCTTCATCATGGCCTTTCCGACGGGAGGTGAAGGATCTTAGCGAGGAGACCGGTCTCCACACAGCTGAAATGCAGCCACCACCATTAACTAGGACAAACACAGCATTGCGCGTGGCTCGGCCCCGGGCACGCAGTCACCCGGGTGGTAATTAGCGGGGGAAGTATCCTTCAGGCAGCTTAGCCACAGAAAACCATTTTCATTGAAAATATACATTTTGTAATTGTAAATGGAAAGATTACCTGTAATAGCGGTAACAGGCCCATTTCCTAATAAGATGAACACTATAGCTGATGAGTGAAGCATCTGGGTATAGCTCCTGTACACCATTTCTGTACTGCAGCCTGCCAATTTGTTTCAGCGGCGAAAAGCGTGATTTAGTGCTTGTAGCATTACCATCTGTTGTCGTTATTACAGAAATTATATATAAACCAGTTAGTAAACACTTTGCCGAGTTGTCTGTTGTTTTGATAATCACCCATAATAACATCTAGCATCAATATGGTCTTTAAACCCGATTTGGGAGTTAATGGAATAAGAGGAGGCAGTCTGTATATGCACCGGGGTAATGTCATTAGGAATGTTTGTGAAGAACAAATTAAATCAGTTGTAAATTGTGCTCTCAAGTCAGCCAGAAAACCAGTCTTGTTCAGGAGAAGGGATTTATATTTTAACCTCGTGCAGAAAATGCACTTACACAGATTAAAATAAAATAGGGACTTCGCCGATGGATGGAAGTGGTAATTGCTAGCGCCTTAATGGCTTCCTGTTGGCTGTGTCATGCAGTAGGCACAGCTATTTTAAAAGTTAACCGGCACTCGGGGTCATACTTCCACTGATTCAGTCATTAAACCAGGCTAGACATGTCACTAAATGGCTGATTATTCAAATCACCAGCCTGCTCCATGGTTCCCCGGTGTCGTCTTTCAAACAGGGGGATTTTTTCGGGGATGGTTCTCATAAAATCGAGATGAGTTGGATTCAAGTATGAGTCAATGGTAGCCCTGGGCTGGGGTCTGGCCCAAGTGGAGCGGCAGAGGGATGCCCCCACCTGCTTTCTCAGATTGGAGGTGGGGGGGTGGGGGCGGGAAGGTGGGAGACTATGGGGGCTTCACTTGGTTGCTTGGATGTCTCCAGGGTTCCAGGGGAATCCAAAGAGGAGCCATGTTTAGCCAAAGAAGTGCCCTGGGGGAAAGGAAGATGGCAAAGGAGGTGTTGGGGCATCTGTTAGTCCATTGTCAGACCATCATCACATCATCACCCGCAGGTTACATCCCTGGAGGGGCACATCATCACCCGCAGGTTACATCCCTGGAGGGGTGGGGAATGGATCCCACTTCTGTCTCCAGAGCCTCAGCGTTTTACTAATCTGCAGTGCTTCCTTTTACTTCCAGAGCACTTTCAAAGCATTTCTCTCTTATGTTCTCAGGATATCTCTGGGAAATAGGTGTTGCTAATACCGCCCCCCCCCCCCCGCCCCCCGCCATTAATACTCCAGTTGAACAGGCTGAGGCTTCGAGGAAGATGGACTTGCACTGAGTGAGACCCCATAGCTGGCAAGAGGCCAGGTGGGATCAGAACACAGGTTTCAGTGGAAATCCGGACATCTTTCCATGGCACAAAGCTGTTGAGCAGGTGGAACCGAACACAGCCCTCTGCCACTCAGAAGTCAAGAACTTCCTGTCTGGACTGTGTATTGTGTGTGCGTTGGGGATGGGGGTGGGGGCAGGAAGGATGGCTGGACCAGTTCTAGAATCTAGCCTGGTGATGAGGGATCTCATCTAACCGGCAGCTGCAGAAGCTGGCTTTGGGGACAGGCCAGTGAGGGCATGGAGGAAGCCCTTTGACAAGTGCTTGTCCCAGCACAAGACAGACATGAATTGGGAGAGGCAGCTGAGGTCATAGGAAGGGCTGGGCCACCCAGAGGGCCGGCCAGATGCCAAGCCTCTAGCCACATTTAGCCGAGAGCACAGAAGCCTTGTGCAATGTTTTCTAAAGAGCAGACATATACGACTGACTGTCTTTAAGATGATGTTTTTCTAGCGGTCCACATCGCGAACTCATTTTTACCTTATTTATTTTAATGTTTACTAATAAAGCTATAAATAGCACATCAAATCCATAGTACAAAATAGATTTGGTTTAAAGAAAGTCTTTAAAAAAGAAACCTAAGTAAAACTATTTTTTTAAGTATTAAGTAAGTTTTCCCTGATAGCTCAGTTGGTAAAGAATCCGCCTGCAATGCAGGAAACCCCAGTTCAATTCCTGGGTCAGGAAGATCCACTGGAGAAGGGATAGGCTACCCACTCCAGTACACTTGGGCTTCCCTTGTGGCTCAGCTGGTAAAGAACCCGGCTTCACTGTGGGACACCTAGGTTCGACCCCTGGGTTGGGAAGATTCCCGGGAGAAAGGAAAGGCTACCTGCACCTGTGTTCTGGCCTAGAGAATTCCATGGACTGTATCCTTGGGGTCGGAAAGAGTCAGACATGACTGAGAGACTTTCACCTTCACTTTCAAGTCACAGTACAGATGATATAGAGACATGGTGACAGTCAAAAAGAATGGTTAAAGCTTGGGTTTTGGAGTCAGGACAACCTTGGTTCAAATTCCCACCTGGTTTGGGGTAGGTCTTTATCTCTCTAAGTTTATTTCCTTGTGCATCACACAGGGCTGGGATGACAGCAAGGGAGACATTCGAATATCTGCCTGGCTGAAGGCAATGGCACCCCACTCCAGCACTCTTGCCTGGAAAATCCCATGGATGGAGGAGCCTGGTGGGCCGCAGTCCATGGGGTCGCTAAGAGTCGGACATGACTTCACTTTCACTTTCACTTTTCACTTTCATGCATTGGAGAAGGAAATGGCAACCCACTCCAGTGTTCTTGCCTGGAGAATTCCAGGGACGGCAGAGCCTCATGGGCTGCCGTCTGTGGGGTCGCACAGAGTCAGACACGACTGAAGTGACTTAGCAGCAGCAGGGGATGCTCAGCAAACAGGGCCAGTCACAAACACAAAGAGACCCTAGGGCTTTCTCCCAAGAGCACCCCAGAGATGCCAGGTCAGGACTCAGTGTCTGGTGTTTGGGCCGTATTTGATCAACAATGGCAGAATTGGAGCACATTTTGAAGCAAAGCTCCCCACGGACCACCATTCTGATGCCACTAACTCATCCAAAGGGATTAGGTCCTCTGGGGCCGGATGTGACACCCAGATGTTCTCTTCCCAGCCTGGGATTTTGGTTTGGGGTTTTTGGTTTGTTTTAATAAAAATGAAATCCAAGGTCCAGAAACATCTGGTCACTTAGTCAAGGTCACACAGCAAGTTAAAGCCAGAGTAAGATGAGATGTCCCCTCAATGAGCCCTCTGGTTGCTTTAGGACGTGCTGGGCCACGTGCTGCCTGACGGTCATTAAGTCATCACATCGAATGATCAAACCCAGACTGCCAGGTTTCACCATCGTCATCACAGCCGTGTTCTATAGGAGCACGCCAAGGCACGGAGAGGGCTGACCCCTGGTCCTTTGTCACCCAGCTAGAAGCTTAGAACAGCCAAGCAGTCTGACCCCTGATGAAGAGCGATGTTCTAAATCAAGCTAGTACCCGCAGTGGGTCAGCAAACTAAAGGACAAGGGCCACATTTCACCTGCTGTATATTGCATAATGGCTGGTGAGCAAAGAATAGTTTTTACATTTGTAAATGGTTGAAAGAATATTGCATGAATATTTTACAGAATATTGCATTACATGTAAAAATTACATGAAATTCAAATGCCCAAGTCTGTGAATAGATTGGAACACAGTCAGGCTCATTTATTTATGCATAGCCTATGTCTGATTCTGTGCTGGAGCAACAGGGTTCAGCGGGGACCCACAAAGTTTATAACCTTTCCTATCTGGCCCTTTACAGAGAAAGCCTGTGATCCCTACGCTGCCTCGGAAGTTCTGTTAGCAAAGTGATGAAGGGAAAAGAAAGGGCTTTTGTCTCCAGAGTATCATCCCAGGAGAGTAAAAGAAGTGAGAATAAAAGCGAAAGAGAAACAAAAGGCGACAGAAAAGGAACTATCTATGTTGAACAAGACAAGAAAGCCCGTTGTGGACACGCCTGGCCAAACACCAAAATTTCAGATGTAAAGGAAGAAGAAGGTTTCAGATTCAGAGCTAAATCCCACCCCCAATGCGGGGACCAGGGTGATATTGCCTGCCAAGTCACTTCAGTCGTGTCCGACTCTTTGTGACCTTATGGACTGCAGCCCGCCAGGCTCCTCTGTCCACGGGATTCTCCAGGCAAGAATACCGAGTAGCGTGGATACACACTAACAGACATAAATAGGCAACCAATGGGCATCTGCTGTATGACTCAGGAAACTCAGACTGGGGCCCTCTGCTAACCTAGCAGGGCGGGGATAGGCGGGAGGTGGAGGGGCAATTCAAGAGGAGGGGACAAATGTACACCTAAGCCTAATTCATGTTGACGTATGACAGAAATCAGACCAATATTATAAACCAATGGTCAATCAATTAAAAATAAATGTACTTTTTTAAGTAAAAAAAAAAAAAAATACTGGAGTGAGTTGCCATGCCCTCCTCCAGGGGATCTTCCCAACCCAGGGATTGCTCCTGCATTGACAGGCAGGTTCTTTACTGCTAATATGTATGTTATTTGCTTCATCATGTCCGACTCTTTTGAGACCCCGTGGACTATATAGTCCACCAGGCTCCTCTGTCCGTGGGATTCTCCAGGCAAGAATACTGGAGCGGGTTGCCATGCCCTCCTCCAGGGGTTCTTCCCGACCCAAGAATCGAACCCGCCTCTCTTAAGTACCCTTCTTTGGCAGGCGGGTTCTTTACCACTAGTGCCACCTGGGAAGCCAGGGGTAATATTGACAAGGAAAGGGAGCCGCAGAGACTGGGGCAATGCAAGACTAGTTTAGGTGCTTGAGTATTTTTCACAAATTCATGTAATTATTTTAATTAAAAATCTTTAAAATATTAATGGGGGAGGGGAATCTGAAACAGAGTTAATTATAGCAGCTCCACTCGCCACATGTACTTAAGACTCCGTCAGCTTTTCCATTAGGAACTGCTGCTCTTCCGGGGGACTATAATTCAACCAAATAAATTGGCCACGGGCTGAAGCTTGACATGCAGGTTTGCAGGGTGGGAATTAATTGTTTAATTGATTTGAATATTCAAGACCTAAATGCAGAGGGGAAAGAAAAATATGTTGCCATTTTAGGAACGATTGGCCTGAAGACACCTTCCCTTTTCATAGCTTGCTGGTGATCACTGACCCTATTAAAACCCCACCATCCATCCTTACAGTTCAAAAATACAGACCTATCTACTGCTTTGCACCAAAAGGTTCTAAGTACCTTACTTAGCTCTTAAATTTGTGCCTCAGTTTTCCCTCAAATGAGCTTCATTCATCTGGAAAGGAATCTGTTCATGTGAATGTGTTTTAAAATAAGCCTTTTCATTTTGGGTAGCTTCAATATACAACCAGCAGCAATCACAGGCTTACCTTCCTTTGGCTGAAATTTGATCATTAAACCAACTTGACTATTAGGGGAAATATCTGGCTGGAAAATGCATTTTAGCCCTGAAGAATATGCCATATTAGTGAGAAAATTACCCTAAATGGGAACAAAGCTGACAACTGCTGCTTGCAGACTAATGGCCTAGTGTATATATCGTACCCAAAAAGCATGTCATCACCCGGCTCTTGAGCAAATCACTGGCATGAGATTCTGGTTGGCAGAAATGGGACATTACGGATGTCGCAAAGGTTTTAGGCATTTTGGTGGGTTTCTCCCCTCTCCTTTTACTTAAAGCCAAGAGACCCGGTATCCGCGTAACCCGAAAATCCCAGTAAGCCCAATGCTATGAGTAGACATGGCCACCTGCATGTAAAAACTCATCCTGTCCTTGCTTCTATGTGGGATTATTCAGTAGCCATTTAATGCAAAGTCGCATCCCAGGAATGGCAGAGTGTTTTCTTACCCACTGCAGAGTTAGTCAACTTGGAGGATGCCCTGAGGCCTCCCAGACACACAAGATGTCAGAGCAATGACAAGAGGAAAAAAACCGTATCATTGCATCGCACAGTAAACGCGGTGACTGGGAGAAGGGAAGGAATGACGGGACCCTACGAAGTCCTCAAGATGAGAATGTGAACGCTGGAGTAAGGGGGAGAAAAGTTTGTTCCATTTTCAGATCTTGATACAAGCTTCCTGATGAGAATAGATTCAAATTTAGATCATTTTTATTCTCATTAAGGGGAAAGTGGTATCAATTTTAATAAAGTCCAAGAACATTCATTAATAGGATGCATTTTTCATCCACCTACAAACATAGTGAAATCGTGTAGGTGACTCGGAGCGTTCAAACAAAGGCCAGCCCCACTCCGTGTCTCCTGATAGGGGATCTGGAAAGGGTGGGATCTGAACAATACCAACCATCACAACTTTATTCTCCTTTTTGTGTGCTTCTTCAAACTCCTAATCTAGATATTATTCCCCGTCAACTTTTTGTGAGACCTCATTCATTTACTGAGATTGCTGCTTTTGAAAACTTTTGGCTATAGGCTCTCTGTGGTTGAAAATTCATCTATATGGGAAAAGAAACTTAAAAAAACAGTATATATATATATATGTATAACTGAATCACTTTGCTGTACACCTGAAACTATCACAACATTGTACATCAACCATACTCCAATAAAAATATTTTTAAAAAAAGAAAATTCATGGTCAAGGACATAGAAATTTGGCTTGACAGTGCCCAGAAACCCATAGGATAGTCCTTTAGAGCCTGAAACACCTACACATTGAGCTAAGAAGGCAGGAAAATAACCAGGGAATAACAACCAGGGAGCAGAGATCACCGCCCTGCACATGTGGAGGGGAGGGGTGGTGCCAGCTACTGCTCAAAGTTCCCGTGCGGTTCCTCAAACAGAACAGACAGCGCCTGCAATCAATAACATTTTTGCGCTTTTCTTCACATGTTGCTCTGGGTTCCAGAAACAAGCATTTTGCCTATATTGGCCCTGAGAATATAGATAGATATAGGTATATCAGACTCTTCAAGTTCAAAACTTCACATTCTTTTCAGTCAGGTAAAGAACATATTCAATCTGTTTTAAAAGCTAAAGTTTGACATACGCCTTAAGAAATCTTTAAACAGGAACCCTCCTACACAGTTGGTGGGAATGTAAGCTTGTACAGCTACTGTGCAAAACAGTATGAAGGGTCTTCAAAAAGACTAAGAATAAAACTACCATACAATTCAGCGATCCCACTCCTGGGCATATATCCAGACAAAACTGAAATTCAAAAAGATGCATGCACCCCTATGTTCGTAGCAGCACTATTTACTATAGCCAAGACATGGAGACAAACTAAATCTCAATGGACACATGAATGGATCAAGAAGACATGGTGCAGATATACAATGAAATATTACTCAGCCATTAAAAGATCTGTAGCAACATGGACGGACCTAGAGATTGTCATACTAAGTGAAGTCAGAAAGACAAATATGTCATGTGATATCACTTATACATACAATCTAAAACATGACACAATTTAACTTATCTACAAAATAGTCTCATATACAGAGAGCACACGCTGGTGGTTGCCAAGAGGGGGAAGGGAGGAAGGATGGATTGGAAGTTGGGATAAACAGATGCAAATGATGGGCTTCCCAGGTGACGCTAGTGGTAAAGAACCCACCTGCCAATGCAGGAGTCTTAAGAGACACGGGTTCAATACCTAGGTTGGGAAGAGCCCCTGGAGAAGGGCATGGCAACCCACTCCAGTATTCTTTCCTGGAGAATCCCATGGACAGAGGAGCCTGGCGGCTACGGTCCACAGTGTGTGCGTGCTCAATCATGTCCGACTCTTTGCAACCCCATGGACTGTAGCCTGCCGGGCTCTTCTGTCTATAGAATTTTCCAGGCACGAATACTGGAATGGTTTGCTATTTCCTACTCCAGGGAATCTTCCTAACCCGAAGATCAAACCCACATCCCCTGTGTTTCTTGCATTGGCAGGTGGATTCTTTACCACTGTGCCACCTGGGAAGCCCAATTGTGAGTAATCACCATAGTGTGTACCTGAGTTGCAGAGAGTCCTCAGGGTTGCAAAGAGTCAGACATGATTGAATCAACTTAGCACACATGCACAATGCAAACTATTATATATAATATGGATAAACAACAAGGTCCTATTGTATAGCACAGGGAGCTATATTCAACATCTTGTGATAAACTATAACGGAAAAGAATACGAAAAAGAATGATATTTATCAGTTCAGTTCAGTTCAGTCGCTCAGTCGAGTCCGACTCTTTGCACCCCCATGAACTGCAGCACGTCAGGCCTCCCTGTCCATCACCAACTCCGGAGTCCACCCAAACCCATGTCCATTGAGTCGGTGATGCGATCCAACCATCTCATCCTCTGTCGTCCCCTTCTCCTCCAGCCCTCAATCTTTCCCAGCATCAGAGTCTTTTCAAATGAGTCAGCTCTTTGCATCAGGTAGCCAAAGTATTGGAGTTTCAGCTTCAACATCAGTCCTTCCAGTGAACACCCAGGACTGATCTCCTTTAGGATGGACTGGTTGGATTTCCTTGCAGTCCAAGGGACTCTCAAGAGTCTTCTCCAACACCACAGTTCAAAAGTATTAATTCTTTGGTGCTCAGCTTTCTGCATAGTCCAACTCTCACATCCATATGTGACCAATGGAAAAACCACAGCCTTGACTAGATGGACCTCTGTCGACAAAGCAATGTCTCTGCTTTTTAATATACTATCTAGGTTGGTCATAACTTTACTTTCAAGGAGTAAGCGTCTTTTAATTTCATGGCTGCAGTCACCATCTGCAGTGATTTTGGAGCCCCAAAAAATAAAGTCTGACACTGTTTCCACTGTTTCCCCATCAATTTCCCATGAAGTGATGGGACCGAAAGCCATGATCTTCATTTTCTGAATGTTGAGCTTTAAGCCAACTTTTTCACTCTCCACTTTCACTTTCATCAAGAGGCTTTTTAGTTCCTCTTCACTTTCTGCCATAAGGGTGGTGTCATCTGCATATCTGAGGTTATTGATATTTCTCCCGGCAATCTTGATTCCAGCTTGTGTTTGTTTCAGCCCAGCATTTCTCATGATGTACTCTGCATATAAGTTAAATAAGCAGGGTGACAATATACAGCCTTGACATACTCCTTTTCCTATTCAGAACCAGACTATTGTTCCATGTCCAGTTCTAACTGTTGCTTCCTGACCTGCATACAGATTTCTCAAGAGACAGGTCAGGTGGTCTGGTATTCCCATCTCTTTCAGAGTTTTCCACAGTTTCTTGTGATCCACACAGTCAAAGGCTTTGGCATAGTCAATAAAGCAGAAATAGATGTTTTTCTGGAACTCTTTTGCTTTTTCCATGATCCAGCGGATACTGGTAATTTGATCTCTGCTTCCTCTGCCTTTTCTAAAACCAGCTTGAACATCTGGAAGTTCACGATTCAGGTACTGCTGAAGCCTGGCTTGGATAATTTTGAGCATTACTTTACTAGCGTGTGAGGTGAGTGCAATTGTGCGGTAGTTTGAGCATTCTGTGGCATTGCTTTTTTTCGGGATTGAAATGAAAACTGACCTTTTCCAGTCCTGTGGCCACTGCTGAGTTTTCCAAATTTGCTGGCATGTTGAGTGCAGCACTTTCACAGCATCATCTTTCAGGATTTAAAATTGCTCAACTGGAATTCCATCACCTCCACTAGCTTTGTTTGCATTGATGCTTCCTAAGGCACACTTGACTTCACATTCCAGGATGTCTGGCTCCAGGTGAGGGATCACACCATCATGATTATCTGGGTCATGAAGATCTTTTTTGTACAGTTCTTCTGTGTATTCTTGCCACCTGTCCTTAATATCTTCTGCTTCTGTTAGGTCCATATCATTTCTGTCCTTTATTGAGCCCATCTTTGCATGAAATGTTTCCTTGGTATCTCTAATTTTCTTGAAGAGATCGCTAGTCTTTCCCATTCTATTATTTTCCTCTATTTCTTTGCACTGATCACTGAGGAAGGCTTTCTTGTCTCTCCTTGCTCTTCTTTGGAATTCTGTATTCAAATGGGTATATCTTTTCTTTTCTCCTTTGCTTTTCACTTCTCTTCTTTTCACAGCTGTTTGTAAGGCCTCCTCAGACAGCCATTTTGCTTTTTTGCATTTCTTTTTCTTGGGGATGGTCTTGATCCCTGTCTCCTGTACAGTGTCACGAACTTGGCTGTGATGGCACAGGAGCAGCCAAGAGGAGCTACCCCGCGTCCAAGGTCAGGGGCGGCGGCTGAGAGGAGCTACCACATGTCCAAGGTAAGGAGCAGCTGTGAAGAGATACCCCACATCCAAGGTAAGAGAAACCTAAGTAAGATGGTAGGTGCTGAGAGAGGGCATTAGAAGGCAGACAGACTGAAACCACAATCACAGACAACTAGCCAATCTGATCACACAGACCACAGCGTTGTCTAACTCAATGAAACTAAGCCATGCCATGTGGGGCCAGCCAAGACGGATGGGTCATGGTGGAGAGGTCTGACAGAATGTGGTCCACTGGAGGAGGGAATGGCAAACCACTTCAGTATTCTTGCTTTGAGAACCCCATGAACAGTATGATATTTATATGTATAACTAAATCACTAACCTGTACACCAGAAATTAACACAGCATGATAAATCAACTACGTTTGATAAAATAAATGTTAAAAATTACAGAAACTCTTAAACAAGAACAATGTCTATGACCATGGGTATTTAAGCAAATAGCATATTTGTGATAATTACTCAACTCATATTTATTAAGGTGCAATTGTGAGCAAGGCACTGTACTAGGCTCAAACAAAGGGTCATAGAGCTTCTTGGAAAGAAAGATTCTACAGAAGAAGATAATTTGTAATGCAAAGCAATACATCCTAAGATGTTCAAACTGAAAGAAGCTTGAAGGTCATTTACTCTAATATGCCCATTTTACAGATGAGGAATCAGATTCAAAGTGACTTTCTTAGACTGTGGGATAATCAGAGCCACAACTGTTCCACTGACCGTGTACTATGATGCTGTGTGCCATGTGTTGTAGTTCAATTTCCAGAGTCTTTGAAACGACCCGACGGCAACCAATTTACAGGTGAGAAAACTAAAGTTCAGAGGGTTAAGTCATTTGTCTGAGGTCACACAACTAGTGACAGAGGCCCCCGCAGATTCCAACCCACCTCCATCTGCTTCCAGAGTAATGTCTCTCATCCACCAGCTCTGCAAAGGTAAGTCAGGAAGTGTGTCCCGTGTCCCCCTCTGCACAGGAAACACCAGTTTGTCCTTGAAGACTTGCTGACTTAGTCCTGTCTCTCACAGCGCTGCCCCCGAGTCCCTCTGGCCACCGCTATCTCACTGCGCTAGATTCGGGTCCGCGCCCCACCCGAGGCTCTCGTGTGTGTACCCCTAGCCTGCTGCAGGGCAGATGCCCCAAAATCTCAGTGGAAAGGATCCAGTGGATCTGCCAAACCCTAACTCCAGGGGCTAATTCTGGGGGTGCGGAGCGGCTCTTGCCTTTAGATTCCAGCCAGACCTTCCACCCACACAGCACTCCAGGCAGGTGGGGACTGGAGACAGGCTTCCTGGCTCTCTTGCACTCACAGCCCCTTGGGAGGCGTAAGCTATTCTGTCTCAGGCCCCCTGCCCAACACACCTACACAGTCACTAGAAACCAAATGCCCTCCTCCAGGAGACTCTCTTCTCCTTGTCCCCTTCCCCACCTCTCCCTGGACCCCACCCCTTTCTTTTTCCCAGCCCCTGATGCACAGCAGTATCAGCCTTGACCCCTCTCCAACTCTTCCCATGCTGAGGGGAGGGAAGGAGACCCAGCAGAGAGGGGGTGGGGCTCTTTGAAGGTCAGGATTGGCACACCTGCCGGACCATCAGATTTTAACACCCCAAGGATGGCTCCCCTGAACACCTCCGTTGAGTCCTAGGATGCATCTTGCTCTGCCTTGAGTGGCATTACTAAATGCCCTTTTGTTATCCTGACTTCAGTGAGTTCCCAAGAGGTAAGTGGATGTGTGTGGGGGGAGGGGGTGTGGCCAGCAGGAAATACTGTTCTTCCACTTAATGAAACCTGACTAGTAATGAAAGCAATTTAACGGTACAACATGGGTCTGTTGAATGATTAAAAAGACAAAATTTTAGAAAAAGTAACTTGCCTGGGGTTTCAAGAAAACTAAATGCAATTACTCTCAGTAGTGATAAGTCATCTCCTGAAAATTCCAGCAGATTTGGAATAAATATTGATATGTCTACTTTTATCCATGATGGGGAAATTGAAAGCTCCTGAGAATATAAAATACTAACATCAGGGTCTCACCAATTTGCTCAAGTATCAAAATACAATGAAGATATTTAGACTTAAATTACAAAGGTACAATGGGCTCCTTTTATTTCTTTTTTTGATAATTCGGTGTGTGTGTGTGTGCGGGCCCACAGTCACTCAGTCGTGTCCAACTCTGCAACTCCATGGACTGTAGCCCACCAGGCTCCTCTGTCTGTGGGATTTTCCAAGCAAGAATATTGCAGTGGGTTGTCATTTCCTTCTCCAGGACATCTTCCCAATCCAGGGATCGAAACAGAGTCTCCTACGTCTCCTGCAGTGCCTGGTCGATTCTTTACCATTTGAGCCACCTGGGAAGCCCCTTAGACAAATCAGAACACAGTTCAAAACTTATCACTCCTCCAGGCAACCACTGCTAACACCACAAAACCCTGGACCTGAAATTGTTTTAAAGAGCCCTACGATTGAATGCCTACATGCACTAGCCTTGGTTTTAACCATTTAATGAAGGTTGTTTGACCTAATTATCCAAAGCCCTGAGAGGAGGGGTCATTAGCCTGTTTGCAGAGTCTGGGTTCAGGTCAAATAACCAGTCCTGGTGTATGCTGCTCAGTGGGGGAAGCATCAGGGTTCTAACCCAGGTCCGTCTATACATCCTGCTGCTACTGCTAAGTCGCTTCAGTCATGTCTGACTCTGTGAGACCCCATAGACGGCAGCCCATCAGGCTCCCTTGTCCCTGGGATTCTCCTCCAATCCACTCTATCTCCTTAGAATATCCTGATGTTTAGGATGAAATCATACCAACCCTTACACAGCCTGGAATAGTGACTTTTTTCTATCACAGGAGGATTTTTAAAATTTTGTTTTCATAAATCTTCATCAGCCTGCGTATCTGTCACTTCTGCTCATTCATCCATTGCTCTCTCACCTCTTCATCACAGGATACCAAAAAAGTGTGGTTTACAATGTCTACTTTTGAGACTCTAGGTGAAGAGGCAAAGGTCATGACCACTTACTGGTGATATGAAACGTGGTGAAGCCTGCATTCCTGGTATCTTCCCATGGGTCCACGTGCTACCCAGTTACTAAGACAAACCCCAAGCTCCTGACCTGAAAAGCCCAGCAAGGACCCATAGCATCCGCATATATTAAGAAAAGAGAAAATGTGCAAACTTGAGGGGAAAGGGTCAGCCACAGTAGTAATTAAAAGATGCAAATTAAAAAACTGAAAATAGGATTTTTGCCTATCTATCAAATCAGTAAAAATTTCATAAATATTAGGACTACACACTGAAAGGAAATGATAAACTTTGCTTGTGGGAAAATAAATTAGTACATCTCTTTTAGAGAATAGTTTGGTAATACACAAGTGTGTCAGTCGCTCAGTCATGTCCGACTCTTTGCAACCCCATGGACTGTAGCCCACCAGGCTCCTCTGTCCATGGGATTCTCCAGGCAAGAATACTGGAGTGGGTTGCCATTCCCTTCTCCAGGGGATCTTCCAGACCCAGGGATCAAACCCAGGTGTCCTGCGTTGCAGGTGGATTCTTTACCATCTGAACCACCAGGGAAGTAATACATAAAAGAAACTTAAAAATGCTCACCTTTTGAATCAACAATTCATTTGGGGCCCTAACCCAACCAAATAATCTGAGATTTTAAAAATGCCTTGTTTACAGCTTTGTTTAATGAAATCATATTTATAACAATATATATACACAAAACATGAAATAACCCCAAGCCACAATAGTATATAATGGTTAAGTAATATGTGATTTAACACATAAAAAATAGAATATAATAAAATATTAGGCAACCATGAAAACAGTAACTGTAAAATGGTGTGTGAGATTCAGTTTTTTCAGTTACATGTGTTTGCTACAAATACACAAATATAAGAAAAAAGAACACAAAGAAATAGAAATTAAAATTAAAATTCTAGCAGTGGCATTCTCTAAGAACTTGTATCAGTTTTATTTCTTATATTCTTATTTGACTTTTTTACATTTCATCCTTACCATCAAAAAAGAAATAAGCCTTTAATACTGTACTTACAGAGCACTTATGATAATGTATAAATAGGTGTGCAGTTATATATTAGGGGAAAAAACAAAAAGATGAATATGATTTCAATTTTTGTATTTAAAAGAAAGGAATCAGAAATTACAGTGGGTGGTCTTATGAATGATTATATTTCTTCTATTTTTTCTATACTTTTCATTTTTTTCTAAAATATTAACACTATTTTCATACATATAAAAAATCTATAATTTTGAAAAGTGGTTTTATTAATCACAGGTAGCCATAAAGTGAAAATGAAAGTGTTAGTTGCTCAATCGTGTCTGACTCTTTGTGACCCCATGAACTGTAGCCTCTTAGGCTCCTTTGTCCATGGGATTCTTCAGGCAAGAAGACTGGAGTGGGTAGCCATTCCCTTCTTCAGGGAATCTTCCCAGTCCTGGGCTTGAACTCGGGTCTCCTGCATTGGAGGCAGATTCTTTACAGTCTGAGCCACCAGGGAAGCCCAGAAAGCCATAAAACTGACTGAGAATTCTAGCCAGAGAGGAACACCGGAGGAAGGTTCTGGCCTGAGGCTTGCTTTCTTTGTTTAAAAGCAAGAATGACAAACAAAATGGCGCCAGGAAAAACTAGAGACAAGCTGAAGACATGTCAGCCCAAACTGAGCCTTTTTCCTTCAGTTGATCAGAAAATTTGGGAGAAAAGTTAGAAGGGAATAACTTTCCCCCCATATGCATGTATTTGGGACTCTTGTAAAGCCCACCATCCTGTCCACACCCGCTCTCTGGAGGCCCTGGCAGGACCAGCAGCTTGGTGTCTCTTGCCGTGTGTCCATGTGTGCAGCCTGACACTCATGTTCTGACTATTCTTGCAGGAGCTGAGCAAGCAGGGCATAGAATCACCTTCTCTCTCTTCAGGGTGAAAGTGGGATTCCCATCCCAAAGGGGACTTATTCGCCCATGAGAAGGAGGGAGGATAATAATATTTTGCTTTGAAAATAATCTTATGACTGCAGCAAGTTGGAGTGCATTTCTGTCTGTGAGATGCAATGAAAATGCTGTCTATGTGATGGCAATGAAAATGCAGGAGACTGTAAGTGACTCGGGTTCAATCCCTGGGTTGGGAAGATCCCCTGGAGAAGGGCATGGCAACCCACTTTAGTATTCTTGCCTGGAGAATCCCATGGACAGAGGAGCCTGAAGGGCTATAGTCCATAGAGTCACAAAGAGTCAGACACAACTGAAGTGACTTAGCATGCACAAAGCACTTGGCAGGAAAGACAAACAGCCCAGGGGATAAAAACAAACAAGATGAAAGAAAATATATATTTTCAATAAAAAAGAAAAAGAAGGAATTCTCTATTTCTCACTGTAGTAGGAGAAAGAATTATATCTCCACTCGACCCCAGATGCATCCTCCTCCCTGCCTGGGCCCCCTTCAGCCCGTTGTATGGAGTCACCGAACTCCTGAGCCCCAGACCCAAAGGGAAACCTTGATTAGGGTTTACACTGAGCAGTGGGAGCTTCCCTGGTGCCTTAGACGGTAAAGAATCTGCCTGCAATGTGGGAGACCAGGGTTCAATCCCAGGGTCGGGAAGAGTCCATGGCAAAGAGAATTGCAACCCACTCCAGTATTCTTGCCCAGGAAATCCCATGGACAGTGGAGCCTGGCAGGCTACAGCCCATGGGGTTGCAAAGAGTCAGACACGACTGAACAACCAGCACTTTCAACACTACGTTGAGGAGTTTGACCCAGAGGTCATTATGACATCACTGTTATCCAATGATATCATTGTTATCTGCACAAGATTAATTTGCTTAAAAAATAATCTTATGACTGCAGCAAATCAGAGTGCATTTCTGTCTGAATAAAGAGTGTTGGAGAAGGCAATGGCAACCCACTCCAGCACTCTTTCCTGGAAAATCCCATGGACGGAGGAGCCTGGAAGGCTGCAGTCCATGGGGTCGCTGAGGGTCGGACACGACTGAGCGACTTCACTTTCACTTTTCACTTTCCTGCATTGGAGAAGGAAATGGCAACCCACTCCAGTGTTCTTGCCTGGAGAATCCCAGGGACGGGGGAGCCTGGTGGGCTGCCGTCTATGGGGTTGCACAGAGTCGGACACGACTGAAGTGACTTAGCAGCAAAGACTGTGTTATGGGACTTCCCTGGTGATCCAGTGGTTAAAACTTCTTGCTTCCAGGGCAGGGAGTGAGGGTTCAATCCCTGGTCAAGGAACCAAGATCCTGCATGCCATACGGAGGCCAAAAAAACAAAGAGTGTGCTACATATTGAATGATCAAGCATGCGGGCTCTGGGGCTCAAATCCAGGGTCCACCACCACCACCACCACACAGCTAGCTGTGTGATGACTGGGAGTAGCTATTTAGCATCTCTAAACTTCAATATCCTGGTCTACAAAGTGGGATTTGAGGACCGAAAGCCATCAGGCCACACGAAGCACTCAGCGATGGTGTGCCCAGCTACACGTAGTCAAGAGCTGGTAGAAGGGAGTCCAGTTCTTGTGTCTGAATAAGGGCATCCAAAGAGAAGTTCATCAGCAGCCCACGGGCTCGTCATCACCTGGCTGAGGACCTGATTTCTCAGCACCTTAAGGATGGGTCTGGGACAAATGGACAACCAAATGACTCATCACCCAAACCAGAAACAGTTGAGAGAGTGAAACAGCACTATTACTTTTAAGGCAGAGACATCAGAGGAAAGTGAGACCATCCCGGATCAACCAAGACTGTGTTCACCCTGGCCAGCCAGAGAATACTCCCAAAACTCTGCTCTTTCTCATCTCTTAACTCTTACATTGGGCTTCCCTAGTGGCTCAGATGGTAAAGAATCTGCCTGCAAATGCAGGAGACTCAGCTTCAATTCCTGGGTTGGAAAGATTCCCTGGAAAAGGAAATGACTACCCTCCTCAAGTATTCTTGCCTGAAAAATTCCATGGACAGAGGAGCCTGGCAGGGGTACTGTCAGTGGGGTCACAAAGAGTCGGACACGACTGAGTGACTAATAAAAATTAAACAACTCACATTAAGGGATTGATTGACCGAGTTAACCATTTACCATTCTCTCCTACAGTAAGAGTTCAGGTGAATTGAGATATGGGGGGTGTAAGAGTTTTTTTGCATCTTTATCAAGGCATAATTTACATATAATAAAATACACCCGTATTAACTGTACCCTGAAATGAATTTTGATAAGTATATACATCCAAATAACCATCATCAAAATCTAAAGCTAGAACATTTTCATCAGCCCAAAAAATTTCCTTATGTGACTTTACAGTTGGTCCGAATACAAAGCCCCAGCCCTACGCAACCACTGACCAGGTTAGCTTTGCCTAATCTAGAAGTTCAAGTGCATGGAATCACACATTAGGTACTATTTGTGCCTGGCTTCTGTTAGGCGTCATCCATGTTGCCTGGACCAACGGTATTTTTATTGCTAAACAGTATTCCTTTGTGTGGATCCAGCACAATTTGTTTATCCATTTACCTTTGATGGATATTTGAATCTATTATGAATAAAGCTTCTGTGCATATTCTTGGACAAGTCATCTTGTGGGCATACGATTTCATTTCTCCTTCATAAATACTAAGAAGTGGAATGTGAGGTCATAAGGTAAATGTTTGTTGAAGATACTTTATAAAGTGGTTGTCCCAGGTGGCACTAGTGGTAAAAAATCCACCTGCCAATGCAGGAGATGCAAGAGATGCCAGTTTGATCCCTGGGTTGGAAAAATCCCCTGAAGTATGAAATGGCTACCCACTCCAGTATTCTTGCCCGGGAAATTACATGGATGGAGAAAGCTAGCGGGCCAGAGTCCACGGGGTGGCAAAGAGTCCATTATGCACTCCCACCAAAAATGTGTGAGAGTTCCAGTTGCTTTTGTATTCTCACTAATATACATTAGTAATATTATTAGTAATATTGTCAGTCATTTTCATTTCAGCCACTCTAGTGAATGAGTAGGGTAGCTCATGATTTTAATTTGCACTTCCCTGGGGACTATTGAAGCTGCACTGCTTCTGATGCACTTACTGACTCTTCACATATCTGCTTCTGTCAAATAGCTTTTCAAAGAGTTTTAAAAGTAAGTTGTGGGACTTCCCTGATGGTCCAGTGGATAAGACTCTGTATTCCCATTGCAGGGGGTACAGGTTTGACCCCTAGTCAGGGAACTAAGATCCCCCGTACCATGTGGTAAGGCCAAAGAAATGAAAAATTAATAATAAATTGTTTTTCTTATTATTGAGTTGTAAGCGTTATTTGTATATCCTGAATATTAGACCTTTGTCAAACACATATGCTGCAAATATTTTCTGTCTAGGACTTGTCTATTCATTTTCTTAATCGTATCTTTCAAAGAGCAGAAGTTTCACATTTTAATGAGGTTCAATTTATCAAATATTTTTTAAGGTCTGCACTTTGGGTGGTCCAAGAAACTTTGCCTACTTCCAAATAACAAAGTTTTTTTCGTATTTTTTTTCTAGAAGTTTTATAGTTTTAACTTATCCATTTAGATAGATCCATTTGAGTTAATAATTTGTCATGGTATGAGTTAGGGTTGAAGTTCATTTTGTCCGTATGAATATCAGGCTCTTCCAACACCATTGTTGAAAAAGACTACCGTTACTCTGCTGGATTTTTTAGGCATCTTTGTCCAATCAGTTGTCCTTAAATATGTGGGTGTATTTCTGAACTCTTTATTCTGTTATACTGATGTATTTCTACACTTATGCTGATACTGCAGTCTCCTGTTTACTGTAGGCTTATGATAAGCCCTAAAATTAAATAATGCAATTTCTCCAACTTTTTTCTTTAAAAAAAATATGTTGGGCTGTCCATTTCTTTAAAAAAGAAAAAAAAAAATAAAGAACTGTGAGCCTTTGTGATTCCACTGAATCAGTAGATTTATTTGGGGAGAACTGGCAGTGTTGACTTTCTATCCACAAGTATGGTATATCTCCCCACTTATTTAGAGTTTTTAAAAATGTATCAGTAACATTATACTGAATTTTTCATCATTAATGGGTGTTCAATTTTTTCAAGTATTTTTCCTGCATCTTCTGAGAGAATCCTATGACTTCTCTACTTTATCAATGTAAAAGGTGATTTCCAGTTTAACATATTTTTAATGTTAAATTAATCCTATATTTTTGGTTTAAATCCCAATCAATTATAATGTACTATCTTCTCTATATATTGTTAAATTCAGTTTGTTAATATTTTGTTAAGGATTTTTGCCTCTATATTCATAAAAATTACTGAACTATAGTTTTAGTTTGTTCTTGTAATGTCTTCGTCTGATTTTTAATCAGGATAACCACAGTTTAATGAGAGATAAATCTGGATAACAAGAGTGAAAGTGAAAGTTGTTCAGTTGTGTCCGACTCTTTGTGACCCCATGGACTACATAGTCCATGGAATTCTCCAGGCCAGAATACTGAAGTGGGTATCCTTTCCTTCCCCAAGGGATCTTCCCAACCCAGGTCTCCCGCATTGCAGGCAGATTCTTTACCAGCTGAGCCATAGAGAAGCTGAAGAATACTGGAGTGGGTAGCCTATCCCTTCTCCAGGGGATCTTCCCGATGCAGGAATCAAACCGGGATCTCCATTGCAGGCAGATTCTTTACCAACTCAGCTATCAGGGAGTGATAAGGGCAGAAACAGGGAAGGAAAAGCGAGGTGAAATGAGCACATTTATAAAATGAGACCCAACTGAATGGCCACATATAAATGGAAACTTTACTGGGTCTTAGTTACAATTTCAATTTGAGTTTTAAAATATGAACTCAATATTGGACTGGTTTTACTTTAAAATAAAACAAAAAACAACATCCATAACTAAGAAGGCAATAATTAACTCCCCTCTCCTCTAAAACAGATGAATCTCTCCATGGTCCAGAGTTCAGTTCTGCACACCACACTTAAAGACAAATTGGACTGAATTCCAAGGTACCACCACCAGGATGACAAATGGCCTTGAAATTATGAAAGGATTAGAAATGCTCCGCCAGTGAAGGGCAAGAGAGTGAGAAGGAAGGACAGGCTGGCTGTCTTCAGCTTTGTGAAGGGTGGTCATGAAGGAAAGGAATTAAACTTGTTTCCTCTGGCCCTAGAGGGTAGATCAAGGGCTTTGTAAGCACTATGGCCACCCCAAAACCCAGTCTCAGGTATAGTAAGTCTCCCTGAGTTCAGGAAGAGGTAGCCCAGCCAATGGTAGATGCCGAATAGAGAATTTGAATCTGCTTTGGCTAAATACTTCACATGGTGCCCCAGCCCTGTTCTGTCATGCCTGTCAATTGCTCCTTGAACAAAAGCATTTCTGTGTAGCTTCCACACTGTTTGCCCAAGAAAGAAAAATGGCCCAAATCCTTACAGCTGTGGTTGCCAAACACCAAGACAAATGTTTGATAAAGTTTTGGTGAATTTTTAAAAATAGAACTATCCCATCTGTCTTTCATAAAATCAAATTTGTTCACTTAAAGGATTCTCCTTTATGCCAAGATTATGCCCTTACTGCTTTTCGCCTGGTGTTGAAATGTCTTTTATGGAATGTTGGTGATGGTAGATGATCTAGTTTTTATGTGTTTACCCAACAAAATTAAAATTGGCGACTCTATCTCAAACTTTCACTTTTTACAGTTATTAATTTGTTTTTATTTTATTATTATTTTCAGTTGCACTGGGTCTTTGTTGCAGGTCTTCTCAGTTGCAGTAAGTGGAGAACACTCTAGCTGTGACGCAGGGGCTTCTCACTGCAGCGGCTTTTCTTGTTGGGGGGCACAAGGTGTAGGTGCACAGGTTTCAGTAGTTGCAGCCTGTGGGTGCAGTAGCCGTGGCTTGCTGGCTCTAGAGAGCAGGCTCAGTAGTTGTGGCACACGGGCTTTGTGGCTCTGAGTCATGTGGAATCTTCCCAGATCAGGGATCAAACCAACGTCCCCTGCACTGACAGGCAGATTCTTATCCGCTACCCCACCAGGGAAGTCCCAGTTATTGCTCTGTAAAATACAAAGTGTACAGCAGGCCACGTAGCTAGGTCACCATGAGGACCTTGTATTTGTATCATCCAACTTGTATATAACTTATGGAGGAGGAAATGGCAACCCACTCCAGTATTCTTGCCTGAAGAGTCTCATGGACAGGGGAGCCTGGCAGGCTACCGTCCATGGGGTCACCAAGAGTGGGACACGACTTAGCAACTACACAGATACAAATTATATTTACCTGAACTAGATCTTCTTAAAGTGTATTCCATGGGGTAGTGGGGTGCGGAGGGGGAGGAATTGAAACAGTTTATGTCTAGATTTCTGCCTGTCTATGAAATACCTAAACCAGGGAATAGTCTTCATAGTTTTTATCAGATCTTCAAAGATGACCAACCCCTAATTTAGTCTGAGAATATGGAAGTTAGTTTGAATGACTGAACTGAAATGACCTCTAAGATCTCTTCCCAAGTCTACAGTTCCAATTGTTTTCAAAACCTGAAGTACGGATAGCTCTCTGTGCATGGATAGTTATCTGAACACACTTAGGGAGACCTGGACAGTCAGAGAACATTCATGAAGTCACTGAGAACCCAAGGGTATAAAGGAGATCCACCTCTCTCTAACTTCCTCTCACCTAAGACTCTCCCTGAATACTCCAAACTCCAGAGTAAATCTCTTAAATTCCTAGAGTGAATGAGGTCATCTCACAACAGAAACTCTCCCATCCTTCATTTATTAAGTCACAATTATTCTTACCCTAATGAAATGTTAAAATGTGGTGGCATCAGTGTATAAATATTTGAGTTGCCAACTCATGGTCTCTGCTTAAATTCTTCTTTTCTGGAACATACTTAGACCCAGTTAGAAAATATGCTTTCAGCTTCTGCAGTGTAGATAAGTACCGCCAGTTCTGGGGAAGAAGTTTTCACGATAGGACAGCTTTAAACATGCTGGCCAGTTCTACTCTGAGAGGATAGAGCAGCCGCAAAGCTATACAATGTGGCTTTTGTTCAAGTGGCAATTAGCAGAAATTATAGACCAGGGGCAGTGTCATTGTGCAAAGGATGCAGTCACAGTAGACCCAGACCAGTGTTCATTAGACCAGCCAAAAGCTGGAGAACCCTCTTTTAAAAAATTAAACAAGCTCTCAGCCTATTTGCTCCAGTTATAGCCATGCTGAGGAGTATGCTTCCTCTCGCTTGCAGATAGTGCCTGGAGGACACTCTTGGGAGGGGGGCTCTCTAAGTGTTGGGTCTTTGATTGACAAATGCATTCAAGGGGAAATTGCTGGTGTGATTTTATTCATTATTAGGAAAATGAACGAGCTGGATTGTGCTGTCTTGTAGCTCCTGTGCCAGTTATAATAGCATCTCTGGTTATTTTATTTTAAATCAGACATTAGAGTATGAGGATCCATGCTGGTTTCTATGGGGTGGGAGGGAGAGAGTCTGAAGAAGAAGAACAGAGTAATTAAAGGGAAGATACGGAAATTGTGCAGAGCACAAGTCACAAAGTCTCAGACGTGAGAGGTAGTTCAAGGCTCGCCTGGTCTACAAGGGGTCCCAGTTCAGTCCTTTAAATGGCCATTAAGTAATAAACCAAGTCCCCTGAATCGCAGTATCCGCCCATGTACTTGAAGAGAACCACTGTGTCCAGCCACCCCGAGCTGTCGCCACACAGGACGATCTCTGTTTTTATGTGTTTCTGGGCTCCTGGATTCTTCACCATCCCCTTTCTTTCCTCTGGCATGTTCCGTGTCTCTCATCATTCCACCCTCATCTAAAATATGGAAACTTAACCCTGGAGAAGGAAAGCCTAGGAGCCTCTGACAACCACTCTCAAGGCTTTCAAGAGTCAACAAAAGGGGGATGCTCTTGAGTCTTCCAAATTCACAAGCAAACAAGTAACATTGTGTTGTCTTAGAAGGAGCTCCCAATTCTGCAGGAACTCAGGCATGCAAGCTCCTTTCCTAGTTGTCCGCTGTGCTTACTAGGTGTCCGTGTGATATTGCAGAAAGCCCACAAACCCAGGCATGGAGAGCCAGCTCTGCCCACATTTTCTTGAGTGGCTCTAGGGACGGCATCCCCTGGCCCTGAGCCAGTCCCACCTCTGGACTCTCAGAAGGACTGGACTCCTGAGGCTCCCAATGGGTTGGGGCATCTGCAGAGTTATTGCTGGTAGGGCTCAGGAACCACTAACTCATGAAGCCTTGTCTAGAGACTAAATGAAAGGACAGCTGTCGTCCCAGGAAAAAGCTGATGCTCAAAGGGCATCTCTCAGCTGGAAACCTTGGGACCCACAGGACAAGATGACTTCCAAGGTTCTGAAGCCCCTTGCAGCTTAGCTGCCTCTTAGAAGGAGGAGTCCTGATGGAATGAGTTATCTTCTCCAGGTCTTCTCTGCCTCTAGATGAGAATTCAGAGAATCTGCTACTGTGGGTGAAACTTTTCCACCTTCGGCATAATTGTTGTGTTGTTTTGTTTTGTTTTTAATTTAAATTAGGGATCTCCCTGGTGGTCCAGTGATTAAGGCTCTGAACGCAGTAGGCACAGGTTCGATCCTGGTCAGGGAACTAGATCCCATAGGCTGCAACTGGGAGTTCACCTGATGCAACTAAAGATCCTGCATGCCACAACTAAGACCCAGGGAAGACAAATAATATAATAAATTAACATCTAAAAATTAAAAGTCAAATGCAAACTCTTAACTCTTAAATGCACTTTATAATGCTGATTTTTAGATACTCCACCTCAAGCAGAGCCCTACATACTTTGTCAAATCAACCTCCACACTTTTTTAAAGTGGTTTATTACAGTGATAAAGAGCTTGAGTTTAGGAACCAAACAGACTTGAGTTTCTAACCTGGCTTCATTAGTTACTTAGCCGTGTGATCTTGAGAAAGTCACTTGAGCCTCTGAGCCTTAGTTTCCTCACCCATAAAATGGACATAAGCATCTAGGTCTTCAGAGGTGTGGTGAGAAGTAAGATGCCTCCTGTGAAGCACTGAGCAGGTCTAGCCCCCACTATCAGCGTGATCTCTTTGGAATTCCACTGGATCATTTTTATTAAACCAGATGTATACCTTGGGTTTTTCGATTACATGGAACCACATCTTCTATAGGAGGTTCATACCTGACAGAGGAATCTAGCCCACTTCTCACATTTTCAAGCGAGGAGTCACACTCTCACAATTAATTGCACAGACAGAAACAGCCCCTGGGTAAAATCTGTGAACCCAGCACCCCCTCTCCAAATCTCCAAAGACTCTACTCTCTCCTCCCCTCTGTCCTCCCCTAGCCGGACACCTGCACCTCATCTCCTCTCAGCTGGAAGCTCTTTCTGGAGGAAGGGTCACCTCCTTCACCATCCATGTTTTGAGCCTGACTTCTGGTAGCTTCAGAAGTAAGTCCTCTTTGCCTTCTCAGAGCACCCAGGTCAGCTCCCCTTGAGGAGACAGAGGGAAAGCCTGCTAATGTGATATGGGGAGGAGATTCCTTCAGCTCAGCCCAGGATCACCCCTTCCTCATCCCGTGAATGTATGAGAGCAGATGTGATGAGAGCATTCCAGGCCAGGGGACCGACCTGTGCAAAGGCCCTGCCTGGAGGCAGAAGTCCATGCTGTCCAGCTTAAGAGAGGTGAAGGGCCCAAGGCAAGACCAGACCTTCAGGTCCTGGCCCCATGAGCGCTATTCTCGGCTTTATTATTACCTCCTCAAAATGGAAGACATGGCTTCATTTGCACCACTAGAGTCCTTGGGAATGAGGCAATCCATCCCTGAGGCGATGCGATGTTTCACAACCTCAAGTTGGTATGCAAATAAATGCAAATGTGGCACCAGTTATCCTTAAAGATGCAAGGTACGCACCCCAGGAGAGACCTACTAGCGCACTGTATGTCTGTCGTGGTTCACAAGGATCGTTATGTTTCATTACAGCTTTCTTCCTTAAATCAGAGTCCAACTCCATGAAAGTATTTGCCAGGTCTGATTCAAGAAATCCAACCTGTGTGTGAAATACAAATAGGCTTTCATCTCCTGGAGCTGGTCATCAAGCCAACACTCTTGACTTCACAGCTCTTCGTTTCTAACGGTCCTAGGAGAAACGTATCAACATCAGAAAGACCATTTGGATTTCCTCCTACTTGTGAGCAGGCTGAAGATACAGCTGAGACGAGTGGGCTTTAGAGCCAGAGTCTTGGGTTCTAGAATCTGCTCTGCTGATGATGATCATGGGACCGACAGGTCCTAGCAGCAACTCTCTGAGCCTCAGTTTCCTCATCTGTAAAACACAAAGATAATGATCACTTTGTCTCTCTTTCAGAGCCTTAGAAGATGAATCATTCTTCCCTTGCCTTGTCTCCCAACCCAGCTCCACTTCCCGAAGAGGAAAGACAAAGAAACCAGGATGGTGTTAAGTGATTGTTGTGTGATGGCTGTTGTTGTGGGAACAGGAGATAACACGTGCAAAGGGCCTCCTTTTGTTGTTCAGTCGCTAAGTCATGTCTGAGTCTTTGCGACCCCAGGGACTGCAGTGACGTCCTGGAACAGTACGAAGTCAGCCGGGCACAGGGAAGCCTTTGCTGTTCCCATCTCCATGCTAACGACTCGTGGTGTGTGGCCTTCAGCCTTGGTGCCTTTTCAGGCTGCTCCACCAGGATCTATTTACATGGCTGCCCCCTGGCATCAGCATCTGTTTCCAGGCGTTCTTCAGCAGGAGAAAATTCTTGCCTTTGGTGCAGAGGGGTGGTAATGATTCAGACACTCCTCTACCCTAAACAGATTGCAAATTTTTCCTCAATGGGAAAGAGGATACACTATAAAATATAACATTTCCTTAAGGGTTTGTGGATTTTCTTTCTTACAGTTAATCATGTTTTGAAGCATTTAGGAAACAAATACAATGCATCTATTTTTTTCTTTTTCTTAATCATGACCAAGTAAGTTCCCCTCCAGATGGAAAAACTCTAGATTTTTAAATTAAGACCATCGTATCGGCCTACTTTTCAATGTTTCATTCGGTTTTAGAGCTGGAAAAGGCCTTGGAAACCACCTCACTCAATGCCTTGACTTTCAGATCCAAAGAACCAGAGCCCAAAAGGATGAAGTGACCTACCTAAGGTCACATAGCTTGTTAGAGATGCACCTGAGTTGAACCACAGGCTTCCAGATCCTCAATATACTGTGTCTCCTTTCTTACTGTGTTGCCAGGGGGGGAAAAAAAAAAGCATCTTGGGAAGGAGAATGAAATAAGGCTTCTTTCTGAATGTTTGTGTATCACCCACAATTGGCAGGCTGGACTTTCAGTATGTTTGCAATGGTCTGACTTAATAGGTGGCCTATGTGAGACTGAAATTTACTCAGGGGGAAGTGTTGAGGAAACCCCCTGAGCAGGAGTCCCACAGCATGTCAGGGGAACACCAACCCAGGCAGTGAGGTCAAGCCTATGAAGTCAAACATATTAAGTCATATGCAGCAAGTTTCCAGGTGTAGCAAGCTGTACATGAAATATACATATACTAAAAAACAGTATACATACATTGTTCAAATGTAACTGGGAGTTCTACATTTCATCTGACAACCCTAACCAAATAGGTTTTAAAAATACAACCTTCAAATGTAAATCCCAAATTGAAAGCTACAAAAATAGCTGCTCCAAACTGTCATTTTGAAACCAAACTGCTTCTCACATGGGCAACCCTACATAATATGCTTCAGCTAATTCTTGATAGGAATTTAGTTATACACTCAAGGTGAAACAGTCTCCAAAGTGACATAAAAATCTACTAAGAAAGCTAAATTTCAGGTTTGTCTCTCAGTTCAATCAAAGAGGCACCGCCCACATGTAGACAATCTCTCTAGTCTCCCTGTCTCCCTCCTGCTTCTTGGAGCCTGTGTCTACACTTGCCATTCAATCCTCAAACACCATCGTCTGGTCCCTACTCTTATTGTGTGACCAGAACCATTCTTGCCAAGGAACATGACAACTGAATACAGTCTACACTCATTATTTGTGATAGCCATGTTCCATGAAATCATTATGAATATTGAATTAGCAAATACTGAATCACAGCTTCTATGGGAAATACAGAGTTAGGTTCCTGCAAGCCTCTGGGCACATTTTCAAATATCAGTATATACACAGCCTTGTTGTCTGTGTGTTCCTGATTAAAGGCATATTTTTTAATACATATGGTTTATTTATTAACACTGAACTCATGGCCGGCAGCATTATAACTCATGCCTGAATGCAACGTACCGTACATAAGTATTTTCATTGTAAGGCCCATCATAGCCTTCCTGCACTTAGGAACACTACACACACTTCAGCACAAACTCACAGGTTGTTTTACAATCACCAACCAAAGCACAAACAATGTAAAACTCGTGGCACTAAACAGATGGAAAAGGACACTTCTTACAAGCTACCGTGGACTCCGCCAAGCAGGAAAGCAGTCGGGGGAGCAGCCTCACTGTCCCACGTGTCCAGCTGCAGCTTCTCCAGCCCGAGTACTGGGGCCCAGACCCCTGGCCCTGAGACTCCCCCCACTTCACCGCCTATCAACTAGAGCAAGTGAAAGAAAGGGAGGAAGTGCAAGAAAAGAGACACAGGTGAGAATAAGTGGCAACTACAGAGCTGTGCCTGATTCTGTGCTAAGGGCTCCCCCCATCACTTGATCTGCTCATCTCTAGCCTTGCACTGGACACACAAAAGTGAGAAGTTATGTAATTTGTCCAAGGTCACCTTTGAGAGTTGAGTGTCAGACAGATTCCAAATTATCTTTGTTTGGTAATTCCGATTACCAAATTCCAATTCCAAACTATCTTTGTTGATCTGGAATCTCACTCTAGATCAAGGCTTACCAAACTACGACCTGTGAACCAAACCTAGGCCTGCTCATCTACGCATCATCTACGCTGCTTTTGTGCTGCCAGGGCAGAGTCGAGTGGCTACAAGAGAGAACTCATGGCCCCCAGAGGCTAAAACGATCATTTTCCAGCTCTTCTCAGTGAAGCTTGGGCATCCCTGCTCCCGACCACTCTGAGATGTTGCCTCTCGGTGATGAAACCAGAGAGAAACTGTGCTGCGGGGGAGTCCAGCAGGCTGTAACCAACCCCCCCAACACAGGTATCAGTCTCCCCATTTACAAATGAGGAAACTGGGGTGTAATCATTCAAGTGCTGCCCAAGGTCCCAACTCCTAAGTGGCCAGGCTGGGATTTGAGACGACATAGTATTTCCTCTAAAGCGAGTCCTCAGGCCACCAAGACCTAGAGATGAAGCCAGGGCATGTTTGGGTCCCCAAGACTTTCACTTCTGCCCTATCTTCATGCATTCACGGCAGATCTACAACATGGGGCAGAGAGACCAATCTCTGTCTTGTACATTAATTGTTCCCAAAAGAAAGCCCCAATTCACAAATGCTGATTTTGATTAAAATCATCAAGATGATTTCCTACTTCCAAAATACTGACAAAATAGCTTTTTTATCTATGTAGACAAAAAACTAAGCAAGGATTATTTAAATCAAGATTATGTACAACACACATCCTAATTACTACACGATTACCTAGCTAAAGAGTGGATATTAGTGGATGTTGTTTTCGGCTGGCAGTCAAATCCAAATTAATAGCATTCTAGGCTGATCTGGATCACAGATAAAATTAAATTAATGTGACTCCAAGCCAGCTCTATTTATAAGCAAAGCCCAACTACAAAGAGAAAAGAAACATTTTAAGATGCAAAAATATGCCTCTGAACACAAGCCAAACATGGATTTTTAATTAAAGCACCAAGTTTTTTTTCCCCTACCAATTGTTCCTTTTGGGTATCAGCTAGACATGTCAGGGCTATCCTGGAAATCGGGCCTGAGATTCTGAGGACAGCTGAAGGTCAGAGAGCAGTGGGGACAAGTTTTCCCAAAGTTCAAACAAAGGAGACTTACACGATGGGAATCTGAGCTCCCAGCTTCCAAAACCTCCCTGTGCGCCAAGATGAAAGAACTCCAGGAGAAGAGAAAGAACTGAGACTTTTATTTTGAAACAAGTTATCTCACTCCCAGCCCCATCTCATTGCTCCAACCACACCCAGGAATGAACAAGAGAAATAAATGATGGTCTTACCCAAGAAGACTCATCCCTCATGGGTCCCCAGAGTTGCTTTCCACTCTGCCCCTGGAGGAGGGCTTGGCAACCCACTCCAGTATTCTTGCCTGGAGAATCCCCATGGACAGAGGAGCCTGTTGGGTTACAGTCCATGGAGACACAAAGAGTCAGACACACTGATAGACTAAACAACAAAAAAATCAGTCTCTATAGACTGAATATGTTATTGTTGATCAACCACTAAGTCGTGTCTGACTCTTTGCAACCCCATGGGCTCTAGGATGCCAGGCTCCTCTGCCCTCCACTATCTTCTGGAGTTTCCTCAGATTCATGTCCATTGAGGTGGTGATGTTATCTAATCATCTCATCCTCTGTCATCTCCTTCTCTTTTTGCCTTCACTCTTTCCCAGCATCAGGGTTTTTTCCAAAGAGTCAGCTGTTCACATCAGGTGGCCAAAGTACTGGAGCTTCAGCTTCAGCATCAGTCCTTGCAATGAATATTCAGGACTGACTTCCATTAGGATTGACTGCTGTGATTTCCTTGTAGTCCAAGGGACTCTCAAGAGTCTTCTCCAGCACCACAATTTGAAAGCATCAGTTCTTCAATGCTTAGGCTTCTTTATGGTCCAACTCTCACATCCATGCATGACTGCTCGAAAAACCATAGCTTTGATTATAAGGACCTTTTTTTGGCAAAGTGATGTCTCTGCTTTTTAATATGCTGTCTAGGTTTGTCATAGCTTTTCTTCCAAGGAGCAAGCATCTTTTGATTCAAAGGCTGAAGTCATCATCCATGGTGACTTTGGAGCCCAAGAAAACAAAATGGACTGAGTATATGAGGAAATTTATCATAGCATCTTCCCAACAAGCAGTTCAGATCCTGGGATCCCTAGGGCACTCCATGCTGCTCACAGAACGTTGGAAGAACTCAAGAATGACTCTTGACTTGACTGAGTGCTCCTGCCTGAAAATACACAGGCCCTCTTTCTACTTGGGAAACATAGCCAAAGATAAGCAGCATGAAGATGGGAGGCCTGTTTCTCTGAAAAGTAAGACAGCAATCCAGCAGACTTTCTGAGATTTCCTTCTGTACCTTGGTTGGTGGACGATCACAGGAGAGTTAAGATATTCTTCAGGCTGATGCTGAAACTCAACGTAAAAATTCTGACCCATATTGTTTCTTCTATAAACCACATGGCCTATGGAGGTTCTACCTTCTGAGGCTACGTGCCTTTTCAGATACTGAGGGTTGTACATGGCCACCCAAGGGAGTGGATATATTAGGGTTCCTCTCAGTGGGCCCTTTCATCTAAAACCAAGAGACCAGTGCTAAGAAGGACCCCTTCCATTCTGGTCACCATGGGACAGTCCCCTAGCATGGCCTCACACCTCTGGTTTTCCTAGGTTGTAGGAAGACTGAAGATCTAGCCTTCCAGCCTCTAGTGCATGAGATTTTAATTTGCTGAGTGCAGCCTTGAAAAACAGAGTAATTTCCCTTCCTTCAGTGCTCAGAACCATCAAACGAGAAAACCTTTTCAGTTTTAACAGCTTCATCCCTTTGGCTGGTGATGGTACACACAGACTTCCTTGCCAGTTCATCTGGAATCAGGCTTTTTCGAGCATCAAACCAGACCGGAAAGCTATAAAATGAATACAGATCTCTGAATGACAAATTGGCATGCAATCTTTTTCCAGCCCAGCATCCAAGGATGGGGTTGGCTTTTGTTGAGCGTGTGGTGGGGAGGGTTTTGTGGTTGCTTTTAATTTGAGGGTTTTGCTTTTCCTTGTTTGCTTGCTTGCTTATTTGCAGGGCTAGTTTATTTATTTTTTGCTTTTCACTGTTTCCAATCTACGTTGTGAAGAAAAGACTGGCTCTGTCATCTCCTGTCAGCAAGATCGGGGACAGCTTCTATATTTGATGTTGAAAGATGTAACGGAAATCTAGCACTTGAAAATCCTAAGTGATTTAGACAAAGAACGACCATTCCTGCTTGTGAAGAATCTGTGGTTAGCCCAAACTTTTCAACAAGATGTTATTGATTGAGAACTGAAGTCAATATACCCAAACATATAAGCCACTGGACAAGGACTTAAAAATGAGAGACATTTCAGAGGTTTTCCTCAACCCTGCCTCTCACAGCTGCCATCCAACAACAACTTTAAGAACAAACTTAACTTTTCTAAACAAAAATAATTTCATCATTTTGTGTGGCATTAACACCCCGCTACTTCGATATGTTATCTATATTTTTCTTGTTGACATCCAACCAATTCAGAGCTAAAAATCCATCCTCTGGTTTTTCTGTGGGTCGTAAATCATAGAAAGGTTATATTTTATGAAAGCTGAAGCTGGGAAGTAAACAGCATATTTATATCCAAAGAGTTTCATCCATTAGGCAGCAGTGACAGGGCCCTGTGGGCCAGAATCTAGTTTTCTTACTTAAAAAGCTTAGTTCTTCTGTAGACTCCTGCAGGGACCTATAACAGTTGGAATTGGGTTTTTTATGCCTTTGAGGCCTCTGAATGAATGTTACACTTTTCCATTATTTTCTTTTTTCTTTTGAGAAAACTAGGCTACCTGCTTATTGCCTAAAACCCACACCCCATGATCATACTGTTGTAAAATCTGTCTTCTGCTCCTTCCTCCCACATCTGATCAACATACCCAAACTTTGTTTAGAGAAAGTCTGAGGGTCCTGCAAGGTTGTACTACATTTGTTGAGATGGGGGAGGGCTTCCTGAGATGATTTAAGCCAATGGGGGTCACACCGAATAAAACTTCAGCCCAAGGGGCACCTGACAACTTTGACCTCCTATACCTTTACAGAAAAATAAAAATAAAAAAGCTTAAATCTTAATATCTCCCTTGTTCTAGCTTGTAAATGCCTTAAAGTCTTCCAACTATTTCACAAGATGGTACATGGCTGAAATAAAAAGGCATAAGTCCAGATCTTGCATTTTGTAATACTGTCTGCTATTAAAATGTTAGTGTGTCTGCCCCTTGGGCTATTAAAAGATGATGCGCCTGACCTGTCTACAAACTTGTAATTTGTGATCAGGATTCCAGATCGAGATCTATGCAAATAAGCATGTAGATTTCACACCATTATTACATCAGGCAAGGAAGTATGGTTCAGAATCAGCAGCGTGATCGCCCTGAAACTAGCCAAATAATCACTGACAATTAAGAAAATGAAGTATCTGAGTCTCAGTGCTCTTTTTAGCCACTTCGAACATATATTTGTTCTTTTGATGTCCTGTGTGAATAGGGGTGCTTTATCTGACTGCTGATGGGCTAAACAATGCATCTGAGTTGTAATATAGAACTCAATTTGCTGGGACTGGCATCTGAAAGGCCTGGACAATTTATCGAACACTGCAGATGAAAGAAAGAGAGGGGAAAAAAATTTAAAACTGACCACTTCTAAAATGAAGAAAATAGGGCAGTAAAGGGTATTGTAATATACTTTAATCTTCCTTAATGTAGAAAAATATGAAATGCCATTAAATCTTCCTTTGAAATAGATGCGGTCGCATGGCTTGAGCACCCAAATCCAGTTAATGAATCTATTTTTAAGGCAAATAAACAGGAAAGAAGCAGTGAAGGAGTGATCTGTGCATTATACGACTAATTCAGAAGATGAAAGGCAGAAAAATTAAAGTTAAATTCACACAAATATTAGAGGTAAGGAAAATGTTACAGGTGTAAAAAAGGAAGCCTGCATTTCCCATGGGTGGGTGTTGGAAACAAGCAGACACTTTCTTCTCAAGAGCAAAGTCGGGAGAGATAAAAGTGTTTCAGGAGGCCCGATAATTAACATTTTAAAAGGTTTTCTTAATAAAAAATGATCCCACAATAATAGCAATTTAATCATTTTATTTGAAAAATTAAATTGATTGCAAGCATTCATTTGTGAGGAAGTGGCGTTTACAGAATTTGGATGACCTTATCCAATCAGATCTCTACTTTAATCACTTTAACTGGAGCCAATATACAAAAAGAAAGCTGGCAACAGTCTGAGATTCAAAGGACAATAATCTGGGGAGATTAACAGTCCTCCACAAAGGGCCCACACCACCTACTTATCCTTCGTTCTTTGTCATAGCCAGAACATTACTAATGGAACTCAGACAACGTGCCAAAGAGTCTGTTGGGGAGACGGGCTTTATTAGGGAGTCTCATTGGTGTCCGCACCCACCCCATGTGGCAAAATGGCCTTGAGGGCATACTATCCCCTCGATAAAATAAAGAAACTTTTAGCATGTTAATGCAGTGCTGAGGTTTGATCTTGGCCAAACTTAAATTATACAGGATGCCAAGGTGTAATACCTATTAACTTGTAAAGCATTATGATATTTTGTCGCAAGACCAGAGTATACAAAACATTTTTCACAGACATTGTTTAATGTGGTCTTCACATCAGAGCCCCTTTTCTCGAAAGAAAAAGATACCCACTCTCTCCTTTCTCTGCTTTGGACACCACCTAGGCAAGCAGGGACACCCCCACCACCTGACTCTACATGTTGAAGGAGACAGTGGAGATCAACTCATCTCTCAGAATCCCAGCTCCTATAGGGAACCTGAAGACCCAGCTTGGTCTAATGTCCACTTTGGTCCAACCCATGGTCAGGGAAGAGATCACATTACATAAACGTGGCTGCAAGAACATGGGGGAGATGGGGGTAATCCTCAGAGAAGGGGAGAAGGGCCAGGAAGACATCTCAAAAATATCTTTTGCCCAGAGCAGAGGAACACAAAAATTAAAAGCATGAATTCAGATGCCAGATTTCCCAGCTTTGTGATCGTGAGCAAGAGTCTTAACCCCTGTGCACCTCTGTTTATTTACCTGTAAATCGGGGTGATAAAGTCACCTATCTCATGCACTCTACTAAGTCGCTTCAGTCTTATCTGACTCTTTGTGACCCAGTGGACCAAAGCCCACCAGGCTCCTCTGTCCATGGGATTCTCCAGGCAAGAATACTGGAGTAGTGTGTTGCCCTCCTCGAGGGGATCTTCCCAACCCAGGGACTGAACCCACATCTGTTAGGTCTCTTGCACTGGCAGGTGGGTTTTTAGCCCCCTTATTTTATAGGGAAGGTTAACGTGAGGATTAAATGAGCTGGTAGAGGAAACACTTTTAGAACTACATCTAAATAGATGGCACAGGGAATGTATTCCTTACAACTGCTGACTATCGTCACCATTATTTTTGTTTGCCCCATTTTTCAAACTTGAAGAAAGTGAACTTCAGAAAGGTTACACGCCAGGCTCACAGCCATGAGGGGTGGCCTCTAACATCAATCTTCTTCAGGCTACTGCCTTGCTTATGCCCCATTAGGGCTGGGCTGTGTGTGTACACACCCCGGCAGGCTAATGGTTTACACCATTCACCCATTCCTCAGCAATTGTGCCCAGAGGCCTGTCTTGGCCAGGGAGAGAAGGGAGGCCATGAGACAGCATCGTGCCCTGCACTGGACCAGTTCCTGTTTAGTTGCTCAGCCGACTTTTTATGATGACTTTTTATGATGCCGTGGACTGGAGCCCACCAGGCTCCTCTGTCCATGGAAGTCTCCAGGCAAGAATACTAGAGTGGGTTGCCATTTCCTTCTCCAGGGGATATTCCCCACTCAGGGATCAAACTCACATCTCCTAAATTGGCAGGTGGATTCTTTACCACTAAGTCACCTGGGAAGCCTACTCACTGGCCTAGCCCATTGTCAAAACCAAGGCCCTGTGGTCTGCCAGACCCGCCCTCCCAGAAAGTTCATTAGCTCTGATCACTCAGATTTGCCACCACCAACCCCCCCCCCCCCACCCACACACACACCCCAACAGGCTTTCCAGAGTGTTCCTTCCAGCCTCATTCACTCCTCTGCCTGGGAGCAGTGTAAGAACCCTGAATTTCTCTTTCACGGTATGTTTCCATCAGTGTGAAGTCACTTCACAGGGCCTAGCATTAGTAGTTTCTCAATCAATGGCAGCCACTACAGTTCTGAAAGGTCTGAAAGTGTTAGTCACTCAGTCGTGTCTGACTCTTTGCGACCCCATGGACTGTAGCCCGCGTGTCCTCTATTCATAGAATTCTCCAGGCAAGAATACTGGAGTGAGTAGCCATTCCCTTCTCTAGGGGACCTTTCCGACCCAGGGATGGAACCCAGGTCTCCCACGTTGCAGGCAGAGTCTTCACCAGCTGAGTCACAGAGAAGACCCATTACTGTTACGAAGGGAAAAATAAACACTGATGGAGCACCCTCCAGGCTCCTAGAGGTCGGGGCCACGTCGGGGCCAGCGCTGATGCTTTCACACCAAGCCCTGCGCTCAGGCTCCAACGAGAGCCTCTTGGTGCCAACATGACCAACCGCTGCAGACTGGGCCCTGGCCAGCCTGACTCACAACACACTCTTGTTGTCTAAGAGGGAGGGACGGGGCAGGATACCCCAAGCCTTGTCTAGCTCAGGGTTCTTCTGTGTCCTAAGAGGGCCTTCCAATATTTGACTGAAACTAAGCCTTTTTTTTTCTGAATATTGAGCTTTAGGCCAACTTTTTCACTCTCCACTTTCACTTTCATCAAGAGGCTTTTGAGTTCCTCTTCACTTTCTGCCATAAAGGTGGTGTCATCTGCATATCTGAGGTCATTGATATTTCTCCCGGCAATCTTGATTCCAGCTTGTGCTTCTTCCAGTCCAGCATTTCTCATGATGTACTCTGCATATAAGTTAAATAAGCAGGGTGACAATATACAGCCTTGACATACTCCTTTTCCTATTTGGAACCAGCCTGTTGTTCCATGTCCAGTTCTAACTGTTGCTTCCTGACCTGCATACAGATTTCTCAAGAGACAGGTCAGGTGGTCTGGTATTCCCATCTCTTTCAGAATTTTCCACAGTTTATTGTGATCCACACAGTCAAAGGCTTTGGCATAGTCAGGAAAGCAGAAATAGATGTTTTTCTGGAACTCTCTTGCTTTTTCCATGATCCAGTGGATGTTGGTAATTTGCTCTCTGGTTCCTCTGCCTTTTCTAAAACCAGCTTGAACATTAGGAAGTTCACAGTTCATGTATTGCTGAAGCCTGGCTTGGAGAATTTTGAGAATTACTTTACTAGCATGTGAGATGAGTGCAATTGTGCGGTAGTTTGAGCATTCTTTGGCATTGCCTTTCTTTGGAATTGGAATGAAAACTGACCTTTTCCAGTCCTGTGACAGGGAGGCCTGGCGTGCTGTGATTCATGGGGTTGCAAAGAGTCGGACATGACTGAGCGACTGAACTGAACTGAGCTGAAGCCTTTTTTTAGCGTAACCGCACACCTTCCAAAACTGAGTGCAGTGTGTGTGCTCAGTTGTGTCCAGCTCTTTGTGACCCCATGGACTGCAGCCCGCTAGGCCTCTCTGTCCGTGGAACTTTCCAGGCAAGAACACTGGGATGGGTTGCCATTTCCTCCTCCAGGGGATCTTCCCAACCCAGGGATCAAACGCAGGCCTCCTGAATCTCCTAAATTGCAGGCAGATTCCTTCACCACTATGCCACTTGGGAAACACAGGGGAGACACTCTAATACATCAACTAGGATTGCAACTTGTTTTTGAGCACACTTCAGAAAAAAGGTTCTCTTTTATTACTGTTTAATTGATTCAGTTCAGTTCAGTTCAGCGGCTCAGTCATGTCCAACCATTTGCGACCCCATGGACTGCAGCATGTCAGGACTTCCTGTCCATCACCAACTCCCGGAGTTTACTCAACTCATGTCCATTGAGTTGGTGATGCCATCCAACCACCTCATCCTCTGTCGGCCCCTTCTCCTCTCACCTTCAATCTTTCCCAGCATCAGGGTCTTTTCCAGTGAGTCAGCTCTTCGCATTAGGTGGCCAAAGTACTGGAGTTTCAGCTTTTTTTCCAATGAACATTCAGGACTGATCTCCTTTAGGATGGACTGGTTGGATCTCCTTGCAGTCCCAGGGATTCTCAAGAGTCTTCTCCAACACCATAGTTCAAAAGCATCAATTCTTTGGCGCTCAGCTTTATTTACAGTCCAAATCTCACATCCATATATGAATACTGGAAAAACCATAGCCTTGACTAGATGGACCTTTGTTGGCCAAGTAATGTCTCTGCTTTTTAATATGCTGTCTAGGTTGGTCATAACTTTCCTTCCAAGCAGTTTTCTGTTCAGTCATGCAGTCATGTCCGACTCTTTGTGACCCCATGAACCACAGCATGCCAGGCCTCCCTGTCCATCACCAATTCCTGGAGTCCACCCAAACCCATGTCCATTGAGTTGGTGATGCCATCCAACCATCTCATCCTCTGTCGTCCCCTTTTCTTCCTGCCCTCAATCTTTCCCAGGATCAGATCTTTTCAGATGAGTCATCTCTTCAGGTGGCCAAAGTATTGGAGTTTCAGCTTCAACATCAGTCCTTCCAATGAACACCCAGGACTGCTCTCCTTTAGGATGGACTGGTTTGATTTCCTTGCAGTCCAAGGGACTCTCAAGAGTCTTCTCCAACACCACAGTTCAAAAGCATCAATTCTTCAGTGGTCAGCTTTCATCACAGTCCAACTCTCACACCCATACATGACCATTGGAGAAACCATAACCTTGACTAGACAGACCTTTGTTGACAAAGTAATATCTCTGCTTTTTAATATGCTGTCTAGGTTGGTCAAACTTTCCTTCCAAGGAGTAAGCGTCTTTTAATTTCATGGCTGCAATCACCATCTGCAATGATTTGGAGCCCAGAAAAATTAAGTTTGACACTGTTTCCACTGTTTTCCCATCTATTTCCCATGAAGTGATGGGACCAGATGCCATGATCTTAGTTTTACGAATGTTGAGCTTTAAGCCAACTTTTTCACTCTCCTCTTTCACTTTCATCAAGAGACTCTTTAGTTCTTTACTTTCTGCCATAAGAGTGGTGTTATCTGCATATCTGAGGTCATTGATATTTCTCCTGGGAATCTTGATTCCAGTTTGTGCTTCCTCCAGCCCAGCATTTCTCGTGATGTACTCTGCATATAGGTTAAATAAGCAGGGTGACAATATATAGCCTTGATGTACTCCTTTTCCTATTTGGAACCAGTCTGTTGTTCCATGTCCAGTTCTAACTGTTGCTTCCTGACCTGCATATAGGTTTCTCAAGAGGCAGGTCAGGTGGTCTGGTATTCCCATCTCTTTCAGAATTTTCCACAGTTTGTTGTGACCTGCACAGTGAAAGATTTTGGCACAGTCAATAAAGCAGAAGTAGATGTTTTTCTGGAACTCTCTTGCTTTTTCGATGATCCAGCAGATACTGGTAATTTGATCTCTGGTTTCTCTGCCTTTTCTAAAACCAGCTTGAACATCTGCAGGTTCACGGTTCACGTACTGCTAAAGCCTGGCTTGGAAAATTTTGAGCATTACTTTACTAGCGTGTGAGATGAACGCAATTGTGCGGTAGTTTGAGCATTGTTTGCATTGCTTTTCTTGGGGATTGGAATGAAAACTGACCTTTTCCAGTCCTGTGGCCACTGCTGAGTTCTCCAAATTTGCTGACATATTGAGTGCAGCACTTTCACAGCATCTCTTCCAGGATTTGAAGTAGCTCAACTGGAATTCCATCACCTCCACTAGCTTTGTTCACAGTGATGCTTCCTAAGACCCACTTGACTTCACATTCCAGGATGTCTGGCTCTAGGTGAGTGATCACACTGTCGTGATTATCTGGGTCATGAAGATCTTTTTTGTACAGTTCTTCTGTGTATTCTTGCCACCTGTTCTTAATATCTTCTGCTTCTGTTAGGTCCATATCATTTCTGTCCTTTATTGAGCCCATCTTTGCATGAAATATTCCCTTGGTATCTCTAATTTTCTTGAAGAGATCTCTAGTCTTTCCCATTCTATTATTTTCCTCTATTTCTTTGCACTGATCACCAAGAAAGGCTTTCTTGTCTCTCCTTGCTTTTCTTTGGAACTGTGCATTCAAATGGGTATATCTTTCCTTTTCTCCTTTGCTTTTCACTTCTCTTCTTTTCACAGCTATTTGTAAGGCCTCCTCAGACAGCCATCTTGCTTTTTTGCATTTCTTTTTCTTGGGGATGGTCTTGTTCCCCATCTCTTGTACAATATCACAAACCTCCATCCATAGTTCATCAGGCACTCTGAGATCTAGGCCCTTAAATCTATTTGTCACTTCCACTGTATAATCATAAGGGATTTGATTTAGGTCATACCTGACTGGTCTAGTGGTTTTCCCCACTTTCTTCAATTTAAGCTGAATTTGGCAATAAGGAGTTCATGATCTGAGCCACAGTCTGCTCCCGGTCTTGTTTTTGCTGACTGTATAGAGCTCCTCCATCTTTGACTGTAAATAATACAATCAGTCTGATTTCGGTGTTGGCCATCTGGTGATGTCCATGTGTAGAGTCTTCTCTTGTGTTGTTGGAGGAGGGTGTTTGCTATGACCAGTGTGTTCTCTTAAGAAAACTCTATTAGCCTTTGCCCTGCTTCATTCTGTGCTCCAAGGCAAATGTGCCTGTTACTCCAGGTGTTTCTTGACTTCCTACTTTTGCATTTCAGTCCCCTATAATGAAAAGGACATCTTTTGGGGATGTTAGTTCTAGAAGGTCTTGGAGGTCTTCACAGAACTGTTCAACTTCGGCTTCTTCAGCGTTACTGGTCAGGGCATAGACTTGGATTACCATGATAGTGAATGGTTTGCCTTGGGAAAATGAACAGAGATCATTCTGTCATTTTTGAGATTGCATCCAAGTACTGGATTTCGGACTCTTTTGTTGACTACGATGGCTACTCCATTTCTTCTAAGAAATTCCTGCCCACAGTAGTAGATATAATGGTCATCTGAGTTAAATTCACCCATTCCAGTTCATTTTAGTTCACTGATTTCTAGAATGTCGACATTCACTCTTGCCATCTCCTGTTTGACCACTTCCAACTTGCCTTGATTCATGGACCTAACATTCCAGGTTCCTATGCAATGTTGTTCTTTACAGCATCGGACTTTGCTGCTATCACCAGTCACATCCACAACTGGGTGTTGTTTTTGCTTTGGCTCCATCCCTTCATTCTTTCTGGAGTTATTTCTCCACTGATCTCCAGTAGCATATTGGGCACCTACCCACCTGGGGGGTTCATCTTTCAGTGTCCTATTTTTTTGCCTTTTCATACTGTTCATGAGGTTCGCAAGCCAAGAACACTGAAGTGGTTTGCCATTCCCTTCTCCAGTGGACCACATTCTGTCAGACCTCTCCACCGGGACCCGTGCGTCTTGGCTGGCCCTACATGACATGGCTTAGTTTCATTGAGTTAGACAGGGCTGTGGTCCGTGTGATCAGATTGGCTAGTTTTCTGTGTTGTGGTTTCAGTCTGTCTGCCTTCTGATGCCCTCTCTCAGCACCTACTGTCTTTGTGGGGTTTCTCTTACCTTGGACATGGGGGTATCTCTTCACAGCTGCTCCAGCAAAGTGCAACCGCTGCTCCTTACCTTGGACGTGGGTTATCTCCTCTTGGCCTTTTCACCGCTATGCTTAAATCTTAAGGTATGACTTTTTTTTTCTTTTTTTTTTTTAACCATTTGCAAACAGGATTTATTCACTGCTACCAAAAAAATAAATAAATAACCTAACCTGAACTGGAGCTGAGGCTGCTGTAGGTTGCAAAGGCAACTCATAAACTCAAATTCAAAACACTTTTATGGTTCATATTGATTGATTTTTAAATATTGTCCACTTGAACTTCTAAAATAAATTTATACTGCTAAACTGTCCTTTCTATCTATATAACAGATGTTCAGTTCAGTTCAGTTCAGTCGCTCAGTAGTGTCCGACTCTTTGCGACCCCATGAATCACAGCACGCCAGGCCTCCCTGTCCATCACCATCTCCTGGAGTTCACTCAGACTCAAGTCCATCGAGTCCATGATGCCATCCAGCCATCTCATCCTCTGTCGTCCCCTTCTCCTCCTGCCCCCAATCCCTCCCAGCATCAGAGTCTTTTCCAATGAGTCAACTCTTCTCATGAGGTGGCCAAAGTACTGGAACTTCAGCTTTAGCATCATTCCTTCCAAAGAAATCCCAGGGTTGATCTCCTTCTGAAGGGACTGGTTGGATCTCCTTGCAGTCCAAGGGACTCTCAAGAGTCTTCTCCAACACCACAGTTCAAAAGCATCAATTCTTCGGCACTCAGCCTTCTTCACAGTCCAACTCTCACATCCATACATGACCACAGGAAAAACCATAGCCTTGACTAGACAGACCTTAGTCGGCAAAGTAACATCTCTGCTTTTGAATATACTATCTAGGTTGGTCATAACTTTTCTTCCAAGGAGTAGCGTCTTTTAATTTCATGGATGCAGTCACCATCTGCAGTGATTTTGGAGCCCCCCAAAATAAACTCTGACACTGTTTCTACTGTTTCCCCATCTATTTCCCATGAAGTGATGGGAGCAGATGCCACGATCTTCGTTTTCTGAATGTTAGATGTTAGTTATCCCAATAAAATTAGGTTTGAAAAAGGACTAAAGCTTTCTAAGAAATTTCTAACAAAAAATAATTTGGGGGAATAAGTATGTTCCAAACAGTGCACAGGATATTTTTTAGTATTTTTAAAAATATTTTTAGTATTTTTAGTGTTGTTTATCTGAAATTCATTTATTTGGGCATTTTATATTTTACCTGGCAACTCTATCCCAAATCCAAACTGACTTACTCATCATGTTGGGATATTCGTTCAGCTTGGATTGATTTGGTCTGGTTTTGTTAATGCTGGTTTAGGTTTTGTTTTTTATCAGCTTCCCTGCCGTATCTCTTACCCGGGGCAGTCCTCAGCTTTCTCAAACGAGTGAGATGACTAACAGCCAACCTTTCAAAGGGAGGAGACATCAGAAGATGACGAGAGGGAAGAAACCTGGAAGCAAAGCCACCAACAGGTGACTCTGAATGAAGACAAAATGGGGAGAGCAGTGCGTTCCTTAGGGGAGCCATTTCCCCTTCTTTGATGGGAACCCTGGGACATGAGCCCTCTGTTTAAAAGACCATGCCGGTGCTGTCTTCCCCAGCACATATGCTAAAATGGGAATGATACAGTGAAGATTAGCATGGCTCCTGCACAAAGATGACATGCAAATTTGTGAAGTGTTCATATTTTTTATGGTTACCAAAGGGGAAAGAAGAGGGAGGAGATGAATTAGGAGCTTAGGATTAACAGATACACACTACTATATATAAAATAGATAATCAACAAGGAGTTACTATATAACATAGGGAACACTGCTCAATATTTGTAATAATTTACAGGGGAAAGAATCAAATAGAATATATATATATGTACATACATGCTCAGTCATGTCTGACTCTGCAACCCTGTGGACTATAGCCCACCAGGCTCCTCTATCCATGGGATTCTCCAGACAAGAATACTGGAGTGGGTTGCCTTTCCTCCTCCAAGGGGCCTTCCCAACCCAGGGATCGAACCTGCATCTCCTGCATTGGCAGGTAAATTCTTTACCATTGCACCACCTGGGAAACCTCTCTATATACATATATATATAATCGAATCACTCTGCTCTATACCCAAAATAACACAGCATTGTAAGTCAGCTATACTGCATTAAAAGGAAAAAAGCCTATAGGTACACAGACGATGAATTAGACACTCAATATGCAAACAGCTCCAGTAAGTTAAAGAGAAAGCTGTCAGCCCCCAGTAGAAAAATGAAAGGATGTGCCTGCAGCGCAGCAGGATCCAGCGCCTACTAACCATGCATCTCAGGGAGGCTCCTCAACGTCACCAAAGCTCACACAAGCCATAGGGTCTATGAACGGGGTTAATATGAAGGTGAAATGAAATAATGCACCCCATAAGACATTCAGTGATGACACTGTTCCCTTGTCAGTGAAAGCTGTACTTAATCATTCCGGAGAAAAAATACACATAAATAAGCAAAAAAAAAAAAAAAAAAAAGAGAGAGAGAGAGAGAGAAATTCTACTTTACTAGAAATGAACTGAAATTAAAATAATAATGAAGCATCATACTATACTTATGAAATTGGCAAAGATTTTAAGGATTTTAACAACAGAATTTAAAGGAGCAAAATATATTCATAAATATTCAATGAATGAAGAATGATTCAATAAACAATAAGAGAATAAACATATAGAGAATGGTTAAGTAAACAGGAATTTTTAAACAAATAAGGGAATGGTTAAATAAATTATGACATTCTTTATGCTGCACATAAAAATGACCATATAGTATTTTTGTAACAAGAAAAAAAAAATGTTGGTTAAAGAAAAATGACACTGAAATACTGGGAACTGAATGTGGGTTGGGAAGAGATTTACAGAATGTTCTTTGCATGTGTGTATAATAAGCTTTTTCCTCCCCCTCCTCTTCCTCTTTTCTGTGTCTTTCCTTGCCTCTGTCTCTGCTTTTGTCTCTCTCGCTCTCCTCGCTCTTTCCGAGAAAGAACGGTGAATCCCAGTTCCCTACAATAAACTACCTTCAGTGAGGGTCTTACAAAATCCTGAGTGACGGGAGGACGGTTATGAACCCAACATTCTATTTTGAAACATCCCACATTGAACTTCCTGGAGCCACTCTTCCTGTTAGACCTGCTCCTTCTCCAGCTCCTTACAGACAATCATCATTCATCCCAAGAGCTGGGGGCTGCCCAGAGAAAAGGGTGGCCTGGCCTAATTGTAGAAACACCAAGAGAGCTCACTTTGGACCCTCCCAGCCCACTGTCCTTAATCCTACACCAACATCCAGTGGGTGCATTCTGTGCTCATCTCCCAAAACAAGACGTAGCAAAGCACCAAACCTGAGGGTCCACTCATGGGGCCCTGAGTCTGACAGGTGCATGGACACTAAGTTACAGTACCCCAGAGATGCAATGAGACTGCTGTTGTCATGGTGAGGTACGCATAGCATGATGAACGCCAGGGGAATAAGGAAAGGGGTCCAGGAGTCTGGGACAGCTTCACAAGGGACATGCAGGAGCAACTGGAATCTTTGAAGCAGGGAAGAATATTCCAGATGAAGAGAACCACATACTCAGAGCTGTCAAACTCCAGATTATGGCAGATCTGGGACCCCGCGAGTGTTTAATGTGGGGGTGGGGGAGATGCGGTTGGGCCAGGCCGGGCAGAGCCCTGAATGCTCAGTAAGGGGCACCAGCTTCATCCTGGTCATGCCTCATGATACAAGGATAGAAGGAGAGCCAGGGTCAGCTGGAAAGGACAGGATACAAGGACAGCCAGGATCAGTTGCTTGTGGACACTCGATCGCTGGTCCCTTCCCTGCCTCTCCGTGCTCAGAAAGGCTCTGCTCCATAAATGCTCCCTTCAGAGGGGTTGGTTCAAACACCAGGCAAGGACGTTTCCAAGTAACAAGCATCACTTCAGCCATCAGGATGGCCATCCTTCCCAAGCACAAGGCCACAGACCTTTACTAGACCTGCCTGGAGCTCCCAGCGTGGCCCCCAAAGAGATGCTTGTCTGAACTGTGGCTGAAAGCCGTGTGCCTGTTTTCACCAGGTCCAGTGTGCAGCCCAGGGGCTCTGGTGGGCTGGCAGTGGCCTCTCTCCTCCATTTTGATCTCAGGGGTCAGTTGCAGAGGCCGGGAGCCCCTCAGTCCTCCGCCCAGGACAAGGCATGCCTCCAGCCGCGTACAGCAGGTCCGAGGAAACAAAGCAAAGCACCGCCATTAACTCCTTGCCAGCACCGGCCCTGCTTTCTTTAAATCCAATTGCAATCTTAGAAGCCCGACATCGCCTGAAACAAAAGCCTCACTGATGCCTGGAAGATGGCTTTGGTGAAAGTAGAGCTCATTTCAGAAAATCAAAGCAAAGAAAAATATTGAATACAATTCAGGGGCATAATGCATTATTATGGGCTTTTATGGATTTTATGTATAATTTCGTGTAAAGTTAAGAGGCTGAAGCGATCTCTTACATTCACTGTATTATCAGCCCAGCTCCAAACAATGTTCCACATCTTATTATGTTCACAGTTGACACACTCTCAGACAAATGTGCAGCTGTCTTACTATGCTATTCATTTCCTCATTACTATTTTATAAATATATGATTAACAGTTATTGCAGCTGCCTAATTCACATTTATTGCAAATGCAACCCCACAAATGAATGCTCAAAGCAAAGAGATGTGGTTTTAGAGTAATTTAAATTTTACAGTTCCATTTACCCTGCTTTTTAATTTACTGCATAATGACCCCATTAGAATAAAGCACATCTGGAAGTTCTTTGGGGAACATTTAATTTTCTGTGGCTTCAGTACTAACAGAACTTGTACCATAAAGCCCACAGATGCCTGGAAGACTGTACAAATTTCCACGTTTTATGCCAAGATGCTGGTTAATTGTACAGACGAGACAACTATAGCAAAGAGTGAAGATTTTCTTCCCCAGGCTGAAAATTGAAGATGACTACCCAGGATCCTGCTCTTGGCAAAGTTTGTACCCCAGAAACCTGAAAACAGCTTCCTGCTTTTTGATGTCCACTAAGCCTGGTTCCTTTGCAGGAAAGGAGGCCACCTGGGGCTGTGAGTTCTCCGGAGTTTCTGTTGCTTCCCCCCACCAGCCGCATGACTTTCTCCCCAATCCTCTTTGACCCTCATTGTGTGAAAGGGAAAGCAAGGTAGTTTGCAGAACTCTGGATGCCTGAGCGGCTGGGGTATGAGCTGGGCTCAGCCTGGTCTTCATCTGCTCCCAAGGAGGCTACGGATGCAGCCAGATTCCAGCAGGTCACATTAACGGAGTCATTCAGAGTATCCGAAATTGATTTGAATATTCAGTACAGATCACTGCAGCAGAACTCATGTATGAGAAATAATGCGAATCCATTGCCATTGATTAGCTAATTTATGTTCTACAACTAATCGAAGCACAAATCTCATTAGCCACAGGTCAGTAAGGCTCGGAGAGAAAAAGATAATCATTTTGGTAGCCTAGTTGGCTGTAAAGACACAATTAGAAGCTGGCCGGTTTTCCAGGCTTCTCTGCCCATCCTCCCAGCTCCTAGGCCATCTACAAAGGGAAGGAGAGGTGGCTCTTCCCTTTGGTTCTGCTGGCCACTGGGAAAGAAATCTTCATCTGTAATCATCCAAGGTGCTTCTTTCATTTCATGCAATAACAACGAACACAGCTTCACTGCTTCTAGACATCCTTAGAGCCCGGAAGCTATTTAGAGCCACCACCTGCACTGAGAGCACAATGTTAATTATTACCTTTTCCATATTTAAGCATTGGGTAAATAGAATGTTTCAAGGCTGGGACAGGGAAGTAGGCAGTGGGTGATGGCCAAGGCTTTCCAGATTCTGATGTGACAGGCATTTTAAAAACCTGTCTTTGTAAAGCACAGGGAAGCCAGGCATGATCCAATTAGGACTTGCAATTTGAACCTTGAGCTCTGCTCAGTCAATTTTGGGCAGAGATTTTTAACCAGTCTTAAATATGGAAGAGACTTCCCTGGTGGCCCAGCGGTTATGATGCCACGCTTCCAAGGCAGTGGGGCACAGATTCAATCCCTGGTCGGGAAACTAAGATCCCACATGCCATGCACGTGGCACTGCCAGAGAAAACTTTTTAATTTTAAAATAAATAATATGAAAGACAGGAAAATGACAGAGGGAGGGAGCAGAATCCTCCTTTAACTTCACAGTATTAAGCAAAATCCCCAATATTGATAAAAACAGGATGATCAGCAGCAAATTCCTCCTGCTGCTCCCTGCTGGCAATGTCCACAGGATGGCAATTTTTTTTTAAAGGACGTGGTTTCAACAGTGTTGGAATAAGCAGAAAACTGAGACTCTCGACAGACTAGCCTTCTGCTGGTCACATAGACTCTCTATGTGTCTCACATAGACAATGGCTCATAATGGGCCAGGGACAGAATCTGAAGTGAGGGCTTTTGAATAAACAAATAGGAAAACAACACACCAAAATCCAGATGTTTTCACTGACCCATGATTTCCAGGTCATTGCAATGTCTTTCTGGCATTATAAAAGGCATTACTGTTGGCGGGCCATAGCATCTTTCCACGTTCTCTTGAAACAGAGGACCATCCACATTCTTTCAGGTCTACTGTACTGAGGAGCAGGGCATTTTTAAAGAAGAGAGTTGGGAGCAGAAGAAATAGGCATCTCATCTTCCCCCATGGGGCATGTGTGGTCAGTCATGTTCGACTCTTTGTGACCCCATGGGCTGAAGCCCACCAGCCCCTCTGTCCATGGGATTCTCCAGGCAAGAATACTGGAATGGCTTGCCATGTCCTATCCCCACTAGGACCTGGACCTAATTGCACAGGGCAAAGAGCCTTTACACATGCCTTGAAATTGAAAGAATACTCTGCACTTCCATTCTTTAATTTTACTTCCTTGAAAATTCTCCAGAATTATTGCCGTTTTGATAGACTAGATCCCTCCCACTCAAAGCCACTGTATCTCCAAACATGTAGAAATTAGAATGCCCCAGTAGTTGATTCTGACAGCACCACATTCTCACAGAAAAATTAACCGTCTTGACACTGAAGCTTGCAGACGTTACCCCATTGCAGCACTTTTATTTTTATGTTAGAAGAGTCTAATAATAGCCTATACTGTGCAACACTACTGTCAGACATTAAGTGGGAAGAGAAATCCCAAGAGATCACAGTTGGCCAAACCAGTTCCCATTCTCCAGAATTCCAGGCTGCTATCTTTCATATATGACCATGCCTGCAGGGCACCAACTTCCATGTGAGGTGGTTTACTCGCTAAGTCATGTCCAACTGTTCTGACCCCATAGACTGTAGCCCACCAGGCTCCTCTGCCCATGGGATTTCCCAGGCAAGAATAATGGAGTGGGTTGCCATTTCCTCCTCCAGGGGATCTTCCCGACCCAGGGATCAAACCTGGGGCTCCTGCATTGCAGGTGGATTTACTGACTGAGCCACCATGTGTAGCCCCCCCACCTTCCCAGGATGTCACCAAATGTTACACAACCTTGGCAAGAGCCTGGAACCCCTATCAGGCTTTACTCTCATGAAATTCACCTCTTCTCTCCCTCCAGATGAGCTCAGCCTGTCTGGGTACATTGCACAGCGGTCTCCTCACTCTTCACCTTCCAGGGAGTCTACCAGCGACAGTAACTGCAGCCAGTCAAGTCCCAGTCCTTCCATGCATTCTTGTTATTTCTGTTTCTAATTTCACAATACTCAACACACAAAAGAATAGATGGAACATGTGTGTGAGTTATGCAGCGTAATAATGACATACACATTGTGAAACCAGCACCCACCAGGAGAAGCAGAATGTTACCAACACGGGCAGTGTTACCGATTTGTTCCACGCCTGTTCATCCCCTTGCCTCTTCCAAAGGGGTAGCCAGGATCTTGAATTGTCTGCTTATCATTTCGTCATGCAAACAATCTTCTTCAGTGTTAACTGGTTGTTTCATTTTATAAAAATGGCATTTTACTCTACATGCTCTTCTGCAACATGTTTGGTTCACTCAGCAAATCATTTCTAAGATTCATGCAGGTGTTTGTGGGTGTTTGTGGGAGCATGTTCATTTTCACTAGAATGCTCATAGTCTATTTAACCATTTTCTTATCAAAGGATGTTAAAATGGTTTACAATGTTTGGTTTTTATCCCCAGTGCAGCTATGAGAGCCCTCAGAGCACAGGTCCTGCTGCACACCAACAGGAGTTTCTCTGAGGTCTGGCGTACACCTATGAGTCAGGTGCTGGGTTGTATGTACTGAGCTTTATAAGATGATGCCAATTTATTTTCCAATTTATGCTCTCCAGCAACATGTAAGTGCTCCCATTTGCCACGCCCTCATGTATGCATGCTGTCAGACTTTTTGGGTTTTTATCAACCCAGTGAGAATAAATGGTAGGTTTCTGTGAGGTTTGTGTGTATGTACTGGTGTGTGTGTCTAAATAGAGATATATCTTTATCTTGATGTGATGAGGAATAGTCAGGAAAAAATCAAAGAAGAAAGAAAACTTCAGTAAGTGATCATATGGAAAAAGCAAGACTACTCATAGTAGGCTACTGGTGGCTTGATAAGTTTTTTAAGCTGTATTGAGATATAATAGACATATAACAAGTATTTCAAATGTTTGTGATGATTTATGTACATATTGTGAAATGATCACAATAAGGTTAGTTAATCCATCCTTCATGTCACGTAGTTTCTTTGTGATTTTAATTTGCATTTTCCTAATTACAAATGAAGTTGAACATCCTTTTGCATGTAACTGGCCAACCTTTTCTATTATTTCATAAAATGTCTTTATAAACAAGTCTTTTTTCCATGTTTCTATGACATTGTGTCTTATTATTTCCCATTTGTCTATACTCTGAATACTTATCTTTTGTTATTTATGTGGCAAATATCTTATCCAGCTTTTTGTTGAAAGAAGTTCTGAATTTTAAGGTAGTCTAACTTATCAACCTTTTTGCATTTTGCTAAGAAACCCTAGCCTATCTTGAAGTCACAAAGAGATCTCCTCTATTTTATTCTTAAAATACTCAAATGTTGCCTTTCGCATTTCATCTATCGGAGAGCGATCCTGTACATAGAGGTAGGAATCCCATTTCATTTCTCCCATGTGGCTAACCAGTGCTCCCACACGTTTTACTGAGTAGTTCACGCTTCCCCACAGTGGCCTGCAGCATCATTTGTGTGTGGTTTGCATTCAGGCTTCCTATTCAGTTCCATTAGACATTTGTCTATTGCTGGGCCAGTACCACAGTATTATAGCTGTATAATAGATCCTGACGCTTGATTGAGCAGGCACTCCCCACTCCCTTCACACACACACAACATGTATTTAGCTATTTTCAGTTTGGTCGACCCATTTTCCAGTAGGGAAAAGAAGAAGGAGGAATAAAAGGAAAAGAATAATGGAGGCTGATTTCTATGTGCCAAGCTCTGTGCTAAGAATCTGACATATATGATCCCATTTAAACCACAATAACTCTGCAAGATACTAATTTTTTTTTACCTTTATTTCATAAATAAGAAAAACGAGGTTCAGAATGGCTTCATGACTCACCAGATTCAAACACCAAATAAGCAGCAGAGATGCAAATCCTAACTCAAATCTATTGGACTGTTAAGCCAGTGCTCTTTCAGTTTCACTGGGAAGCCGAGATTCCCAGAATCGTGTTGAGAATCTCTGCTTTAGATGCCACCAGACTTTCACCTTTTCTCTGCCCTGCTTGGAAACTGCATCTGGGTGTCTGAGGGCTTGGTGAAGCTGATTTGGCTCCTCTGAATTCCTGCCCAGACACACATGGCCGCAACCGCCCCCCCGAAGATTGTGCTGTGAGCCTGGCTAATTGTCCTTTGTTGAGCATTTCTCTCTAATTGTGAAGCCTCTTCTGCTCAACCTGGATTGTGGAAGGAACAGCAAGAGGCAAAGTGGAAACTATTCCAGATGAGCTTCAACTTTCTGCCTACAGCTTTTGCCAAGAAACTCAAGAAAATGCCCGGCACTGCCCTTTTCAGATGAGAACAGCTGAGCTCCCTGAGCACATAATAAACCCAACCAGCCTGGTGGATTCACTGGCGTTAATTACATGGTTGAGGTTAAATATATTTTATGGACAAAAGAAATGATAGACGGGTTCTTCGCACAAAAGATTTCAGCTCATTTGAGGTTTAACCATTTTTAAATTTAATAATTTTTTTAAAAGCCACGATTGAAAAGGTCAGATCTAATTCTGCCGCCAAACCCAAGGCTGCAGCTCGGAGCCAGCGGAGGATGACTCAGGCCGGCGGGACGAGACAGCAGAACGAGGCAGGGGCCGGCCTCCATGTGCGACTGTGGGGTCGTGCAGAGATCCACTGCATCAATTAGGGCCAGTCTCATTTCCTGGCAGGTCTCATGGCAAATGTCTCATTTACTTTACCACTTTTATCACAGCATTTTCCCTTTCAGCGTTCATTCACGGTCCTGATCTCCTTTGCCAACTGCCCTGCCTGTACCTGTGAATTTATTTTTAAATAGTGTTAAGAGGCCTGCCGTTACATGTCAAAACCAGTCCAGAATACAACAGGGTACTGTCTGGACCAGTGAGGCAGGGTGGTGAGTGATACACATGTTGACTCACGGGCCACTCAGCCATTGGAGAAAATCAGTCCATGAGGCAGAAAGAGATACCGGGAGACTCTGCTCTGAAACCCACCACTCCGGGAGCTCTTTCCACAGCTGTTCTGGTTCTATGCCCAGACCCATAGCAGAGGTGCATAGCCTCAGCCCCTCCCACACCTCACTGGGTTCACCTAGAGCCCCTGGTCACTGGGCCAGGTGAGGGCTCTGCAGAGGAGGTGGGAGGGGCCCGCACACCCAGGACTCTGATTACAATCTGGGCCACAGCCCCCAGGACCCAACTCTAGGGGACCATATTCCATTTCTTGCCCAAAAAGGACACATGCATGGAAAGTGCAGCCTCAAGCTTAATTCTCCAAAAGCACCCTTTAAAGAAAACTGTGTGAAACATCATCCATGAGACAACAAAATCCATCAAACTGTAACCACCACCAAGGTCCCCTTTGGAATTGCTGTCAACCTCCCAGGCTCTCATCTTGCCCTGAGTTTGAGGGGTCCAGTCTCCACTCTGTGACCAGACGATGCTTCTAAAGCACCCCTCTGATCATCCCCCTCTCCCCTGCCTCCCTCTCCTTGAGGCTCCCCGTGGCGTTGGGGCAGTGTCCACCATCTTAGCCTGGCTCACAGGCGGCTCTAGGACCAGGCCTCTGCTGCCGCCCCTGCCTCTCCTCTGTGGTCCAACCACGCTCAATGCTCTATCGCTGTGCTGGATCTTAGGACAGGCTGAGCCCTTGCCCTGGAACACACTTCCTGTCCCCACCCCTAGCAAAGCCCTACCAGCTACCTATGAGCCCCTGGTAGACAACTAGATGCCAAGCTCTGTACTAAGCACATGGATGACATTAGCTATTTTCGTTGTCCATGGCCCCAGGAAGCTGATTTAAAGGTGGAAAAACTGAGGCCCAGAGATGCTCGGTGATTCATCCATGGCCCCACAGACAAGGCTGGGCTAGGAGGCTGAGGGCCAGCAGGGTCTTCCTAATCCACTCTCCACCCCAGGAGGTAGGCAAAGATCAGGGCACTCCTCTGTACCCCCAAAGCCTTCTGTGCTAACCTCTAGAAAGCAGACTGCTTGAAAGTATTTGTCTTTGTGTCACCAGCTCCTAACCAATGCCTAGCACATCACAGGGGCTCAATTAACATGTACCAAAAGAAAAAGGAAAAAAAAAGGATGAACCATTAAGAAAGGTATTTATTGGTAAATGGAGCTGTTATGTAACAGCCTCAGAAGAACATTGCAGAGCTGTGTGCCAGGAAGTTAATGCGGAGAATGCCATCGGTGCACAGTGTCTATGGGGACATGGCCACTCAGGAGTCCAACGATGGCTTGAGAATTGGAGGGTTGACCTTGGCAAGTTTTGATCCCCAGTCTCTCCTCTTGTGACACCCAGCACACTTCCTGGCCAGCTTTCAGTGCCATTAGCTATATAATCAGGGCCCCAATTTGAGTATTCTCAATTAAACATATTATTAGAAAGATAAATCAGTTGCCTGATCCAATGTATTTTTGAGACACATGCATGTAAATTATATTTGTCCAGATGTTTAGCAGGTCTGTGCCAAACCATTTAAAACATAAAACAGATAAGTTCCTTAAGCCTAATTTTCAGCTTCCCAAGGATCAGTCCTCGGCAGATGGCCGGGCAGATGAATGCTGGAGAAAAATTAAGGGCTGTCTGTATCTTTCAAATTGACATGGAGAGCAGTTGGGTTCTGCTAGAAACTAAGAATGACCACAAAATGTAATTATGATTGTAATGAGAATGGGTTAAGCTTAAACTATTTCTCATTTTCATTGCAGTCACTGCCACAAGATGGAGTGGAGATTAATGCCAGGCCATTTCCTGTGCTTGTTATACTCTTTGTCATTAGAATAAAACATCATCATTTGAGCATCTCATGTATACTGAGAAGGATGGCCAGGGAGGGGTGGCCACACTAAGCACCAGTCAAATCTCTGTTCTGGTGGCTCCCGAGCAGTTGGCCCAGGGAACGGGGTAGATTCACGGTAGCCCAGGGCACCCACCCCACGTCAGCATTCTGCAACCCGGACTAAGACCCAAAGCCTCATTCTCTTCAACTGCAGAAGGGAGATAACTGTGCAGTTCTTCTTCCAAGGGCTGCTATAGCTCTCCACAGAGAGATGGCTTGTGAAGGGCTTTGCAAACTGTAAAGCACCATTTGAGCACAAGGGAGGAAGATAACATGGGCACCAGCTTCTGAACTAAAAAGATCTGAGTTCATGTCCCAGATCAACAGGCCTAACTGTGTGGACTCAATTAAGACACTTGACACTGAGGGTCTCCTCACCTGTACAGTGAGACTAAGACTATGCACCTCATTTGGGTTTTGTGAAATGTAAATAAGGTGATGAATATCACATGCCTAGAATGGAGCCTGATGTATGCCTAGTGTCCCACGAATGGTGGCTGTGATTGTGAGTGATGCTCACAATGTCATCTTCTTCCTTATTAGATGCAGACTCACTAATACTCTAATGGGATAAGTGACAGTGCTGAGAATTGTTCACTCAAGTCAGGGGTTTTGCATGGCAGAATTCTTCGTTGGAACAAAGTCTTACTTAGAAGTCTCACCTGTGAAACAGGTGGGAGCAGAGCTGCTTTGGTTGGAGAGGAATTGAGGGGCCCAGGGCCCATCACCCAACTGCTGTCCCCAGCAGCTCCTATGAGGGTAGCTCTGGAGAGCCCAAATACTAAGTAAACACATGGTTTGGTCTGGATCTTGCAACTTGTCCCTGCTGCCTGGCTCCCTTGTGCTCTTCCCCATCCTTTGTGGGCCTCCTCCAGGGTCACCTCTATTTGACACCCCCAAGCAGAGTTAGTCCCTGTCCCTTGTGGGTTAAACTGGTATTTAGCAGTTGCGAGGGACCTTGGCAGCCACTTATTTTTGCAAAGTTGCATAGCAACCATTATCAATTCCCCAAAATTTTTCATCACCCCAAAAAGAAACCTGTGCCCATTAGCTGTTGCTCCCCATTCCCCTCCCCCTCCATCAGCACCTCTCAAGCACTAATCTATTTCCCACCTCTATAGATTTGCCTATTCTGGGCAGTTCACACAAATGGTACAGGGCCTGACTAGTAGTAATGAGTATCTAAGTGGATGTAAGGATGTAAGAGTAAGAATTTCAATTTTAAAATATGAAGTTTTTTAAAAGATTTCCTCTGCAAATATCAAGTGCTTTTTGATGTGATAAAATACAAAGTGCCAAACATTCCCCGTGAAGTATCCTTAGCCCCCAGATATTCACTAAACCTAACTTCTAGCCCGCAGGAAATATAGCACATACAGACACAAGTGGAATGATACACAAGGAAGCAAACAGACCAATTCAGGATGTAGAAAATTCCAGATGACAACTGATCATTTTCTCCAGTGGGTCAATAACCTGTGAAAAATAAGGTGTGTGAGTGAGGGTATTCTAGAATAAAAGATACTTAAGAGATAACTGGGAGGTTTCATTATTTGCTTTAAAATAGACCCCCAGCCAAAACTTTCTTAATGGCCTTCCTCTCTGTAGAGGAACTGTACTGCTAGCCCCTGGGGAGTAGGACAAGCAGAGGAAAGGTAAGCATATGGGACGCGGACACATCGCAGATGAAGCTTGACATGCCTTTGCATGTCACTCCATCTCTTTTCCCCAGAAATGGGCTGTTGCTTCAAGCTGGGCCTGAGGATAAAGTGCTGAAGCCATTTTGTGATGGATGTGGAATGTGAGCCAAGAAAGAAACCTTTGTGGTTGGAAGTCACTGCGATTTGGGGGGTGGGGTGGGGGTGGGGTAACTTGTTATGAAAGCATAACATGTCCTAAACTGAGTAACAGCAATCCCTATCAGATATTAACATGAAATTGTAGTTATTAAAGAATGCCCATAATTTGTAGATGAAGAAGGCAATGGCACCCCACTCCAGTACTCTTGCCTGGAAAATCCCATGGACGGAGGAGCCTAGTGGGCTGCAGTCCATGGGGTCACTAAGAGTCAGACATGACTGAGCAACTTCACTTTCACTTTTCACTTTCATGCTCTGGAGAAGGAAATGGCAACCCACTCCAGTGTTCTTGCCTGGAGAATCCCATGGACGGGGGAGCCTGGTGGGCTGCCGTCTATGGGGTCGCACAGAGTTGAACACGACTGAAGTGACTTAGCAGCATAATTTGTAGAAGTGCATATTTAAGATGGTAGGGAGGAAATGCCTACACAATCGGCAAAATTCCAAGACAGCCCCCAAGATTCATACCCCCTGCTGGTCCCACTCTGAATAACGCCCTCCCCCTGAGGTTTGATAGCATCATGGACTCAATGAACAAGAGCTCGAGCAAACTCTGGGAGAAAGTGGAGAACAGGGAAGCTTGGCATGCTGCAATCCATGGGGTTCCAAAGAGTCAGACATGACTTAGTGACTGAACAAAAACAATCTGAGTGGGAAGAAAACCTGTGAATATGATGGCATAGCACTCCCATGAGAGGGTGTAAGTCAGCTAACTTTGAGATAATCAAAAGCAAAATTACCCTGGGTGGGCCTGGTCTAATCAAGTGAGCCCTTAGCCAAGGGTAAAGTGTCAAAGAAATACTCCTGCTGGCCTCAAAGGAGATGCAATCAGCAATGCAGTGAGCTGCCTACGGGACTGCCTCTAGTTGCTGAGGGCCTCAGCCCTACAACCACAAGAAACTGAATTCTGCCAACAACCCCACTAGGCTCAGGCCTCTAAGTCTCAGGTCAGGCCTCAGGCCAGGCTGACATCTGGATTGCAGCTTTGTGAAACAGAGCAGAAGATCCAGCTAAGTTGTGTCGATTCCTAAACCTTGTAAAACGTGAGATAACAAATGTGTATTGTTTAAACAGCTGAATCTATGGCTGTTTGTCATATAGCAATGGACAAGGAACACAGCGTCTGTGATTTGCTTTAAAATAATTCAGCAAAACACACGGGAGACAGGTAAAGCAAACATAGCAAAATCTTTCTCGTGCTTGAGTCTGAGTGATGGGTAGATGAAGCTCATTATCCTCTTCTGGCCACTTTCATGAAGGTCTGAATTTTTTCATAATAAAAAATTTTAAAGGATGCCAGAACGTAATTTCCCTTACAGCAAGGATCCTGACAATTCTAACCATCACTGTAACCCCAGCAGCTAGCACAGTGCCCAGCACATAGTAGGTATTCCATAAATAGTTGTTAGATGGGTATATTACAGTTTATGAACTCACAACATCTTTTTTGCATTAACTCCATTTTACAGATACAAGAACTGAGGCCCAGGAAGTTTGTGACTCAAAGTAATGAGTAATAGGTGAGACTAGGATTCCAGTCTTCCAGTTCCTGACCCAACACCCATCAGGTTTCTCTTTGGACTATATCTGCCATCCAGATTTTCTTTGGAATTTAAATAGCTGCTGTTTCATTCTGGTTTATCGGGAGAATTTACGCACACTGCCTCAGTCATATTGAGACATCCGTTAGAAAACCCAGCCAGGCAGGTTAAATGTTAATTTCCTTTCTACTGTACCATTGTCTAACCTCCTTCCATGAATCAAAGTGAGTAAAAAGGTTCTTCACTTACTGACATAAAACAAATTGAACAAATTATGTTACTTAACTGAGGAAGAACTAGTCCCGCCAGTGATTCCAGTCCAACCTGAGCTGAGCCTTTTCTCCTTATTAACATTCATTTGCAAATGAGGTTTGGGTTTTTTAACATAATGTCGCATTGATCTCATTAGCATATCTGACGCATCACATCGGTGATCCTATTCCCAGGCACTGCTTCTAGGTAACATAGCTGCCTCTGCCTGCTTCTTAGCAGCCTATGAATCACACTCATAACCAGGCCATGAATCAGAGCCGTAGGTGGAAGCCATTTCTAACGATGATATCAGTAACTTGGGAGCGCACAGAGGGCTCAGAGTGAGCAAGAACCTTCCCAGATGTTAAATAACCTGCACAGACTGCTGCATATTTCTTTTCCTTGAAAAATGCTGATCACAGAAAGCGGGAATTTTAAGCTCTCATCCAGGGCTATTTTGGCTTCCACTGGAAGGACCATTGGGGGGACCCTGGGGGAGCCGTGTCTCTCAACTCAGGTCATGCATAGACACACACTGGTTGGTTATTGTTAGAAGGGCTGCTATCCACATGGAAGTGTATGTGAACAGCCCGGTGACCTCCTGGTGAGGCTGGAAGGCAGGACACCATCTCTCTGGGGACTCCATGGCCCCAGAGAGGGTTGTAGTCTGTCCATTCACTCTGTATTTGGGCCCCTTATTCACCTCTCTAAATATTATTTTCTTATTTCTGCAAAATGAGGATGGCAATAATCATTCTTGTTAACCCTATTGCATGTTTTTTGGGAGATTTCTTTTTGCTTTTGACTGCACCGCACAGCATGCAGGATCTCAGCTCCCCGACCAGGAATTGAACCTGTGCCCTTTGCAGTGGAAGCATGGAGCCCTCACCACCAAACCACCAGGGAAGTCCATCTTATGAACCCTGTTTCGTAAATGGGGAAATTGAGGCTCACAAAGGAAGAAGTGATAGGGCTGACCCTGGAGCACAGATCTGCCCACCTCCCGAGCCCACGATTCTTCTCTCGAGGTCTCAGGAGCATCCTGTCACAGGAGGAATGGGCTTCTGGGAGGAGTCAAGGAGCTAACAAATGACATTCCCAGCTCCCATCAGTAACTTGCTCCCTTGGCCTCTCACAACGCTGCATGACCTGAGGAGCAATCAAAGGAGAAGGACTTAAAAGCCACTTTAAATTTCAGACCCATTCAATTTTGGACTATCACTCGTGAGGTGTAGCTTCTAGATGAAGTTTCTAAATGACTAATACTCTTCTTTGTCCATTTCAGGGGAAAATGAATGTTGCAGCTAACATTTGACATCAATCGCCCAATCACATGTTGTCACATCATTACTCAGCTCTGTGACAAAGGCAGAGGAGAGAGTTCCGAGGCTGAAATTGTGCAGCGGGGTGAGGAACCAATTCAGGGCCCCTGGCGATGATGGAAGAGGGAGCAGATGAAATTTGGGTAAAGAAGTGCCGTGTAATGGGTCATGTTGAGGAGGAAATGGGAAGAAGAGGTTTTTGCTTTATCTGGATGGCTCTTCATTTCACACCTGATTTTTTGAATTCTGACTGTATGTCTACTTGATTCCAGGATGCCACTGATGAGCCTGTCAGTGAAAGCAACTGGTCACCAGGGCAGAAATGGTAAGGTGTCCGTTACCAAAGTTCAAGGGCAGGCCAGGTTCACCACCTGCAACTTCAAAATCAGGCTTCCCCTCCCCTCCTGTTCTATGCCTATGAGGAATAGTTAGGGAATTTGGGATCAACATTTACACACTGCTATATTTTAAATGGATAATCAACAAGGACCTGCTGTATAGCACAGGGAACTCTGCTCAATGTTATACAGCAGCCTAGATGGGAGGGGAGTTTAGGAGAGCATGGATACATGTTTACATATGGCTGAGTCCCTTCGTTATTCACCTGAAACTATCACAACGTTGTTAATCAGCTACACTCCAATACAAAATGAAAAGGAATTCTTTTTCTTCTGCCAAGAGAAAGGAAAGGAACCCTCTGAATCTAAATCAAGACCAGTGGAGCTGAAGTGGAACTGCCATGGCTCAGAAACACCTTTGACATCTTTTCGTGATGGGAGAAGAGGTGAGAGGCTCTGAAGATCACTGTGAGAGGTGCGGGACCAGTGTCTTCTGTTGGCCTCTGTGTACACATTTTGCTATAATGGTTTATCTATATTGGCCCCATTCCCTTGTGGCTCAGCTGGTAAAGAACCCGCCTGCAATGTGGGAGACCTGGGTTCTATCCCTGGATTGGGAAGATCCCCTGGAGAAGGGAAAGGCTACCCACTTCAGTATTCTGGCCTGGAGAATTCCATGGACTATATTGTCCATGGGGCCGCAAAGAGTCAGACACAACTGAGCGACTTTCACTTTCTCCATCATGACCCAACTTTGTGATGATATTGTTAGTTAGGGCATGGGCAGCTTTGGCCAGGAGAGAGCAGGCCTATAATGGATATTAGTATTCACAGAACAGTCAATACTTCATTCCTTCTTTACTCTCTAAAGAAGAACACAGAGAACCCAGGGCTTTTAGACCCTTGATGAGCTCTTCATTCATACAGAGCTTCCAGAGGCAGGTGTGAAGGTGGCCAGGGCAGACAGCTGGATAAGCCCACCCTCTCCCTGGACTCCACCCCAGGGATATGCCTTTATGGCCACAACTTTGGTGAAACAGCTTGGCTAGTCCCCACGGTCCTTATTGCATCATCTATGGAAGGCATGTTCTATATGATGGACTGTCAGAGGTAGTATTAATAGGGAACAGGGACCTAGTCATAGATTAATGTTTTTTACAGTAATTCTCATAGACATACTTTCTCTTTAGAAGTCCTTTTTCCCTAGGTTGCACTTTCCTGGGATGCAGGCTTAACAGATCCTATTGAGCCCCTGGAATGAGTGGCAGCAGTGAGAAGGGGGGTGGGGGGGGGGGGCGGTGGGCTGCAAAGGCAGCAGAGACCTGAAGGTAGATGGGACAGAGTCTGATCACAGATGAGGAGGTCTGGGACAAAGAGGGAAGGCCAGAAAAATACTGACATCTCGAGTCTGGGAAAACGATGGTCCCATCTCCTAAGAGCACAGGAAAATCACAGAAACGGACATGATGCTGATGGACATCCCAGGGGAGAACTGGCCCAGAGAGAAAGGTCTAGGTGGGAGCCACAGTTGTGATGATGACCCTGTAGAGGAGCCCTGGGGTCCCATGGGCTGACCAAACGAGGCACACACACATAAATGTTTACTTGGAACCATTTCTAAGTCTGCATAAAGGGGGAAAACTTTAATTACACACAGAAATGAATGGAAATGTGACCAAGACCCTTAGGAAAAGGAGACCTCTTGCCCTATAGGTTCTTATCAAAACACTGGCTGCTCCCTCATCATTTAATTGGGGGAAGCAAGTTTTCTCTCAGATATAAAATATTGACATGAGTTGCTTATTTCCCTAAAAGCTCTAACTTCGAATGTGTAGGTCTGTGATTTCCCGTAATTAGCACGCTGTATCTATTCAGAATAACTACAACATCCCTTCCTGGTAATGAAAAGTGATTAATTACCAATTACAGCAAGTATCCAATTTCGTGCCGTTTACCACTGGTCTGTACCACTGAATTGCTAGCGTTCTAATTGCAGACATTAAAAGTTCTAGGTAATTATTGCTGAAAGATCAGTAATATTAAAAAATATTGGTTGTGGCTATTATTACATTTGCTCTCAACACAACCAGGACTTAAATTTATGCCTGAGCTACCAGCCATTTCATCAGGCTATTTCTCTGACTAGTTTGGAACAACTGGGTTTTTTCACCCCTTTCTCAGAGTCTATTACAACAAGTCTATTAACAGCTCTGGGCTCCCCACTTTGTAAAGCTTTCGTTAAGTGAAACAAGCTAAAAAATCACTAGTAGGTGCCTTTAGTGAAGTAGGCAGGTAATTATCTCATTTACAGATAACCGCGTGCGTTTCATTTTTCAAAGCACAAAGAGAAAACTAGCTCTAAATGACACTTTTCCATCCTCATTACAGTCACTAGAGAAATATCAAATTAGGAATTTTGTGCAAATGCCAACGTGAACTCTGACAGCAGCCATCAACAACGGGGACATTTGGAGGAAATGTCTTTGTGCCCAAAGTGGAAACCAAGGATGAGTCCTGGGAGCTTGAAAAGGGGATTTTTTTTTTTAGTATTGCTTCTTTTCGGTCCTTCAAACACCTGAGTTGTACCTCTGCATGCCTTGTGTATCTGTGGGCATTCCAGACACAGCTCAGGAAACTGGAGGATCCATGCAAACCAGGTGGTCCTGGGCAGCCAAGGGTGCCAGAATCACCAAAGCCAATAAGTTAGCTTGCTCTGTGCCTCTACAGACCCACAGAGGGAGACCAGAGAGAAGGCTAAATACCATTCAGGGAGTCCTGCATGAGCTCACGTGGAGGACAACACAGAAAAGAGGGGGCCAACTCCATGGGGAGGGAGAATCAGGCATTTACAGATAGAGGCTGCTTCAGCCAGGCATTGAAGGATGCATAGGAGTTCATCAGCTCCATCCAGAAGACTAGGAAAGGGTTCCCCTAGTGAGAGTTCATATCCAGAGGGCACTGGGACTTGCTCTCCTCAGAATAAGAGACGATATATGGAGACCAGGAAGTATCCAGTTTTATAGGTCATTAAATTTGGAATTGTTTCAGAAAGGCTCTCAATCTGGCCCGTTTTGTTGCTAACAACAAAATATGATCAACTATTAAAGCACTCAACACAAAAGAACTGACTAAATAAACTACTACTGGGATCAAACACAAAACATTAAAATGCTCAGAAAATTGTTTTAAAAGCAAGAGACAGAAGTATAACGACAGAATATCTCAAGTAGGTAAAATCCACATGCTCAGAAAGCAGAAAATACAATACCTGCTACCAGAGTGGGCCCCGCATGGACAAGAAGGGTCTTCTCTTTTCCATACTTCTCTGTATTGTTCAAGTTTTTCTATAATGAACTTGCATTTGTGATTTTTTTTAAGTGAAAAAGATGTGCATAATAGACAAACCCTTGCCAAGGCATAGAATCCAGAAGAAACACAGAAAGAATATAGGAAGGAGCCCCCACCTTATCAAGTGGCCCACCCCTGACAAACATGCTCAGGAAAATAGGCCAGGACCTGAAGGCATTTCAGATCTGCAAAGAGGTTTTATTAATTACTGAGTAGACACTTAGATTCTACACTCATAAAAATTTTTTTAAAACTTCCATCCCATTAGAGTTGAACTTTGCCCCCACCTGCCATAGCTCCTCACCACATGCTGGCCTTCAGAGATGCTCTTTTGAGATGACCTTATCATAACAATAATGGGAAGCAGTAAGCTTGAAATAATGGGGTACCCCAGGGTGAGGACACCCCTCCCAAGGGATCTAAGAACTTCTGGCTGTCATCACAAGGATGAGGGGTGGAGATTTGTTGGTACATGAAGCATCCTACAGCCCTCCTGAAGGGGTGTACTTTCGGGGACTATGTATTCATTTTGAACACATCTACTGTGTATGTGGTTTCCTTCTTTACCTGCTGTATACAGCAGGCAGGCCCGCTTCGAGGGAAAGGAGGGCTGTAAAAGCCAATTGATTGATATGATCCATCACCATTTTTAGGGTCCGTTGCACAAACTATTTTGACAGTCGAAGCTCATAAATTAACGAGCAAGCCCAAAGTGACACAATGAAGATGTCGTGGCCACTTCAATTTAACCGCTGGGTGATTACTCAGAAACTCGGGGTGCAGAAGGTGTGGATGGCTGCCTCCCTCTTTTGTTCCTGCTTAGCTAGAAGATAAATGTCTGAAACTAAGGACCCCGGGCACTCAATAATAAAAACCTTTTAGAGAGGAGAGCCTTGCACTAGTTAAAAGAAACCTGTTCCATTTTTCTGGGGGGAAAAATGGAAGTAAGGTTTCCCAATGGCAGACATCAGCCCTTTTATTGAGACTAAAAAGTTTGAATCCACAAAGGAAGAGAAGGAAGGAAAGAAAATGGAGAGGGGGGGAGAGAGAGATAAGAGTGGAAAACAAAGCCGTCAGAATCATAATTTAAGGCAGCAGGAGAAATTGCTGAGAAATTAAAGAGAATGGAGCTTTTGCATCTGGGAGTCATCATGTAATTTCTAAGGTGTTCACGAGATTAATAAGAAAATCTGTGGCTCCAAATCCCCCAATGAGCTATTACAGGACTTCACAGCACTCTGTTTGCTCAAAACAAATAGTGGCTGCAGTGTTCTAATCTCTAAAGAGAAGGAAACTCATATGTGAGTGGGAGGCTTAGATTTTTAAAGGGTTTTATATATATATACACAGACATCACAGAACAGAGAGCCCAAAATGGACCTTTTGTTCACATCCAAAAGTAATTATTGCCAAAGACAAGCGATGGTGTAAGAGATTGCCCTTCCCAGAGGCTCAGTGGAAGGTAGAACTGATTAAAAATAGAATCACAAGTCAAATCCCAACATCCATTTAATAATTGAGTAAAATGTACTTGTCTTCCTTCTCCTTATGAAAGTAATTCCCTGAAAAAAAAAAAAAAATCAAGTGGACTAAATTACCTACATACAAATGGCACTCTTTCAGCTGAGCGGATAGCACTCCGTATTTCAGTTGGAGCAACTTTTAAATTACTTGGAGAATTCATGGAATGTTTTTCAGTTTGACAGCTGTCGAGCCGAAAAGCATACTGTTATGTAGGAAGCAAACCTTCCAAAGATTTATTTTTTTTAATGGATTGGAAATTAAAAGGGCTTCAAAATGCCCTTTAGAGACCCAGCTTGGGGACTGGACTGTGTTACAAGGAGACTTTTTCTTACAAGTGCTGAGAATTGGGACCGCAAGGGCAGGTCAGAGGCACTTGGATTGTGTCTACATGAAGCCAAAACAAGTGTTTGAGAAGTGAAAGATGCAATCAAGCTAGCGTGTTATTGTGTCTACACAACACCAAAATGCCGGGTTGGCTGGATGTCTTCCACCAGCCCTGAAGTCAAAGAAAAGAAACCAGAAAGGACCATGGAGAGATCACCCAGTGGGGAAGAGGAAGCCAAAGGCCCAGAACGGGGGAGGGGAGGACTTGTCCACGGTCCCAGGACCAAGGAAGGGACAGAGCAAAGTCAGATGCTAGGCCCCAATCTAGGTTTGAGGGATTCCCCCAAACCAATGGGTGGTGACCCCAACATGGCATGTTCATGGAGCAGGAGAAGCCATTGAGTTGCCAGATTTAGCAAACAAAAATGTAGGGTGATTGGTTACATTCTAATTTAGATAAACAATGGATGCATGCGTGCTCAGTCGCATCTGACTCTTTGTAACCCCATGGACTCCAGGCTTCTCTGTGCATGGAATTTCCCCAGTCAGAATACTGAAGTGGTTGCCAATTCCTCCTCTAGGGGATCTTCCCAACCCAGGGATTGAACCCCAGTCTCCTGCAGCTCCTCCACTGCAGGCAGATTCATTATAACCAGCCACCTGGGAAGCCCAAAACAGTGAATACTTTCTTAGTATAAGGATGTCTCACATGGTTTGGGGGGCAGAGTTAAACTAAACAGAGATGTTCATTGAGTATCTGAAATCCACATCCTTGGGGACAAGGACAGAGTCTGATGATACCTCTCTCCCCCCATCCCATAGCCCTGAACCCATGATAGATGGAGTCAGTGGGCTTATACAGCCTAAAAGATCAAGACTGGAGACAGACAAATTCGCTGAAAGAGCGAATCTCCTTAAGTTGTAGAAGGCAGGGAGAGACGGATGGAGGTGACCATGTGGTAAGGAGCTGAATGATTCAGACACTTTCTACAAAGGGTCCCAACAACCTTCAAGACAGGCCTCATTACCTGCCACGGTTCACGGATGAGGACACAGCGGTGCAGACAGGGCCTCGCGGAGTGGCGGGAATGGGCCTTGTCCCAGGTCTGCGGACTCCGAACTTCCCTGTCCACAGAGTTCATAAAAGCAGCAGACCTGGCTGGAGTATGACTACGCGTGCCAGACACCACTCCGGGCACTGTGGGAGTTTATCAAAGTTCAGCTTCTCAACGACCGTATATGATCGATAGATTCTTCTCCCCACTTTTCAGTAGAGAAAGTGCAGCAGAGAGCAGTGAAGACATTTGCCTTGGGTCACACAGCCATGAGCCTCCCTCTGCAGCACCTCATCATCCAGACACCCGCCTAGTGCTTGCAGTTCATACAAACACTGCCAAGCCCCCTCCAGGGCTCTGAGCAGAAGGCAGGACCCAGATATGCCATTCTGGCCTCCCCACTGGCCTTGTCCTCTTGCCTGGACTTGCAGGTCAGCGAGAACCATCCTCAGACCAAGCCTGCTGTGGAGCAGAGGTATCAAGGGAAGACTTCCTGGTGGACCAGGAGCTAAGACACCTAGCTCCCAATCCAGGGGGCCCGAGTTCAATCCCTGGTCAAGAAACTAGGTCCCACATGCCACAGCTAAAGATCCTGCAAGCCCCAATGAAGATGGGAGACCTGGCAGAGTCAAATAAATAAATATTGGGTTTTATTTATTTTTAAAAAGATAGGAGGGCCCCAGAAGTGGTGGATTACAGCCCACAAGCTCCCTCCTAACTGTAGAAATCCTCTCTCGCCCTTTCTCCATTCTGAAAACATTCAGGTTTGCTAGGAATTTTGACACAACTGCCATAAGCCACAATGTCCATTAGATGAACATTACCCTTTTTAATTATCTTGCTTCTAGAACAAATGGACAGTTCTCCTTATAGGAGCTAAAAGACTATGCTTTTTGCCTCCAAGACCTGCCAAACTGGACTCCTGCTTGTGTTTAGAGATGCTTCCTAAGAGGTCACATTTAGTAGGAGTTCTCTGGCGCCTTTCTAATTCCCAGTGATAATTCAACACAGAACCACTAGTACTCCTTGCGGGCCCACGTGCCCAGTATACTGCCCAGACTGGGCAGAGAAGGCATAGCTGGGCCCCAGGCAGGCCCAGAGGAGTGTCATCTGCACAGGTCTCTCCACAAAACATCGCAGTCCCAGGTGTGGTTCTCACACTTGGTTTCCAAGAGCAGGGGAGGCCAGAGATCAAGCCTGCAGGCAGGGGGCTGTGTGTGCTCACCGCCTGGTGCCAACACCCTGGGTGTCTTGGGCAAGGTTCTTGTCTAGAGGATGGACAGTCTCTTTTTCATCCTCATAACCCATATCAGTTCAGTTCAGTTCAGTCGCTCAGTCGTGTCCAACTCTTTGCGACCCCATGAATTGCAGCACACCAGGCCTCCCTGTCCATCACCAACTCCCGGAGTTCACTCAGACTCACATTCATCGAGTCGGTGATGCCATCCAGCCATCTCATCCTCTGTCGTCCCCTTCGCCTGCCCCCAATCCCTCCCAGCATCAGGGTCTTTTCCAATGAGTCAACTCTTTGCATGAGATGGACAAAGTATTGGAGATTCAGCTTTAGCATCAGTCCTTCCAATGAACACCCAGGGCTGATCTCCTTTAGGATGGACTGGTTGGATCTCCTTGCAGTCCAAGGGACTCTCAAGAGTCTTCTCTAACACCACAGCTCAAAAGCATCAATTCTTCGGCGCTCAGCTTTCTTCATAGTCCAACTCTCACATCCATACATGACCACTGGAAAAACCATAGCCTTGATTAGATGGACCTGTATTGGCAAAGTAATGTCTCTGCTTTTTAATATGCTATCTAGGTTGGTCATAACTTTCCCTCCAAGGAGTAAGCGTCTTTTAATTTCATGGCTGCAGTCACCATCTGCAGTGATTTTGGAGCCCAAGAAAATAAAGTCTGACACTGTTTCCACTGTTTCCCCATCTATTTGCCATGAAGTGATGGGACCAGATGCCATGATCTTCGTTTTACGAATGTTGAGCTTTAAGCCAACTTTTTCACTCTCCTCTTTCACTTTCATCAAGAGGCTGTTTAGTTCCTCTTCACTTTCTGCCATAAGGGTGGTGTCACCTGCATATCTGAGGTTATTGATATTTCTCCTAGGAATCTTAATTCCAGCTTGTGCTTCCTCCAGACCAGCGTTTCTCATGATGTACTCTGCATATAAGTTAAATAAGCAGGGTGACAATATACAGCCTTGACATACTCCTTTTCCTATTTGGAACCAGTCTGTTGTTCCATGTCCAGTTCTAACTGTTGCTTCCTGACCTGCATACAGATTTCTCAAGAGGCAGGTCAGGTGGTCTGGTATTCCCATCTCTTTCAGAATTTTCCACAGTTTGTTGTGACCTGCACAGTCAAAGGCTTTGGCATAGTCAATAAAGCAGAAATAGATGTTTTTCTGGAACTCTCTTGCTTTTTTGAAGATCCAGTGGATACTGGCAATTTGGTCTCTGCTTCTTCTGCCTTTTCTAAAACCAGCTTGAACATCTGGAAGTTCACGGTTCACGTACTGCTGAAGCCTGGCTTGGAGAATTTTGAGCATTACCTTACTAGCGTGTGAGGTGAGTGCAATTGTGTGGTAGTTTGAGCATTCTTTGGCATTGCCTTTCTTTGGGATTGGAATGAAAACTGACCTTTTCCAGTCCTGTGGCCACTGCTGAGTTCTCCAAATTTGCTGGCATATTGAGTGCAGCACTTGCACAGCATCATCTTCCAGGATTTGAAATAGCTCAACTGGAATCCCATCACCTCCACTAGCTTTGTTCGTAGTGATGCTTTCCTAAGACCCACTTGACTTCACATTCCAGGATGTCTGTCTGTAGGTGAGTGATCACACCATTGTGATTATGGGTCGTGAAGCTCTTTTTTGTACAGTTTTTCTGTGTATTCTTGCCACCTTTTCTTAATATCTTCTCCTTCTGTTAGGTCCTTACCATTTCTGTCCTTTATCGAGCCCATCTTTGCATGAAATGTTCCCTTGGTATCTCTAATTTTCTTCAAGAGATCTCTAGTCTTTCCCATTCTGTTGTTTTCCTCTATTTCTTGCCATTGATTGTTGAGGAAGGCTTTCCTATCTCTCCTTGCTCTTCTTTGGAATTCTGCATTCAGATGCTTATATCTTTCCTTTTCTCCTTGGCTTTTCACTACTCTTCTTTTCACAGCTATTTGTAAGGCCTCCTCAGACAGCCATTTTGCTTTTTTGCATTTCTTTTTCTTGGCGATGGTCTTGATCCCTGTCTCCTGTACAATGTCATGAGCGTCCATAGTTCATCAGTCACGAACCTCCGTCCATAGTTCCTCAGGCACTCTGTCTATCAGATCTAGTCCCTTAAATCTATTTTTTAACAGATAATCAGTCAAGAAGTAAATCTGAACTGAACTGCAGACTCCGTTGTGCTATCAATTAGACTCAACATCTAGATGTGAAAAAGTTGCATTTACAACTGACAGTGGAAACAATCTCTCCTGTAACCAAAAAAATGCATGCCACAGTAGTAAGGCTACTGTGTAAAGAATGAGATCTATAAAAATAGTGCTGAACAGACCAGTGACAACATTTCTTTATATGACATGAGAAAACATACTCAGTTTTGCATAAGAAATTGCCCACAAAGAGGTTGTTAGATATTCTGCTGTGTTTTTCCATACGTCCTTTTCACTAAACAGAGTGAGGCATCCCAGGTCTAAGACCTGCAGCCCACAGCCTGCCTTGCAGCTGAGCCACTGAGAACCAGGGCTGGCAGAGCTCTGCTCCAGAAACTCTGAAGTCACCTAGCGCCCCCTCCCCAGGGTCATCCATGCCTGCCAGCATCCCGTTCCCTGGGGGTTGGAGTGCAATGCACCCCACAGTCAATGTCCCTGAGGGACACCACCACACAGTTCCACAGGTATCAGGACTCCACCCACATACCTGGACCCCCAGGTCACCTTGCCTTCCTGGCCAGGAGGGCCAGAGCACAGGACCTTTCCTCCTTCTCTTCAGGTGTTCACTTGACTCATTTATGGAAAAGGACCTTCCACATGGTACCTGTGTTAGTTCCTATAGCTGCTATATTAATTACCACAAATTGGGGGGCTTAAAACAAGATTAAATCTAGCCTGTCACAGTTTTAGAGGCCAGAAGGCCAAGACCAAGGGATCAGCAGGACTGCGGCCCCTCTGCCAGCTCCAGGGCATCCATTCCTCGCCTCTCCCAGCCTCTGGAGGCTGCCAGCACTCCTTGGCTTGTGGCAGCATCACCCTCATCTCAGCCCCCATCTCCGCACCGTCTTCTGCTCTTCTGTCTTGCTTGACTCTTCCCCTGCCCCTCTAATTAAGACACATGTGGTTGTATTTAGGGTCCACCCAGATAATCCGGAATAATCTCCCTCTCTAGAAGTCCTTAACTTAACCGCATCTGAAAAGACTCTTTTTCACCTCACACCTGTCAGAATGGCTGTAATCAAAAAGAAAGGAGAAGGGACTTCCCTGATGGTCCAGTGGTTAAGAATCCACCTTCCAAGTGCAGGGGCACAGGTTCAATCCTTGACTGAGATCTAAGGTCTCACATGCCTTGCAGCCAAAAAAACAAAACATAAAACAGAGGCAATCTGATAGCAAATTCAATAAAGACTTTAAAAAGGGTCCACATCAAAAAAAAAAATTTTTTTTAAGCAAAGAGATAACAAATGCTGGTGAGGATGTGAAGAAAAGATAACAAATGCTTGTGCACTGTTGGCGGGAATGTACATTGGTGTAACCACTATGGAGAAAAGTATGGAGCGTCCTCAAAAAACTACAAATAGAACTACCTCAGGATCCCACTTCAAAGAAAACAAAGTTGCTGTTCCAAAGAGACATCTGCACTCCCACAATTCATTGCAGCCTTATTTACAATATGCAAGACATGGAGACAGTCTAAGTGTTTGTTGACAGATGAATGGATAAAGAAAAAGTGGTGTGTATATATACAAGGGAATACCATTCAGCCATGAAAAAAGAAAATTTTGCTATTTGTGCCAACAGGAATAGACCACTGAGTGAAGCACCGTATGGTCTCACACATGTAAAATTTTAAAACACCAAACTCAGAGAAATAGAGAACAGATTAGTAGTTGACAAAGGTAAGGGAAAGGGAAAATGGGTAAAGGAGATCAAAAGATGCAAACTTCCAATTAAAAGATGAGTAAACTCTGAGGATGTAATATGCAGCATGGTGGCTATAGCTGACAACACTGTATTATATATCCGAAGAGAGCTAACGAAGTAGGTAGTAAAAGCTGTTTTCAGAGGGGGAAAAAATTCTTGTAACTTTGTGAGGGGATAGATGTTAACTAAAGTTATGGTAATCATTTCACAATATATACACATATCAAATCACTATCTTATACACCTTAAACTTATACAAATGTTAAATGTTGATTATCTCTCAATGAAACTAGCGGGGAAAGACTTCTTTTTCTGGCAAGGTTGAGCCTGCACTTGGAACCAGCCCATCCTGAATCCCTCCCCAACCCAGGGGAGTGTGTGAAACCCTTCAAGCTCATCTGGCAGAAAGACCTCACCCATCAGCCCCGTTTGGGACTGCTCCTAAATGTGTGTGTTGGATTGGAAGTCGCGAGGGGGGAGGTGTCCTAGTATAGCCACAAAACCAATTTCAATCTCTTTTAATTAATCAAATCCAAGTCCATTGTTAATAGTGGTCAAACGGATTTTTGTCTTCCTCCTTGCAGGCGTGGGTATTTAAAACTGACTCCCAGCCCTCCCCTCCCGAGAAGCCCCTTGGATGTCCCCAAGCTCTGGACCTGGCATTCAAGCCCCACCATCCACACCCTCAGAGCCTTCCTGCTCCCTCGGCCCGCCACCCACTCCCTTTCCAGCCGGCAGTGACTACCCAGCCAGCCATAATTGCTAAAGGAGATGGGCGCTTGTTTGCCGCCTCATCCGGGAATGATTAAAGGTAGAAGTTTTTCAGACATTAGCGACAGAAAGAGTATAGTTAAAGCTGCTTTAGAAAGGGAGAGGCGTATAAAGAGATGGTGCTCAAAGCACTATTAAAAGCATCATGCTTGTTAAGACCAGTAAAAAGGCAGGGAATCGGCGAGGGAAAGGCAGCTTCCTCTCCAATTACTACGAGGGGCACACACCTCGAAGGTCTCTTTGAATTGCGGCCGCCAGCCCCTGCCCTCTCCCCTCCCCCGCCGCCCCCTCCACCGGGCCATTCAGCGGTACATTAGGGAGGAGGGTGACGGTGCTCCCCCAAGTTCACTTCTCGCTTGTTACAGGCGACCCATTTAGAGCTGAATGACTATGTTCAGAGACAGCTCTAAATGACACCCTCCTCCTCTTCACGAAGCCACTTGGTTTTGTCTTTTTTCTTTCTTTTTTTTTTTTTTTTTTGCCTGTATCCTGGAGAAATAATTGATAAACCGAATGGCTGTCCACCTTAAAGCGGGCGCCTCCCTGCCACCTGGTTAAAATTCCTCCTCCTCTCCCCACCTCCCTACATCCATTTTGCTCCTGTGCTGTTTAAACAATACTTCATCAAATGCAGCCTGGAGCAAATAAGAAAGCTCAGTAGAGTAAATAAAAAGTCCAAAAAAAAATCACCGGCTGGAGGGTAAGTACTTTTATTCCTGTACTTTCATTGCCTGGGGAATTATTATTCCACTGCCCGATCTGGGAGGGAGGGAGGCCGGGGAGGACTGTGTTATTCACAAAATGGATTGCTTCTTTCCCTTTTCACTCCTCTGGCTCTCGAGAGCCCACTGATTACAACCAAGTGTGGCCATCTATTCCGTCTTATTGACAAAGGTCCTTAATTACCGCGGCAGCAGTAATACCTGCTATTAAATTCTGCTAAACAGAGGCCGCAAATTAGCTGTGGATCTCGGGCACCTTTTGTGTGTGATTATGGGGAGGGAGGCGGGATAACTGACCCCAGCCAGAGCAGCGGGGAAACCTTTGTTTATCACCTGCGGTGGGGGCCAAAATGTGAAATTAAAAGCTCTCCATCAGCTGAAGGCCTTTGGAAGGCCCAAGGGAAGAAGAAAAGAAAAAAAACACAACAGGCCAAGCAAACTGTGCTTACCGGTATTTATAAGCATTTTGCTCAGCCACAATTTACACTGACAGTTGATTAACCGAAAGCTTTGCTAATTCTGTAGGTAACTAATGCAAAGTCCAAAATGGCAAAAATTTAGGCCACGTTTTCAGGTATATTCTATATTTCACAGAGGCCTTTAACCTGCGTTTAAGAGCCTGTTTAATGCAATTGCGGACCATAAACACCTGTCACTTATATTCTGAACTTTTCACATCACTCCTTCTGGAGACCCTGGATTAATGAAAACCATTCCAAACATGGTAGCTCTCATCGGCAGCCACCTGATTTATAAATTCAGTCCTGACGCCTGCTTGGTGTTTCATTGAAAGCAATTATTTGGGGGGAAATTTCATTTAAATATATTCAGTTTTCTTTTCCATTAAGGTAGAGGTAGGTGAGCTGCCCTGAGCGTGCAGCAAACAATGAGCGGTCAGAATGCAATAACTTAACACAAAATGCTTAACATCAAGATAATTAAATTTCATTAAGGTTTTAATCACTCTGAATGGAGGCTATTAAAATTCATGGGGTTCCTGGCACACGACAGACAATGGGCCCTGAGCCCAGAACAAGCCTGGAAAGGCCACTTCTAGCCTTGTCCAGGAAACAAGTAACTGGGGGCAGCGAGCTTTTCCTCCAACTACCCATATGCAGTAACCAGTTCTTAGACAGAATCTGGGGGTCCCCTGAAGACAGGGTGCCCCCCTCCCAGCAAGTACTGAACTGACTCTAACTCCCCACTAGCCCGCCAGGCCTCTTGTTGGTGCTCAGTACAAAACTCTGCCCCTGCCGCTCATGAAACAAGGATATTTTTAGATGGATGCCATTGGGCCCCATGCCACCCCTGCACAGGTGAGGCGAAACTGGGCACCTTCTTGCTCAAGTCTGGACTCAAAAACCACTTCCTCTGGGAAGTCTTGCCTGATTCTAGACAAACTAAGGTGCTCTCACTCCCAGCATGGAGGCAAGAGGGCTCCTCTGAAGTCATTATCTTATTACACAGTAATTATTTGTATGATATTCTTCCCATAACACACCAGGTCCCATGAAGCAAGAGACAGTGTCTTTCTCATATTTCCAGGTTTCTAGGCTCTAGTGATTTTAGGTGTTTGGTAATGATGGATATACAGACAGGGGAACAGAGGATGGATGGATGGATGGATGGATGGACGGATGCACAGATGGATAGATGGATGAATGGACAGGTAGATGAATGTTTAGATGGGTAGATGGATAAATAAGTTGATGGAAGGATAGATAAGTTGATAGAAAGATAGATGGGTGTTTGATGGGATAGATAAATGGCTGACTAGATGGATAGACGGATAAATAGACAAATGAATGGGCAGCTAGATTGTTAGGTGCCAAAGACCTAGGATCACAACGAAGCCAAGCCCAGGCTCCTTGACTCCATCCTTAATAAATACAATTGTCTGTCTCTCCTTAGACTGAGGTAATCTCATATTGCCCTGCTTATTCATACCAGGTCCTTGGGTCCTTTCCAGAAGCTCCCATAGATTGCTTTTTTCATCATGGTAATGGGTTTTCTCACTGCTTCACATATTCATTCATCCATCAACTTCCTCAACATTTTCTCTGATAGGAACAGTTCCCCTTATGGAGTATTTAAAAGTTCCAGTCTCTGCCATCTGATACTTCCAGTCTAGGAAACTGGTCTAAGCCTCATGGCACAGCAGGCCAGAGTGAGGGCAATAAGCTGATAATAACATAATGAAACCTGCCCCCTTGCTCACCCACTAGGATGGGGCCCCACCAGATACTCTGGTCCAATATCCTTCAGACAACATGGTACCTCACTGAAAACATCTGTTTGAACCTATACTTTCATCTTACCGATTAAAATCCCTTCTTACCAGGCAAGATGCATCTTCCGACATGGGTCCCAAGCAAAAATTGGAGAAGGTTTACAATTCTAACATTGCAAATGCTCAGGAAGAGAAATATGGATGATGTGCTCTGGGAGGCAGAGCAGTGAGTGCAGAGGGTAGGTAGGAATGTGGTAGACAGAGTTGAGAAGCCCAGTCCCAGCGGAGGGCCACAGCAAGCTGGAAGAGCCACGAAGTGTGTACACAGGAGAGGTAAAGCCACAGAGCCATCACAAGGGCTCAAAAGCCTGTGACCAGGACTCCTGGCACAGCTGTCCTTGTTCAGCCCTTGGTCCCTTGTGGTCCCACGTGTCAAGGATAATTTGCATGGCTTCCGATGGGGAGAAGGTCACAGGCCCAGGGAACAGCTACTACAAGCCGAGCCTGGAAGAAATGAAAGAACTTGGGGCATCTGCGGTTGCCAACCAGGGGTTGGGTGAGGGGAGAATTCCATCCAGTTTCATTCAAGAGCCTGGAGAACCAGGCCTGGAGACTGGACTTGATTCTTCAGGGAACTCATTAAAGGATTTTTAGCAGAGAAGTGAGATGATCAGGTCTTTGTTTAGAAAATTCTGTGCATTGAGTATGTAGCAAGTATCAGTTCAGATCAGTTCAGTTGCTCAGTCGTGTCCAAATCTGCAACCCCATGGAATGCAGCACGCCAGGCTTCCCTGTCCATCACCAACTCCTGGAGCTTGCTCAAACTCATGTCCATCAAGCTGGTGATGCCATCCAACCATCTCCTCCTCTGTCATCCCCTTCTCCTCCTACCTTCAATCTTTCTCAGCATCAGGGTCTTTTCCAAGGACTCAGTGCTTTGCATCAGGTGGCCAAAGTATTGGAGCTTCAGCTTTAGCATCAGTCCTTCCAGTGAATATTCAGGACTGATTTCCTTTAGGATGGACTCATTTGATCTCCTTGCAAGTATGAGAGAAATCAAAGGAAAGAAGACCAATTAGGAGTTCTGCAGACTAGAGACGATTTCCAAAAACTCTTCTTCAAAACAGAGGATTAAAAAAGCTCCATACCTAACAGAACACATTCTGGCAGATTAGGGGGCCCAACAGGTAACAGGAAACCTATTCTCTGTTTATAAAAGGAATCATCTGTGAGCCGCGACTCTTGCTGGCGCACAAGCTTCATCACCATACAAGCTGAGCCTATCATGCATCATGGCAAACCTTAGCATATTGTATTCCATTCTCCACCATCTGGGCTAATTCCAATCTAATGTGATTTCCGTCATAAAACCACAGCCAACAGACCCCAGCATTTAGAAATATCTGGAGTTGCGATAGAGAAACCAAAGACCCACCCCTTTCAAAGGGGAAAGGTCAGTTCTAGGTCTTTTCAGAAATTATCAGAAGGCACTGATTATGTTGCTAGTAAATGACACCCACTCCAGTGCTCTCGCCTGGAGAATCCCAGGGATGGGGGAGCCTGGTGGGCTGCAGTCCATGGGGTCACACAGAGTCGGACATGACTGAGTGACTTCACTTTCACTTTTCACTTTCATGCAGTAGAGAAGGCAATGGCACCCCACTCCAGTGCTCTTGCCTGGAGAATCCCAAGGACAGGGGAGCCTGGTGAACTGCCGTCTATGGGGTCGCACAGAGTCGGACACGACTGAAGCTACTTAGCAGCACCAGCAGCAGCAGCAGGGCAACTAGGAACTTGAAAGGAAATTAAACAGTATTGACTAAAAGATTTTCCTAATTATCCCATTAGGGATAATCCTGGTTTCTTTTCTCTTCATGATCTATTCCTCCCAGAAGCCTACCTGGTACAGTATGTTTTGTGGTATGTTTGGACTCTGAACTTTGGAATGAGGCCAAAAGGATAATTTAGTGATTTTTTTTTTTCTCTGATCAGGCCTACACAGCAAAAATGTATAACCCATGGCCCAGTGTCCTCACATCTGAGACAGAGACAACTTTGTGTAACACATATACCCCGTTTGGGGTAATATTTACAAACTCAGTTTGCTTACAGATAAAAGTTCAGTTTTAACACACTAAGAGAAGTCTACTCGTAAAGGATACTTCTGCTGCTGCTACTACTGCTGCTGCTAAGTCGCTTCAGTCGTGTCCGACTCTGTGCGACCCCATAGACGGCAGCCCACCAGGCTCCCCCATCCCTGGGATTCTCCAGGCAAGAACACTGGAGTGGGTTGCCATTCTGCAATAGCAAATAATAACTTCACTCCCAATTTCCATTTTACCTCCCTGCTTTGGAATAACTTTTATAAAAATCTTCATTGAGTTTCCTCCAGCAACATGAAGACTTAAGATTCTGAAGAAATTTCTCCCCTCATTATATATAGAAATGTGTACATAAAATGTAATCAGAAAATGCAACACACAGATGGACTGTAAAAAAAAGAAAGGGAAATATCCACATATAAGAATTAAAGAGGGCCTTCAAAACCACAGCTGTTTTTCAGTCACAAAGTTCTGTCTAACTCTGTGTGACCCCATGCACTGCAACACGCCAGGCTCCTCTGTCCTCCACTGTCTCCCAGAGTTTGCTAAAATTCATGCCCATTGAGTCAGTGATGCTATCTAACCATCTCATCCTCTGTTGCCCTCTTCTCCTCCTGCCCTCATCTTTCCCAGCATCAGGGACTTTTCCAATGAGTCGGCTCTTTGCATCAAGTGGCCAAAGTACTGGAGATTCAGCTTCAGCATCAGTCCTCCCAGTGGATATTTAGGGATGATTTCCTTTATAATTCACTGGTTTCCTCTCTTTGCAGTCCAAGGGACTCTTAAGAGTCTTCTCTAGAACCACATTTCAAAAGCATCAATTTTTTAGCACTCAGCCTTCTTTACAGTGCAGCTCTCACAACCATATATGACTATTGGAAAAACCGCAGCTGTGACTCTACGGACCTTTGCTGGAAAAGTGATGTCTCTGTTTTTTAATATGCTGTCTAGGTTTGTCAAAGTTTTCCTTCCAAGGAGCAAGCATCTTTTAAATCCATGGCTGCAGTCACCATCCACAGTGATTGTGGAGCCCAAGAAAATTAAATCTGTCACTGCGTCTTTTTTCTCTTCTATTTGCATGAAGTGATGGGACCAGATTCCATGATCTTAGTTTTTTGAATGTTGAGTTTCAAGCCAGTTTTTTCACTCTCCTGTTTCACCCTCATCAAGAGGCTCTTTAGTTCTTCACTCTCTGCCATTAAAGTGGTATCAACTGCATATCTGAGGATGTTGATATTTCTCCCAGCAATCTTGATTCCAGCTTGTGATGCATCCAGCCCAGCATTTCACATGATGTATTCTGTGTATAAGTTAAATAAGCAGGATGACAATATACAGCTTTGTACTCCCTTCCCAATTTTGAACCAGGTTGTTGTTCCATGTAACATTCTAACTGTTGCTTCTTGATTTAAATACAAGTTTCTCAGGAGATAGGTAAGGTGGTCTGGAATTTGTCTCTTTAAGAATTTTCCACAGTTTATCATGATCCACACAGTCAAAGGCTTTAGCATAGTCAATGAAGCAGAAGTAGACATTTTTCTGAAACTCCCTTGCTTTCTCCATGGTCCAATGAAGGGTGGTAATTTGATCTCTGGTTCTTCTGCCTTTCCTAAATCCAGCTTGTATATCTGGAAGTTCTCAGTGCACACACTACTGACGTCTAGCTTGAAGGATTTTGAGCATAACCTTGCTAGTATGTGAAATGAGTGCAATTGTGCAGTAGTTTTAACATTCTTTGGTATTATCCTTCTTTGAGATTGGAATGAAGACTGACCTTTTCCAGTCCTGTGGCCACTGCTGAGTTTTCCAAATTTGCTGACACACTGAGTGCAGCACTTTCACGGCATCATCTTTTAGGATTTGAAATAGCTCAAGTGGAATTCCATCACCTCCACTAGCTTTGTTCATAGTAATCCTTCCTAAAGCCCACTTGACTTCATACTCCAAGATGTCTGGCTCTAGGTGAGTGACCACACCATTGTGATTATCCGGGTCATTAAGACCGTTCTTGTACAGTTCTTCTGTGTATTCTTGCCACCTCTTCTTAACCTCTTCTGCTTCTGTTGGATCCTTGCTGTTTTTTTCTTTATTGTGCCCATCTTTGCATGAAATGTTCCTTTGTTATCTCCAGTTTTCTTAAAGAGATCTCTAGTCTTTCCCATTCTGTTGTTTTCCTCTATTTCTTTGCAGTGATCACTTACGAAAGCTTCCTTATCTCTTCTGGCTATTCTTTGTAACTCTGCATTCAGTTGGGTATATCTTTCCCTTTCTCCCTGCCTTTTGCTTCTCTTCTTTCCTCAGCTATTTGTAAAACTTCCTGAGACAACCACTTTGCCTTCTTGCATTTATTTTTCTTCGGAATGGTCTTGGTCACTGCCTGCTGTACAATGTTACAAACCTCTGTCCATAGTTATTCAGGCACTGTATCTACCAGCTCTAATCCCTTGAGTCTATTTGTCACCTCCACTGTATAATCATAAGGGATTTGATTTAGGTCATAACTGAATGACCTAGTGGGTTTTCCTACTTTCTTCAGCTGCAGCCTGAATTTTGCAATAAGGAGTTCATGATCTGAGCCACAGTCAGCTCCAGGTCTTCTTTTTACTGACTGTAATAGAGCTTTTCCATCTTTGGCTGCAAAGAATATATATAATCAATCTGATTTTGGTATTGATGATTTGGTAATGTCCATGTGTAGAGTCATCTCTTGTGTTGTTGGAAAATGGTGTTTGATATGATCAGTGTGTTGTCTTAACAAAACCCTTAGCCTTTGCCCTGCTTCATTCTGTATTCAAAGGTCAAACTCGCCTGTTACTCCAGGTATCTCCTGACTTCCTACGTTTGCATTCCAATCCCCTATGATGAAAAGGACATCTCTTTCGGTGTTAGTTCTAGAAGGTCTTATAGGACTTCATAAATTCTTTGGCATCGGTGGTTGGGCCATAGACTTGGATTGCTGTGAGGTTGAGTTGTTTACCTTGGAAATGAACCAAGATCATCTTGCCATTTTTGAGATTACACCCAAGTACTGCATTTTGGACTCTTTTGTTGACTGTGAGGGTTACTCCATTTCTTCTAAAGGATTCTTGCCCACATTAGTAGATATAATGGTCATCTGGATTAAATTTGCCCATTCCCATCCATTTTAGTTCCCTGATTCCTAAAATGTCTATATTCAATCTTGCAGTCTCCTGTTTGACCATGTCTAATTTATCTTGATTCATGGACCTAATGTTCCAGGTTCCTATGCAATATTGTTCTTTACAGCATCAGACTTTACTTTCACCACCAGACACATCCACAGCTGAGCATCATTTCCACTTTGGCCCAGCCACTTTATTCTTTCTGAAGCTGTTAGTATGCTAACAGCTGCTCTTCACCAGGAGCGTATTGGACACCTTCTGTCCTGGGGGGGCCCATCTTCTGGTGTCATACCTCTCTGCCTTTTCATACTGTCCCTGGGGTTCTCGTGGCAGGAATCCTGGGTTGCCACTTCCTCCTCCAGGGCATCATGTTTTGTTAGAATTCTTCACTATGACCCACTGTCAGTCTAGGGTGGCCCTGCACAGCTTCGCTGAGCTACACAAGCCCAAGCCCCTTTGTCACGACAAGGCTATGATCCATGAGGAGTGAGTGGTGTGATACTGTGATTTATAATAAGAAATATGTATTGTCTCATCCTCATTCCTGGCACAGAGTTCCTAAAGGCCTTGGAATTTTCTAAGTGAAAAGAATTATAAGGAGTATCTTTGTTATTCTTAACAAACTTCTTTCAACCATACCTGAGTTTATATTAATGAGGTGTTTTTTAAAAGTTCCCCAGATAACCACAGGCTAGAGGTTTGTCACCAGAGGAACCAACCATGTAATCTGAGGGTGGGACTTTCAGCTTCACCCCAACAATGGCCAATCATGCCTACATAATGAAACTGCCCCTAAAAATCCCTAAAGTACAGGACTTTGTGAGTTTCTTGCTTGGCAAGCACATGGAGGCACTGGGGGTGGGCGGCGTGCCCGCCTCAAGAGGACATGAGCGCTAACACTCCTCCCCCCACACTCTGCCCTGTGCATCTCTTCCACCTGGCTGTTTCTGAATTACATCCTTTACGATCAACAGACAAACATAAATGTTTCCCTGAGTTCTAGAAGCCATTCTAGTCAACACTGAACATGAGGAAGGGTGATGGGAACCTCCAGGCTCCAGTTTACAGCCAATCAGAGGCACCGGTGACACCCTGGACTGGCAGTTGGTGTCTGAAGTGGGAGAGGGGAGGGGCAGACTTGTGGGGCTGGGAGATCTCATGCCATCTCCAGGTGGATAGTGTCAGAATTGAATCACATTGTAGGACACTCAGACAGTATCCACAGAGAATCGGAGAACCGTTTGGTGTGGGAAAATGCACACACTTGCTGTCCAGAAGTGAAGAATTGAGGGCAGAGTCATGAGTGCAACAGAGAAAAGGAGACTTTTCCCCTTCCGAGAGGAGATGTGTGAGTCTGGGACACCTTGTTGTTCCAGAAATAAAAGAAGTGGCAAAAGACTTCTGGAGCTGTGTCAAAGGACACAAGCACTAACTTGAGGAGTTATGAAAAAAAAAAAAAGTTGGCTTTAGGAAAAAATAAAAACCAAACACTTCATTGGTCACTTTTGTGGGATACTGATAAATTAAATCATTATTCTGAAAATCGGTACATAAACAGAAAATACTAGAAAATCATCATTGTGCAACATATAAAACATAGACATAGCTCCGAGACAGTACAAGTTTAGTTCCAAACTACCACTGTAAAGCAAATATTGCAATAAAGTGAGTTACATGAATTTCTTGCTTTACCACTGCAAGTAAAAGATATGTTTACACCACACTGTAGTCTACTAAATGTGCAACATTTAGCTCTAAACAACAATGTACATACTTTAAATTTAAAAAAAGGGCAATTGTGATGCCAAAGATCACAGATCACCATAACAAATATAATACTATTGAAAAAGTTGAAAATATTCAGAATTACCAAAATGTGACACGGTGTTACAAAGTGACCAAATACTGCCTGAAAAGTGGTACTAGTGGCCTTGCTCCATGCAGGACTTCCAAAAACTTCAATTTGTAAATTTGCAGCATCTGGAAAATGCAACAAGTGAAGCACAATAAAGCGAGGCATGCCCGTAATGGATCTAGACAGATATCATCAGTGAACCCAAAACGCATTAAGTGAGCGTTCACGGCAGCAGTAGTCACAACAGCCGAAAGCAAGCCAAGTGTCCATAAATAGATGAATGGCTAGGCAGAATGTGCTCCATCTGTACAATGGAATAGTATTCAGCCGTGTAAAGGAAGGAAATTCTAACACATGCTACAACACAGGTGGCCTTATGCTAAGGGAAATAAGCCAGTCACTTACATGAGGGACCTAGAAGAGGGGAATTTACAGAGACAGAAAGGAGAATGCTGGCTGTCAGGAGCCAGTGGGGAGGAGTGAGACTTGGGAGGTTACTGCTTAACGAGTACATAGTCTCAGTTCCAAATGATGAAGTTTCTGAAAACAGATAATGGTGATGGTTATACAACATTGTGGATCTGCTTAATGCCACAAAGCTACACACTTAAAAACAGTTAAGGGACTTTCCTGGTAGTCCAGTGGTTAAGACTCTGTCCTTCCACTGCAGGGGGCATGAGTTCAATTCCTGGTCAGGGAAATAAGATTCTAATTGCTGCACAGCACAGCCAAAATAAATTAAAAATAAAGATAGTGAAAAGTCAAGGTGGGATGTTAAAAGGTTAAAAGGACAGGTTTTATGCGTATTTTATAATTTTAGAAAAAAATTTTACATGAACAGCTTTCTGGAAAACTTCATGGTGAGAGATGTCGCTGTTACCATGTGAACTCTGATCAGCCTTGGTATCAATAAAACTATGGGATTCCAGCTGCCTCGGCATCTCTTGAGGTGATGCGGTCCGTACACAGCAACATCTCGGAAGTGTTATCATACGAGAGTCCTGAATTTCAAATAGTCACTGAGTTTAAGGACAAGTTTATAATACTTCAGAGAATAGAATATCAAATTATAGGACACCTAGCAAAAGCAACTGGCAAAGTCCAGGCCATAGGGCATTTTACCTTTTCTTCAAAAAGTCAGTGTGATATGCAAACTTTATTTGGCCACTTATTCAAAAAAACTTCGGTAAAAAGAGATTTTTTGAGGCAACTAGGTCCGTCTAGTTAAAGCTGTGGTTTTACCAGCCGTCATGTATGGATATGAGAGTTGGGCCACAAAGAAAGCTGAGTGCCAAAGAATTGATGCTTTGGAACTGTGGTGCTGGGACTCGAGAGCCCCCTTGGACTGCAAGGAGATCCAACCAGTCAATCCTAAAGGAAATCAGTTCTGAGTATTCACTGGAAGGACTGATGCTGAAGCTGAAGCTCCAATACTTTGGCAACCTGATGTGAAGAACTGACTCATCGGGAAAGACCCTGATTCTGGGAAAGATCGAAGGCAGGAGGAGAAGGGGATGACAGAGGATGAGATGCTTGGATGGCATCAGTGACTCGATGGACATGAGTTTGAGCAGGCTCCGGGTGTTGGTGATGGACAGGGAGACCTGGTGTGCTGCAGTCCATAGGGTTCCAAACAGCTGGACATGACTGAGCAACAGAACTGAACTGAGGGAAATTTAAGTATGGAAGGGATAGGTGATCATATTAAGAAATTCTTGCTAATTTTGCTTGCACAGTGATTATATTAAGAAGGGAAAAGCTTTTGTCAGCCAAAGTATTTCTAAGTGGTAAGACATGATATCTGGGATTTGCTATAATATATTCCATATGTCCCCAAAGACTATATATATATATATATATATATATATATATATATTTTTTTTTTTTTTTTTTTTTTTTTTTGCCACACCATGCAGCTTGCAGGATCTTAGTTCTCTGACTAAGGCTTGAACCCGAAGCCTTAGCAATGAAAGTGCTGAGTCCTAATCACTGGACTGCCAGGAAGCTCCCTTATTCACCCACCCTCAATTTGCTTCCTTGCTCATGCTTAATGTTAAGAGAAAAAATTTACAGAAGGGCTGGCAACTTATTTCCCTATACTCACTGGTCCATCCCATGAATTAAGACCAAGCCTTGGCAAATGTGCTGAGTGAGGAAGAACAATTACCAAGTTCATGACTCCAGGTTCTGTTTACCCTGACACTGTCCAGGATAATCATTTATTTCCTGCTGCCTTCTAAGTTTTATTAAGCTGTTCAGAAAAGTTTCAGCTATGCTTTATGGCTGCGTGAACTGCCCATGTATCCATTTCACAACTTGATTCATTCTGATTAAATTGTTCGACTGTTAATGAGTTTTAGATTGCAATATGGAGAGGCAAACAATTCAGAACATTAAGGCAGTAAAATATCTTAATATTTCACAAGTTCTCACTGAAAACATAAAACAAAAGGCTCATTCCTGGAAGGAGAGACTGTAATAATTACCCTCTGTAAAAATAAATGTGCTTGGCTCCCTATATATTATCCGGGCATCTGTGTAGACACACTCGCATGTAGGGAGCCAGATGGTACATGGTAATCTCATAAATATCCACAGGAATTCTGAGATTTTCAAGCCAATTGCAACAGACGAGATAACCATTTTGACATATTATTTCAAAGAATTTCTGGGGCTAGGCAAAAAATTGATTCCTACTCAGCTTACTTCACAGTCTAATGAGTTTTGCAATCTGGAGGCAATGGTGCAGGTGAGGTGTTGAAGGGTCTCTGGTACAGAGGGCTTCAGAGACGGGTGGGAATTAGGAATCAGGTGACCAGATACTGCTCTTCCACAGCTCAGGACTCGTCCTTCGCCACCCCCCCGCCACCTCCTGTGGGTTCCTGGCCCACCATCCGCTTCTCTTGTCATGCAGTGTCAGTTTTGATGGAAACAGAGTAAAGATGCAGGCATGCACTGGCTCTCCCACCTTTCAACATTTTTCCTGGGAACTGGCCCCTTCTGGTGACTCCCTTGGGGAAATGAACATACAGCAGGAAGAGGCTACCAAAATACTGAGGGTGGTGAGGCCTTGCACTGGTGCTTAAGCTCCCGAAAATTCAATTGTTTCATTTGTAAAATGGAAATTAAAACATATTATCAGCCTCAAGGCAAAAAGCTCAAATGGATGTCTTCTGTTCCTTCCAGCCCAAAAGCCATGCCTGTAATATACACAAGGCTTCGTGCCAAACCACCTTTTCAGTTGAGCAGCTCTTCAAACTCAGGAAGAGAAGAGGAATTTGCATTTAGCCATGAAGAGGCAAAAGATTCTTTGCACACATTTCTTAAGAGAAGGACATTTAGGAACCTGGAAAAGCTTATGCCATATAATCTCAGAATATAAAAACAGCAGGGCATCTCTGAGGATGACAGGGCCAATGATGCCATTTTGCAGATGAGAAAACTGAGGCCAGAGAAAGGAAATGAGTTGCCTCCATCTGGGACTGGACATAACAGATGTGCAGTTGAAGAACAGCTGTTAAGAGACGGAGCTCATAGCCAGGAGCTCAGTCAGTGTTCCAGCTTCATTGGGTCCCCACTGATCAGGTGGGCATAGTTAAGAGCATTTTACAAGTGAGAAATATTCATGGATTACTTCCCTTAGGCCCTAATCCTAGGACATGGCAGAACTGAGACTAGAACATAGGGTTCCTGGCTTCAAAGACAGTGCTTCTTCTATTCTGTGTCATCTTTTGGAGGGAAAATTGCACATGAATTTGTGCTAAGGGGAGTGAAGTGAAGAGAGTGCAGATGGAGACATCTTGGTGCGTTTAGGTTTGTTTCCATCACCACCATTATTTGGCGCTGGTGGGACTTGACCTCTGTATTTCCCCTTCTGAAGAATCCCCTATTCCATTCCCAAAGAAAAAGGCCATAATTGACATGAGTTCTTCAGTTAAATTAATGTAATTAATATAAACCAATGCTGCTTTAAGAATTTGAAAGGTCTGCAAACTTAAAAAATTGTTTTTAATACAAAGCTTCCTGAAGGAGGAACTGGCAACCCACTTCAGCCCATAGGGTCACAAAGAGTCAGACGCGACTGACTGCATGCACACAGACACAAAGCTGAAAAGAGGAGCCTGAATGGCCTGGAAGCATCTGAGCTTGCCCAAACCAGCTTTGCAAGTCGGGATATAGAGCAGTGACAGGTAGAGCAACTATTGGGTGAATTGCCATGGCATCAGTGACCAAACCCCCAAATCCAAACTGGGACCTGAGTCACTGGGGTCTGTGTGCCAGCTCCCTGCTGCAGCAAAGTGGCACCTGCCCCCTTTGCTGTGCTCTCTGCCGCCTCTCCATCAGCTGCAGCCTTAGATGTGAGACAACTGTATTTCATCCATCACAAGTCCCCTTCGAGACATAGTCACTGTCTCCAGAAAGGACCTCAAATGCTTTTTTAAAATCGCACTACCAAATACCCATAAAGCATAGCATTAAATCTAATACCACACCCTCTGGCAGCATCTGCCCTGCCCTGAATTCTCGAACGTTCTTGGCCTTTGAGTTCAACTTCATCTGACCCATGTTGGCCTACATCTCACGGCCAACCATTCCTAACCACAGAATCCTCTACCAGCAGCATCCAAGACAGCAGCCAGGGCACCTTCAGAGACTCCACCAGGACTGGGCTTTTAGAGGGACATCTCAGTGAGGAAAACACCAAACAACAAACCAACCTAAGGGCTGTGTATTATAATCACAGATGCCCGCTTCATCCTAAATAAACAGTAAAATAGAAAAAATAAAATGGTTATGAGAAACATTCTCTTCTTGTCACGTCTGTGTACTCCTGGAAATCTTTTTTTTTTTTTCTTATTCCTGTAAAGTACAAGATATCTCAATAGCAACATAAACACCATATTATCTACTAGTTACTATAGCAACTACATTCATGTAATTTGCTCATGCCTAAATTAAAGCTGCCTAGGGCAGCTTTAACTTACATATCTCACATATGACTTTTTTGTCCGTGTTTTTCATTAGTGAGAATCGTGTCTCTCAGATGGTAATTAGCATGTTGTAACCCTCTGCCTTACTCAGAGCTAACTTTTGCCATGACCTGACTTTGTTTCCCCCATGACTTGTAGGTATTCCGCAAAGAAAGAACATGCATTTTTTTATCCTAATGTTTTAATCTCTCTTTCTCTCTCTTTTAATTTTTATTGGAGTTTAGTGGCTTTACAATGCTGTCTTAGTTTCTACTGTTCAGCAATGTAAATTAGCTATAATAGACACATATCCCTCTTTTTTGGATTTCCTTCCCATTTAGGTCACCACAGAGCACCGGATAGATTTCCCTGCGCTATAGGGTAGGTTCTCATTCGTTATCTGAGAACATGCTCTCTTAGTGGCATATTTATTCCAAGAGGGTGGAGGAGGGGTTATGAAGGAGAAACGACTTTTCCATCCAAAAGGAACAGGAGCATCTACACAGCAATGAACTTCACTGCTCTTGAAATCATCCATTTTTTCCTAACTCTTCATACAACACAGTATAAAAGATATAACCTAAAAAAGGGTGTGATGGAAAGAGGTACCGAGATCCACTCAAGGAAAAGGCACAATAGTTAATCATCTCTTCTCTCGCATCCTTCCTTCAATCCTACAAAATAAACAAGTCGAGAAGCTCTTCAATTTTTGTGACTGTAAGCAATATGGTGGATTAATGTTCCTAAATGCTAGCACTGAATACATGAATTCATTGTTCAGAATGTTCCGGATGAGTCAGTAGCTAAGTCCTATTAATTCTGTTATATATTCTTACTTGTGTCTGCTCTGGAATAGAGCCAGGAGAGGAACGTTGTCATGAAGAAACCCATGAAATATACCTACCTTTGTAAAATAATGCATTTCAAACTAAAGATTGGCTATGCTTCTCTTAACCCAAAATTCTCAGTGGCCCCACTGGGACATGCAACAAGTTTCTCAAAAATCACATTGGCACATCAATCACATAGCTGTTTACAATTGTTCAGTGAATGTTTAACCAAGATATATTCACCTGGAATTAAACCAGGATGGATTCCTTAGACGAGCCATCAGGATCACTGTCCAACATAAGAACCCTCAGGACAGTGGGAAAGTCTGTAAATGTCCCTTCGCAGGGCTTTTAAAGGGCTCTGGATTCGGCAGCGGGGAGACCTGTCTTTAATATCTTCATTACTGCTTCCGATGCATTGCCAGTGTCATTAATTCACATTGGCATTTCATTAAATGGGATTCTCTTTGCAAATACTACTTTATATTCTTTTTCCCTGTAAATCTTTAAATCTGAGCACATTTTGAGCTGATTGTTCACGGCAGTGTGGACCCTTGGAAAAGCAGTCACAAAATGACCATGTGCCTCTGGTCTGCAGCATGCCTTTCCATTTGCTGGTTTAATCCTCCAGACTTGAGCCATTTCCCATTCGGTCCTTCACATCATCTCAGGTTAATCTGTCAAACATTTCAGACAGCCAAGCCAGTTTCCAATTGCTAAGGACTTTGCCACAAGCACCATGTCTGTTAATAAGATTTTCATTTGGAAAGATGCCAGGGCGTCTATGTTTTCTATCGTATACAAATACTGAGATTTAATAGCTTCAGGTTTTGTTTAATGTTAGCGTCAACTATTTAAAAAAAAAAAAAAGGTTCGCAAATGCCTGGCCCGACAGTGAAAGGCCCCACTGACAGCTATTTGCAAGGGTAATGTTGTGGAAAACAACATCCATCTTGGAAACAGTTTCATTAGCCCCATCTAGCTGACCTCTCCACATAATGTTGTCAAATGTGACGGGCATCAGATTATTGGGAATATGGAGATCAATAAATATGCAACACCGGCGCTTAGAATGCTTCTGGCATCAGAGCCATACAAATGCCATCTAACACGGCTTGGAGTCGCTGTCATCTGTCACACCAGCTAGTAAATAGACAAGCTTAAGGGGAAGGCTATCCGTAATGGTAGAATATATGGGTGAAGATGAATTAGACGGGCACTGTATAGTCAGGATTCTGATGCATGAAGGCTCCAAAAGAAAAACACCGGGCACACGCTGGAGCAGCAGCCTGCCTTCTGTGGGGAATCAATGCAAATTCTTGCCACATGGTCAAAAGCCGCCCGGTGGTCCTGCTTCTGTGTGTTTGATGTCAGCTGCCAAGGGAGCATTGCCTGCCTTTGGGATGCTTGCTAGAAACTTGGAGCATCCCAAGTCCATTTCTGACACCCTGAGGCAGCCAGATCACCCATCCCCACAAATTCCTGTGTGTGTGAATCGCACGATGTCTTTCAGTGTGGTGGTAACCCAAAGCCAAAGAAAGCGCCTGCACTCTCCGATTACATTTGCCTCAAATGCCTACAACGTTGGGTTCACAAAAGAACAACCTGGTTGAACTGCTAAAGGAAACTCTCACCCCAGCTGGTGGTCATCAAATTGCCCACATCATTAGACCTTTGGGAAGTGCTACTGTGACAACTTCTCCATCAGGCCACCCTCTTCTAAGATCCCTACCTGCCCAGCCTGCTGGAAGCTGAACCCCACTGCCCACTCTTTGTGCTTATCACTACCTGACGATCCCGGCTGAGGCACCTGCTCCGTCTTCGGTAGTGTTTTCCGAAGTCCCCAGAACAGGCAGTCCTGTTAATAAACCCTTGTACCCCTCCAAAAACTGCTTGGAGCAACTTAAAGAAAGAATGTGTCTGCCAGTGCAGGAGATGCAAGAGAGGCAAGTTTGATTCCTGAGGGGGCGGGAAGATCCCCTGGAGGAGGGCATGGCAACCCACTCCAGTACTCTTGCCTGGACAATCCCATGGACAGAGGAGCCTGGCGGGCTACAATCCACAGGGTCTCAAAGAGTCAGACACAACTGAGCATGGCACAAAAAGAAAAGCTAGTTCTTGAAACATCAAAACACAGAGGATGTGAGCCATACAAAGGCATATACCCAGACACCCCAGGCCAGAACAAACACGTTCCTCAAACCCAAGTCATGTCACTGACCAATGACGAGCAGCATGCTTCTGCCCCTCTAGGTTTTAAGAAATGTCATTCATTTCTATGGAAAAGAGAACAAACAAGAGGCATAAAGGTATTTTTGAAGTACACTGTTATGAGGTACTTGGCTAGTAATTTGCAGCCTAGGTACACAACATACCTTTTAGCACGGCTATTTATCTCTCAGGGAGAATGCTGCCGTACTTACGATAAAGGCTCTGTTGGACCTCTTCATCAATAGCAAACCTTTAAGCACAGCACATCTCATAAATAGGAGTTCCACTAACACAGACTTCAAAAGGATAGAACTTGATAATTCAAAAATAGAGCTATATTAAGTGTTCCAGCAGTCCATCCATAAAAGCCGTCGTATATTCCAAACGCCAGAGTCCTTCAAGCAACATGACAGGTCTATTAGAATAATAGCAGGGGAAAGCATAATTACAAGTAATCATTGGCTGGAAAGGAGCTAGTTGTTTTTGTAGAGCAAAATGCTGCTCTGAGCCCCCTGGAAAATGTAGCCAGAGCAGCTACCGTGAGAGCAGATAACCATCGAAAATAACCACGGCGCAAACCCTGCACTATTTATTTCTATTTATTAAGAACTCTTTGTATACCTTAATGTTTTCCTGGTGAAATCATCTTAATTTGAGCCCACATTTTCTTTGGATAAGATTATTACATAATTGCTACTTACCGGCCACTATTTTCTATACATTTGTTGGTCAAACAGTTAGGGTGTCTGTCTTTTCCAGCCCGGCAGAGATCATTCCGTCAAGCAGGGGCTGCTGGCTGGCTCCGTGGAGCCATATTGAAAATACACCATGTCCCTGAAAGGATAAAGAAAGTTTGGCTGGGCGTTATGTTTTAATCCATAGATTGATGACTCTAGCTCTGTCAAAGGATGGGGCTGTTTCTCATTAGGGATGGCAAAAGAGGAGACATCTGGGCCCATTTCCCCATGGACGGGACTGCACCGCCCCCCCTCCCCATCAAGAAGTCCATTCATCTGGTGGATTTGTGTTTATCCTCCTCCTTAATTAGATGGCTGTCAAGCACTTTAAAGTTTCCAAAATGCACGGAGAATAACACACCCCAGCTGAGTCTTGTCAACAAGTCCAGGAAGGAGTCAGAGCAGGAGTCTTTAGCTCCAGTTTGCAGATGTGCAAATGGAGGTTCAGGAAAGGAAGGGGCTCCCCAGAGGTCCCACAGCTGACCTTCTCCCCATGCCATCGTCCTGCCCTGACAAAATGCTTGCTTTGCACCTGGTTCTCCATCTCACTGGCTCTGTGGGACACACCCATGAAGATAAAAGTCACTCACCAGGTGCTGCTGTGCAGGTGCCAACTGGGTCTCAACACTCGGAAGCAGGTCACGTGCTCAGCCTCTGGACTGCAGGGAGGTGGGGCAGAGGTTCACACCTGATGCGGAAGGCAACCAGGCTACCTGTGTAAAGAAGGACACAATCAAGTCCGACTCACCGAGGTCTTGGTGTTGTTCACTTCCCTAACACTGACTGATCTGCAGGTACCAGGCATGGAAGGAGGTGGCAGGGGAAGGGAGTGGAGAATGGCGGAAATAAAATGAAATCTAATTTTTAGCCCAGATATAAGAAAAATGCAACTCTGAATGACTCGACCTCATAACAGTAGGTAGAGTCAACATGAAACACACAGGACAGACCCCAGGCAGCCAGGGAACCAGTGTTTCCAGGAAGCACGTGTACCGACTTTCTAGCAATCTGATGCTGAGCCATTGACTTAACCTCACTGAGCCTCAGTGTCCTCATCTGGAAAATGGGAGTAACAAGACTGCCTGTCTCCAAGGGCTGTTGTAAAAGTAGTTGGCCCACGGATGCCACCAGCAGAGTTCAGGGTACACAGAAGCACTATTAGATGCCCTCCTTTTGATACCCCATAGGAAGCCAGAGGACGGAGTGATCCATGGTCTCTGGTTCTTAGGAAAGGTCTCCTGGAGATGGCTGGAGACTAGCTGGTCCTTGGAGGACAGAGGGCAATTCTCCACAAAGCAGCATCCCAGGCCTTGTCCTGGGAGTCCAGAAACTCAAGAGGCCTCCTGCCAGGGGCTCATTTCTAAAAAAAAGCCTTATAGAAGATCCCCTAGGTTTATTGATATGTTTGCTTCCCACTTAGACTCTTAGCAACATGGTGTGAGTCTGGACTTTTGGATTTCATTGGTACACCCATGTTGGTTATAAAGTTGTAATGCAAAATCTGGCTCCTTCCCCCACTCAAAATATTCAACTTTAAAATTAGTTTGGTTTTGAAATACAACACCAGGATATATCTTCAAAGCAAAGTTAGAAATCCTAGTCTTGTGAATATATTTAGAATTTAGGCTATTGAGGGATTTAAGCTTGTGAAGAGCTGGATCTTTCAATGGTGGTGGTGGTTTAGTCGCTAAGTCGTGTCCAACTCTTGTGACCCCATGGACTGCAGCCCACCAGGCTCCTCTGTCATGAGATTCTCCAGGTAAGAATACTGGAGTGGATTGCCATCTCCTTCTCCAGGATTTTTCCATACTGTGGAATAAACTTCCAATAATGTTTAGCAAGACCATATCACACATCAAATGTACATGCTGCAGAGATAAGACATCAAGAAAGAGGATGGTGAGGATGGTGATGATGGTGGTGGTGGCAGCGATGTGATGGTAACCATGACAACTGTGCAAGAGGAGGATGCTCAGAGTTGGTTCTGAGAAAGGGATCCAGGCAGGTGAAGGACAATGATCTATCAATCCACATGAAGGTGAGTCATGAATGTGGGCCTGGGACCTGAGACAATGCACTTTCCAGCTTCTTCAGAATGAAGAGCTCTGTCTAGGCTAGCTGCGGATCACCAGACCCAGAGATCTGTCAAAAGGATAAGCTCTGAAGATCATCCATCCCAACATAACCATTTTAGGCATGTCTTGGACTTGGGAAAGTTCTGACAGAAGTTAACCCAAGTAAGTAAGAACCTGTAGCAGTACTAAAAATCCACACACCTCCTGTTTTACTGAAAGCCACACGTGTCCCTGGCACTCGATCTTTGGAAACTGGCCGGGCATGTGTCCTGGCCATCCCCTCCTTGCCCCACCATCGGGTTCACAGGATGATTTCTGAAATCACTTCTCAAAGGAAAGCCTCATTACCCAGTGACATGTTGTAATCCCAACCAATGCTTCCAGAAAAGTTTCAATGTCCATTACATTAGCTAGCCTTAAAACTGAATACAAATCCATTTTAATCAATATGTTGTAATAAATAGATATTAAGGCACATGGCACTAATGTACAGGTAGGCTAATTAAAGCGCCAGCATTTGCAGCACTCACATACCTCAATTTTCTCTACAAAATCCTTATTGAACCACTACCTTAAAAAAAATAATTGCATTTGCAATTAGAAACACTGAAGTTACATTATCGATTTTCTGCTAAAAACCTTTTTAGTAAACAAGCACAAACTACATTCATTAAATGTAAGTGCTTGGAGCTATGGTGTGAAATTCAATTCAGCCATTATCATGAATTACACTGATTATTGCTGTAATTATTTTCTCTTGGATACAACTGCATTTCTGTCCCTTGCTAGTTCTGTTGGACATATAACCATGTTCATTTTATAGCTAATAATACTCAACTGTAGTCCCAGCAATTACTATCACTTATACAAATCATTAAGTTAAGCTACGGGTACCTAGTAAGATTCAAAAAAATTAAGTAAAACATCCTTTTTTTTTACCCTTTAAATAACTAATAGCATTGGAGAACAAGGGAAATTATAGATGTTAACTGATTTACACTGCAATCTCTAATCACCTGTACTTGACTTGTCAGAAATTTCTGCTGTCCTAAGCACACCTTTCGAGAAGAAACCCACCAACAGACTCTTTTTTTTTCCCCGAAATGAACAGTCAATGGACAGGATTATATATCTGAAGCATTCTCAGGAAGGAAAAAAGCCATGATCAATTGGTGTGTTCAAAAAAAGAGATTTTGTATTTTAGTCAGAGCGAAAAAATGATCTTGCCTTGTATGTGCTTGCTTATTTAGGTGTCTTATTAACTAAACAGATTTTTAAGAGAGAAAATTCCACTTTCCTTTTTCCTCCAGAGGCAGCTGTAGTTTTCCACCGTTTTTAATGTGAATCCTCTAAGGAAAACAGGTGTTTTCAAAGGAGACTTCTCATTCTTCCCTGAGGCAAGGGCGCTGCACTGACCTGGTTGAAGGTAGATGCTTCTGGGCATATTCCCTCAAAGTGAATATATTCTCCAGGGACTCTGGTGGGGAACCACCCCCATAGGAAAACTGGTGGGGAAGAAGGGAAGTCAGAGAGACGACACTTTTAACATTTGTGCTTGCATATGCCATCTGATGCAAAGAGCTGGCTCACTGGAAAAGACCCTGATGCTAGGAAAGATGGAGGGCAGGAGGAGAAGGGGGCAACAGAGGATGAGATAGTTGGATGGCATCAATGACTCAATAGACATGAATTTTAGCAAGCTCCGGGAGATGGTGAAGGACAGGGAAGCCTGGTGTGCTGCAGTCCGTGGGCTCACAAAGAGTCGGACATGACTGAGCAACTGAACAACATCAACAATGTATATAAAGATGGAAACAGCATATTTCACCACAAGAGGATTTGCAGGCTATGATCTCTAGACTGGGGACAGAATCCTAACCCACCAACAGAAAGGCCCCTGTCCCACATGCCAGGGCCATGCTCCAGAGCCCTGATGAAAAAATGTCACTCACAAATAGCAGAAAGACTCCCTCCCATTCACTTTAAGAGCACTTTCAGAAGTGGTCCCCCCAAAAAAAATTATAATAATAAAAAAGAAGTGGTCCCAACTCTGGACGAAAGCCTGGGGTGAGATGTAAAGGATGCAGAGATGCTCCCATGGGAGACCCCAGTGGACAAAAGGGAGATGCCTTCTCAGGGGCGTCACCATTTTCTCAATAAACAATGTTTTTTTATTTATATGTCAGATATTTTGTGATTGCTGTTTAGTTTCTAAGTCGTGTCCATCTGAACCTTTTGCAACCCCACAGACCACAGCCTACCAGGCTGCTGTGTCCATAGCATTTTCCAGGCAAGAATACAGGAGAGGGTAGTCATTTCCTTCTCCAGATCTTCCTGATCCAGGGATAGAACCCACATCTCTTGGGTCTCCTGCATTGACAGGCAGAGCCCTCAAGGAAGTCCCACGTTATATATTGGACTGGCCAAAAAGTTCATGCAGGTTTTTCCTTAAACTCTTACAGAAACCCAAATGAACTTTTTAGCCAACTCAATAATTCATTTCATTTTTTTAGAAGTGGAGGAAGGAGGTATATGACTTATCTCAGGCATGTGTGCTCAACTGTGTCCAACTCTTGCAACCCCATGGACTGTATCCCACCAGACCCCTCTGTAAGTAGGATTTCTCCAGGCAAGAATACTGGAGTGGGGTGCCATTTCCTCCTCTAAGGGATCTTCCCAACCCAGGGATCAAACCCTTGTCTCCTGCATCTCTTGCTTGGCAGGTGGATTCTTTACCACCAGTCCCACCTGGGAAGCCCCATATAGCTTATAGGAATCCACAAACAAAATTTTACCAATTAAAAGAGAAAAGGTTAAGTGGGTGTGACCTAGAGGGGAAATGGGTTCCCACAACCCTTCAAATTGCTGGAAGCTATTTTGGCACAGAGCTTCCTAGTGGCCAAAGCAAAATGAAAAACACACTCTTATAGACATAAGATTCACTGTTAGCAAAAGAAATGTAAATTGAAAAATAAGTTTAAAAAATCTTTTCATTTGATAAGAAACATATAAGCAAAATATGATGTTAGGATTCAGAAATCAAGAATTAAAGGCATCTATTTTTTTAAAAAAATCAGGTATTACTTCTTTCCTAATTTTGTCATTGTTTTTCATGTAATATAAACCACTGAAGCACATCAGTTGAAGTTCTGATGCTAAAGTTCTGATGCTAACTTTAACTACACTGAGAATAAAAAAGAAAGAAAATAGAACAAAATCATATTGTTAACATATCATAAAAGCTGAGCAGCTGGAATATACTATGTGTGTACTATGTTAAAGCCAGACTTATCTGCCTGCAGTGCAGGAGCCGCTGGTTCAATCCCTGGGTCAGGAAGATCCCCTGGAGGAGTAAATGGCAGCTCACTCCGGTATTCTTGCCTGGGAAACCCCATGGACAGAGGAGCCTAGTGGGCTACAGTCCACTGGGGTTCAAAAGAGTTGGACACCACAGAGTGACTGATCACACACACACAGAAGACATATACTACATTAAAACACATTTAAGTACCTCTAAATTAGCTGATTTATATCATCATTTTAGAGTCATTAGAATTTTCCCAAAGCTGCTAAATGAATTTTCTGACCATTTTTGGCCATTTAAAGTGTTAATTGGTATCATGCATTCAGTATAAGAAGTCACTTTGCTATTCTAAAAATGTCTTTAAGAATCTTTTTTTAAAAGAATATTTCTTGCTGCTTCTCCCATCTGGGAAATTACCTGCAATAATTGAATACAGTTTCAAAATGTTCAGAACTCAGAAGTCTCAGCATCCTCCTTGCATTTATTTTGAATAAATAGGCATCTTTTTTTTTTAATCAATGCGATTGATAGTAATGATACACATATATCAAAGGAACCAGCAAAAGAAGAGATAAGTGCCACTCTAAAACAAGCAGGGACATGTACTCTTGACTTCTGCCCCCAAGGAAGAAAAGATTTTTAAAATGCTAACAATTTGGCTATATCCAGTTGTCTGCCTGGCTAGGGTTCTTCTTGGGGAATCCCATTAAAGAATTCAATAGACAGGCTTGAAAATTCAGAAAAGGGAAAATTAAATTCCTAGAGATAGTCAAGAATATCTTATTCATCAAGGGCCCTTTCCACAGGAGCTTGGAAATGTGTAATATAACCTTCAAAGTAAAAACGGTTTGTTGCATTAGTTCTGCTTAGCTGACCATGAATGCTAATTGCAGGAAGAATTGACTGTGCCCAATACCTGGGGGCAGGAACACACAAAAGTGCCTGGGAAAGGCCAACAATGGAAAAGGTAAAAATGAACATCCACTTCCGTGTTCAACTCCACATGATCTGCAACAAAACCCTAAATTACAACGAAGCCAGTATGTGCCTCCCGCCCCTCAGAGACGCGAAGCAAAAAGAGAGGCACCCACAAAGATATTGGGCTTGGGGGCAAAAATAATACATGCTTTTGCTCTTGTTTGTCTTATCCAACCACTCTTCTTTCACCCTCTTTTTCTCTGTTCCAACTGTGGCAGTTCCTTCACAGGGTCAGGAACTTCAGTCTGTGGGTCAAGTGTCCCATTTTGCAGGATATTTCCACATGAGAGGCACCTGGCTGGTGGAAAGAAGACTTTGGAGTAAGGATAGGCTTGAAAGTGAATTTCAGCTCTGTAATCTATCTGTGTGACCTTAAGCGAGTCACAAAAGCCTCTCTGGGCCTCAGTTTCCTCATTCTTAAAATGGGGACAATAGTGTCCAGATCACAGAATTCTGAAGCGAGAGTGAAAAAATATTTGTAAAGTGTGTGGTACATAAGAAATCCCGAATGCTACCTTCTGAATATTTCCCACAGACATGGAAGCTGCTAGAAATTCTTGCAGCACACTCAGCATCCTTGCCCCGTCTTAGGAAGAAGAGCCTCTGTCCCACCCCCAACCAGAACCGATTGGCCGAGTAAGAATACCTGGCAGAGGCTCAACCAATCAGATCCTCTCTCCGTGGAATGTGAAATTGGGCCTGAGGTTGTTAGGGATGGGAGCTATGTGGTAGCCATTAGTGCTTTATGTCACAACAGAGGATGAGCTGGTTGGATGGCATCACCAACTCAATGGACATGAGTTTGAGTAAACTCCGGGAGTTGGTGATGGACAGGGAGGCCTGGCGTGCTGCAGTCCATGTGGTCGCAAAGAGTCAGACAGGACTGAGCAACTGAACTGAGAGGGAAGAAAAACCAATGTGTGCTCATCTGTACCATTAATAATCCCCACGGGCTGATCATTAAAATCATAGGGCGTTTTTTGAGCCAAGATTGTTCACACAACCATTATTAAAAATTAAATTATGTAAACTTACAAGTAAATAAATTGTATTAATAACAAAGGTAGTGAATACGCAACACTCATCACTTCCTCATGATTTCCTATTATTTTACACTACTGCGATGATTTTTCATCTTATTTCAAGTATGGTCTTGAGATTGCTGACATCCCTGCATCTGCAGGATGGAAACGCAGCACAAAGGTATGCTCCCAGGCGTCTCTGCCCACTCCACCTTCACATCGGCAGCTTCAAACCAGAATACGCGTGTGTGCTTAATCGCTCAGTCGCGTCCAACTCTTTGTGACCCCAAGGACTGCAGCCCACCAGGCTCCTCTGTCCATGGGATTCTCCAGGCAAGAATACTGGAGTGGGTTGCCATTTACCCCCCCAGGGAATTTTCCCAACCCAGGGATCAAACCTGCATCTCCTGCATTTCAGGCAGATTCTTGACCACTGAGCTACAGTGGAAGCCCCACCGTGGGAATATTTATACCGCTAGCAAACACTCCAACTCGAAGTGTTTCTCCCCAACCAGAAAGCTGGTTGTTAGCCAGAACAGCCTTGGACAGCAAGGAGATCAAACCAGTGAATCCTAAAGGAAATTAACCTTGAATATTCATTGGAAGGACTGATGCTGAAGCTGAAGCTCCAATACTTTGGCCACCATATGCAAAGCGCTGACTCATTGGAAAAGACCCTGATGCTGGGAAAGACTGACGGCAGGAGGAAAAGGAGATGACAGAAGATGAAATGGTTGGATGGTATCATCAACTCAATGGACATGAGTTTGAGCAAACTCCGGGAGATAGTGAAGGACAGGGCAGCCTGGCATGGTACAGTCCATGAGATCTCAAAGAGTCAGACACAACTGAGCAAATGAACAACAATCAAGACAGAACAGCAATGAAGAAAACTTCTAAGTGGGGGCAATGGGGTGGAGAATGAGACAGGGGCTACAGGGAACAGAGACAGGTGTGGCGAGAGTATGCAAGTTCTAGTCTCAGGCTGCTCCTTTCCAGGGGTGGAGCTGTACTGATCTCAGATTCCGACCAAACATCCCCATAGCCTTACAGCCAATTCCTTTGTTAGGCAGAAACTAGCTCACGTTTGGCTTCTGCATTCCAGCCTCCACCAATGAACCAGACATAAAAATCAATGAGAACGCTGCACTCTCTCTTTTGGGGTCATTTTAATCTATTCTTAGCCAAGCATAGAAATAAAGCCCTAATCACTGGTCAGCCATTGTTGAGATTTTTTTTTTTTCTAGTCTCTATGTAACATTCCATGTATCCTGGAGATATTCCTGCTATTTCTACCTCGTCCCCAAGAACAATTGTGCAAGAATCTGGTTGGCTAGACCCCACGGGCTCGCTGACTCCCCAGCGGCACTTGGTGCTGCTCAGACTGACTTTTATGTAACTACTCCAAGCTGTGTGTTAATTACTGTGACACCACACCAATGATCCAATTAGCCTTTAAATGTTTGTTTAAGAAAAAGCTCTGTTCGTCACAAAGATTGGATGGCTGGTAGGAAACTAGAACATTTGGTATGCTAAGTGATCCGAGAGCTGGCTTTTCACATATCAGGCAGGCCCATTAGATTTTCCAGGAAGATAAAAATGCTTTTAGTCTTGAAATTTCCTTCAAAGAAGCAGAAACTCCAGCTGTTTACTGGTTACCCCCTTTTCTGCCTCCCTGTATCCCCACTTCCTCCATACTTCTCTTGGCTAAATTTTCTTTCCTTTTAATAATGGTTTCGAGCCCAGCAAAATCTGTCTTCTCTTCAAATCTGCTGGTGTTCAAGGTATTGAAATGACAGATGGTCCCTAAACAGAAAAGAAAGAGTAGAGACAGAAATGAATCCGGAGTGGTTCTCCCCCTGTGTTTGGCAGGTGAGATATTCTGGCATCTGCACAGAAAGGTAAACTTAAATACAAACAGCCCATGAAGTACACGTGGAGATTTAAATTTTTATCACCAGCTCACACACGTCTCCCACCATTAACTAATGCCTTCTGGAATCCATGTAATGACTACAATGTGCATCTCGGCAGCTGGCTGACAGATTCAAGCTCAACTTCCTGTCTCATCAAAATCCTAAACATATTCAAAGAGCCATTTGCACATATGCCTGAATTAGGACTTGAAAAACAAGTTATTTAACCTGCCCTCTGATCCAGCTAATAATCTGAAAACAATTCGGTCAATATGGAAATTGTACATAAATATTTGACTTCATAGAGGATGGTCCATTTCCCAAGAGTCACGAGGAGATGTTGTTGTTGTTGTTGTTGTTCAGTCGCTCAGTTGTGTCCGACTCTTTGTGACCCCATGGACTGCAGCACGCCAGGCTTCCCTGTCCTTCGCTATCTTCCGGAGTTTGCTCAAACTGAAGTCCATTGAGTCGGTGATGCCATCCGACCATCTCATCCTCTGTCATCCCCTTCTCCTCCTGCCTTCAATCTTTCCCAGCATCAGTCTTTTCCAGTGAGTCGACTCTTCACATCAGGTGACCAAAGTATTGGAGCTTCAACTTCAGCATCAGTCCTTCCAATGAACATTCAGGATTGATTTCCTTTAGGATTCACTGGTTTGATCTCCTTGCAGTCCAAGGGATTCTCAAAAGTCTTTTCCAACACCACAATTCAAAAGCATCAATTATTCAGAGCTCAGCCTTCTTTATAGTCCAACTCTCATATCTGTACATGACTACTGGAAAACCCATAGCTTTGACTATATGGACCAGAGTTAAAAACATCTATTTAAATCTTTTTCCTTTCAAGGCTTATTATTACTCACAGTTGATTTCTACCCGGATAAAATTTAGCTTTTCTTTATGACAAGGTTCAGCAAACCAGCCAAAATCTAAATGTAGCCTGTCACTATTTTTATAGGTGGCGCTAGCTCAGAATGGTTTTCAGTTTTACATTTTTAAAAGTTTTTTAAAATCAAAAGGAGAGTTTTTCACGATGTTTGAACATTTTTTGAAATGCAAACTTCACAGTCCAAATATGACATTTTATGAAAACACTCCCCCAGGCCCACTCAGTTATGTGACCTCTGGCTGCTCTCACCCTTCAATGCAGAGTTGAGCAGTCACAACAGAAACTGTTCCGCAAAACCTCGAATATTTACTATCTGCCCTTTACATAAAAAGTTTGCCACCCCCTACTATGGTGCTGGAGAAGACTCTTGAGAGTCCATTGGACTGCAAGGAGGCCAAAAATCAGTCCATCCTAAATGAAATCCACCTTGAATATTCACTGGTAGGACTGGTGCTGGAGCCGAAGCTCCAATACTTTGGCCACCTGATGTGAAGAGCTGACTTATTGGAAAAGACCCTGGTGTTGGGAAAGACTGGAGGCAGAAGGAGAAGGGGACGACAGAGGATGAGATGGTTGGATGGCATCACCAACTCAATGGACATGAGTTTGAGCAAGCTCTGGGAAATAGTGCAGGACAGGGAAGCCTGGCATGCTGCAGTCCATGGGGTCACAGAGTCAGACATAACTGAGCAAATGAATACACACACTTTAAGAAAGAGAAATTGGCTGAGCAAACCAAATTTGTAAAGTACACTGTTTTCCAGCATTTCTTTCATTTCTTAGTTAAGAAATGTTTCTGAACAGAGAGTGGCAAAGTGGTTTTTTGTGTAGGGAATTTTGTCATCAATTACTCTACTAGATAACACATGCCAGGGGTCTTGCACAGTGCTGGTATACAGCAGGTACTAAATAAATACTCTCACTGTTCCCTTGGTGCCTGCCTTCTTTCACATGGGACCACCTGCACTTATTGTTTGTTGGTTTCTTTTTATTTTTGTTTCTGTCCTGAGCCAGCACTTGTCGCCCTGAAGCCTGTCCCTCCCCAGGGTCTAATTGCTCTTGAATTTCCCAGGACCTTGCCTTGAGTCCAGCAAATCTCTCTTTAAAAGCTAGTTTCTCTGAAAACAATTCGGCACAATAACGAGGCCATCATGTGCTGATGGGGGATTGCAAGCATATCTATCACCAATGAAAAAGCTGTATTTATATCTTGGCAAAATCCATTCATCCTTTGAAGTGCCCAGAATCCTCCAGCAAGCATCACAAATCCACCTAATGCGCCCAGTTCTCAACTTTGTATCTGAGTCTCTGGTTTAGCTGACAGATGTTTAAATTCCTGGAAGGTCCACACAGCCAGACAAATCCCAAGTGGGCTGTCCAGAAGCCCAAGGGTGTTCAGTTAGCTCCATCAGCCGAGGGCAGTGGAACCCAGACTCACAAGTTGCCCCTGGAGATCTTTTCTCTGGCTTTGGAAGATAATCATAGGGACCATGATGCAGAAATGTGGACGGTTCACAGCCTCGCCTCCCGAGCATCTCGTGGAAGGGGACCCATCGGACCTCTTCTTTCCAGACACCCAGCCACTGTCACCCAACCTGGCCACCGTCCCCACACCACACACGAGGTCTTCCCTCCACACCTCGGATCCTGCTGGTTCGCTCGCTGGGAATACACTTGTCTCCCTCCCTTCTCTTCTCTTTGGTTGTCTCATGGTAGCATCTCTCCTTGGCAGCTATTATCACAGATTGATGGTCACCTCCTATGAGCAGCCTCCCTTGATTCCCAGAAATCTTAGTGGAGCTACTTCTTCAGAACATTGGATGTAAACCTCTATTACAGCAAATACTGGCCCATCTTGTGATTATTTATATACCTGCCCCTTCTCTCTGGAGAAGGCAATGGCACAACTCCAGTACGCTTGCCTGGAAAATCCCATGGGCGGAGGAGCCTGGTGGGCTGCAGTCCATGGGGTCGCTAAGAGTCGGACACGACTGAGCGACTTCCCTTTCACTTTTCATTTTCATGCACTGGAGAAGGAAATGGCAACCCACTCCAGTGTTCTTGCCTGGAGAATCCCAGGGATGGGGAAGCCTGGTGGGCTGCTGTCTATGGGGTTGCACAGAGTCGGACACGACTGAAGTGACTTAGCAGCAGCAGCAGCCCCTTCTCTCAATACCTTACCCCTGGAGCCCACTCTGAGGCTGGCACACAGGGACATTCAACAATTATGTGCTCAGTGGATTCAAGTCCACAGCCTGGGACTTCCCTGGTGGTCCAGTGGCTAAGATTCTGTGTTGCCAATGCAGGGGGCCCAGGTTCGATCCCTGGTCAGGGAACTAGGCCCCACATGCTGCAACTAAGACACAGCTTAGCCAAACAAATAAACAAATATTATAAATAAATGAAGTCCACAGCCTCCCTGGACTTCATTTACCTATGACTCCTTTAGAAGCTCTTGCTAATCTCTTAAATAACAGATGCTCATGTATGCCGCCCATTGGACTGGACCACAGGTTCCTCCAAGAAAGGACTATGTCTTATTGAATTGTATCCACTGCCCTGTCTACCACAGAGTATGTGCCCCATAAATAAGCAACTCCATGTCAATTATAGTCTTTAAACCAAGACTTTAAGTTTAAAAAAATTTTAAGTTATTGAGGCAAATAAACTGAATTTATTTTTATTTTTACCAATTATCTGTCAACTTGCCTAGGATGGAAGCTATTCCCAGGAATCAAGAATGTATGAAGCACTCACCCTGGTCCCCCAACAAGTCAGGGACGGAACATAACCAAAACCAGAAACAGAACAATTTTCCAAGATTATTTTTCACCCACTCAATTATGTTGCCTTTTGAGAAAGCATTGGCCTTGGATGGTCTGTTTAATTAATGCCCTTTGTGTTAACTCCATTTGTTTCTGCTCAAACCACTCACCCCTGAGGGATGGAAAAATGTTCACTCTCAATTTTCTCCTTTGGAAACAAAAGGACACATTTCTTTGAAACTGTGTCTCCTTTGGAAAATTGAACCATGCTGAAACTCCAGTACTTTGGCCACCTCATGCAAAGAGTTGACTCATTGGAAAAGACCCTGATGCTGGGAGGGATTGGAGGCAGGAGGAGAAGGGGACAACAGAGGATGAGATGGCTGGATGGCATCACTGACTCAATAGACGTGAGTCTGAGTGAACTCCGGGAGTTGGTGATGGACAGGGAGGCCTGGCGTGCTGCGATTCATGGGGTCGCAAAGAGTCGGACACGACTGAGCGACTGAACTGAACTGAAGGGCAACTGGGATGGAGCAAACCAACCGAGAAAATGAGGAAGGGGTCCAGAATATTACATTTTGTCACATCCCTTCCAGGTCTTCAGAATCTGGAGGAGGAAAAGCATTGAATTTAGCTTTTGTGTGGTCAAGTGGCATGCAGGGAGGAGAGCATGGTACCCACAGCACGCTGGACACCCACCTCGTGTTGTGGGTGAGCCCTGGGCAGAGACGGGGTGGAGGGCAGGTGGGCCTTGGGGGCTGTGCCAAGGCTCTCACGGGTTGGAGAGCGAACAGGGTGGGTGAGCAGGCAGCATGCCCAGAGATGTGCTGGGGAACTGGTCCTCTGGGAACAAACACACAAACAAAAAGGCCCTAATGGGTAGCCCTTACAATAAATACCTGCACTGTGCCGATCTCAAGCTGTCCGTGTGAGAGTGCTCGACTTAGAGCTGGGGGGATGCCTGGTGCTGGGTCTCACAAGCCAGTGTGAGCCAACGTGAGCCAGCACACACTGAGTGTCACTGTGGGTGGAGGGGACTCTTAGCATGACAGAGGGCCCTTGGGAAAAGCACCAAACCCGAACCTGGAGCAGGGACCTGGCAAGTGAAAGTCGCTCAGTCGTGTCCAACTCTTTGCGATCCCATGAACCGTACAGTCCATGGAATTCTCCAGGCCAGGATCCTGGAGTGGGTAGCCTTTCCCTTCTCCAGGGATGGAAGAGACCTCTCTTAAGGGAAACTGAGACCTGAATATCAAATGAGGTTACCAAAGAAGGAGGTGGGAAGGGCACTCCAGTCAAAGGCCTGGGTGCTGAGATCATGGAGAGCAGGGCTTGCTTATGGTAACACGTCTGGCGGCTCAAGCTGGGATGTGGGAGGAACAAGCAGGAAGAGACCCTGAAGCTCGATCTCAGCCACATCAAGATTCTCTGTGGCCCTGTGGATTCTCTGGTAGGTTGGGACTTTAAGCAAGACAGGGATATGATGCCTTACTTTGGAAGGGCCCCCTCTGGCTCTTGGATGGGGTGACTATAGCCTGGACAATAGGGCTACTGAGCAGGTTCAGTGATTGTGGAACTCCAACTTAAGCCAGTGGTGAAAGGGGGCAGATACGGACACTCTTGAGAGACAACAGGAGGTGGGAGAAAGAGAGCGGCCAAACTTGGCAAATTATATCAGGGGCAGGGTGAGGAGAAGGGGAGAGGTGGGGACAATGACTCACCAAGTTCCAGCTCGAGCGACCAGGAGGGTGGCAATGCCACTCAGCACGAGAAGACGAGAGGAGAAGGAGCTGCAGGTGAAGGTGAGTCCTCGTCACCTGGGGACCTGTCAGGGTAGGGGTGCCACCTGGACAGCCACATGGCCATGTGCAGAAGGCACCTGGGTTTGCAGGTGGTGAGCTCAAGAGATGGATGTGAGTTGAAGCCATAGTTTAGCTGTAATCTTACTATAATTTGAGTCATAAAGGAGAACCAAAGGGCCCAGGGGAGCTGTGGAAGTTAGAAGAAAAGAAATGATAACACCCTGCAGAGCACCAGCCTCCATGGGATGGAAGAGAAGTGAGCATTGCTGAGGGTGCTTTCGGGTACCAGTGATGGGATGGTCAACTCAAACAATAAAATCAGTTCATGAAACTGGAAAGCCCAGAGGGAATCTCTGGCCTGGGCCAAGGATGCAGCCGGGTCTGCAGGAACCCATTTTCCTTCCAGTTCTTTGCTCAGCTTTTGCCAGCATTGTCTTCATCCCAAGGCTGACTCCCAGAGCTACACTCTCCTCAAAAATAAGCACCTCTCTGCCCTGGTACAAGTCCTGAGCTTCCTTCCCTACAGACTGGCTCAGATAGAGGCCCACTTATGAATTTGTCTCCCTGGCCAGGGATATGGAATGTACTGATTGACTTAACCCAGGTCATGGGCCCTACTCTGGGAACCTGGGGTGCTATCAGCTTTCCTGAACCGCAAGGACCAATGAAGTTAGAGTTGGTAGAGAGAGAAAAGGGCCACCAACAAGTGCCCAAGGTCAGTGGACCCTCAGAAAGGAGGCTAGGAGATGAACCACCTAAGTCAGGAAGAAAACCAGCAGATAACAATGGTTATCTGAAACCAGGAAGGAATGAGCTTCAAACAGAGGTGGTTACCAGCGTTAAGTGCCACGAAACAGTCAAATAAACCTGGAGATTAGAAAGTATCCTGGGCCTTATGACGAGGAAGGTAAGCACCTGCTTGTGTGTGTGTGTGCTAAGTCGCTTCAGTTGTATCTGACTCTTGTGACCCTATGAACTGTAGCCCGCCAGGTTCCTCTGTCCATGGAATTCTCCAGGCAAGAATACTGGAGTGGGTTGCCACTGCCTTCTCCAGGGGATCTTCCTGACCCATGGATCGAATCCGAGTCTCTTATATCTCCTGCATTGGCAAGAGGGTTCTTTACTGATCAACAAAAACTTATCAAGACCCCCACCCCTGTCAGGCCAGGTACTAGATCCTGGGATAGAGTGGCAACCAGGTTGGGCTAGAGGCTGGAGTCTAGTGGGACAGCTGATAGCCAAGTGGGCCCATGTGTAAGTACCATGATAAGGGAGACTTGGGAACAAGCTGCAGGGACACTGACACAGACTTGAGGGCTCAGGGGAAGCTCTCACAGGAAGTGGCAGGGAACCTGACACTGGAAGGAGGCACAGGAGCTGGGTGGGCAGGTGGAGGGCTGGAAAGGGATCTGAGTTCCAGACAGAGGAAGGCATGTGCCGAGCTTAGGGACAAGAGGAGCTGCATGAAGCTGGGTGTGGCTGGAGCACAGAGGATGGCTCAACCATGGCCTCATCCTGGACAAAACAGGTCAGAGCCCTTGGCACACCTCTGGAGGCCTCACCCACCCAGGCCATGAATCGCTGCTCTTCAAGTGGGGTTATAACTCAACCCAGGGTGTCCCCATCTTGTCTCAAAGATCCCAAAAGAGGCCTGAACTAACATCTTCCTGAAGGAAAGATATGAAACATATTTGACTATAAATTCCCAGAGGACAGGGACTGTCATCTGTTTTTATTCACTGCCATCTCCCAGGCCTGAGACATGGTAGGCTTTCAACAAATAATTGTGGAATAAATAAAGGAAGCAAGCAAGGAGGAAGGAAACCACTGACTTCCCTGCCTGAGTCCCCTTTCTGACCATCTCATCCAAAAACAACAACAAATAGGGACTCCCCTGGCAGTCCACTGGTTAGGACTCGGCACTCCCGATGCAGGGGGCACAGGTTCCATCCCTGGTCGGGGAACTTAGATCCCCCCTGCCCCACCAAGCAACCTAAAAAACATAAACAATAAATAACACAGATGCGTAAACACACCTGGCACTTGCATTATTCCTAAAAGGTCACCAGCCACCCTTAAAATGGCCTGCTTGAGAATCAATGTCAATCTTTGTGGGAATTCATTTTGTTGTGAGTGTGGGCATTGCTTGCCTGCCCTCATTTGTAATTCCACCTCAGAGGAGGCAGGCAACAGGACTGGGAGAGATTGAAGTTCTCATCTCTAAGTGCCATTCAATGTCTACTATTTCCAAGTGCTTTTTTCTACCTAATAGGTAGACTGTATCTTAAAATGGAGCTGGTCAGGATCTTTTCACCTCCCATTTCAATGAGGCTGTAGTTTAATTGGAGGTAGAATAACATTTGCATATATAATCATTACATCTCAACAAGAGGCAACTAAAAGCTCCTTATGAATGCATATCCTGCTACCTTGTTTCATGAAACATCCTTAACACTGGCTAATTTTCTGTTTGGGTGATATTGATAGATTATATCAATGAAAAACTTTGTTAGAGTATGTGTCTGAGGATTAAAAGAGACCCTATTATAAAATGTCAGTTTTCTCATATTTAGAATAAAACTGATCATGATCTTATGGATAGTAATAATTTATGTGCACACAAATATTTAGTGCTTTTCATGCTCTTTCAATCAGTGCTTTCTCCTTTGAACCCTGGAACAGCTCCTCGAGGTACATAAAGTGAGACATCACCCCTCATTTATCAGGGAGGAAAAGAGAGGCACTGCGAGGCGAGGTGACTTATCCAAGATTAATGGGGTGACAAAAACCAGTTCTTAATCCCATGCTCTTTCTATCCTTTCATGTGATAAAGCGATACATACTATGGTTTTCTAGAATTATTGTTTGCCAAAAGTTTACACCACTTAGGTGCAGAGTGACACTGTTAGCGAAGAAACCACAAGAGATGTGCATAAGCTATTCATTGCAAGACTGCAAGAGTTAGAGCATGCTAGAGGGTCCACGACTCAGAGAAGGGGCTCTTAACTAAGGCTGCCTGGGTTCAGACTCAGGCTCTGTCACTAACACCTGCGTGAACCATGGGCCAGTTCCTTCATGGCCCGGCCCCTGGTGGACATGAGGGATTGTCTCTGTTTCCCCAGCCTTCTATTTTGAGGTCCTCATGAATACAAGAACACTGCCTCTAACTGCCAGCTCCCAGGGTAGCAAAAGTGATCTTGCTCACTGTGGTGTCAGCGACCCTATCAGCGACCCTATGGACTATAACTCGCCAGGCTCCTCTGTCCGTGGGGTTTTCCCCAGCAAGAATACTGGAGTGAGTGGCCATATCCTTCTGCAGGGGTATCTTTTCCCACCCAAGGATTGAACTCGTGTCTCCTGCGTTACAGGCGGATTCTTGACCACTGGGCCACTGGGAAAGCCCAGCAAAGCCAATCAATTCATTCCATCCCTCAGGCCATGTCATGGAGTCAGTCAAGGCCACGTGACCCACGTTAGTCCAATCAGAGGGAACCCCAGGACTCTCGCAGGGAATGCTGGGACAAAACCCTCCCACCGTGTGTGAACGAGGAAGCACAAAGTCCTAGGAGCTGCCGGAAGCCATCTTGGGTCCATGAAGGGATTCAACCTTAGGAAGAAGGGGACGCTCTGAAAGGCAGAGTGACACATGGAGAGACCCTGGATTCCACCCCCCCCCCCCCCCCCGCCCCATATCGCTGTTGAAACTCTGACTCAAACCTGCCCTTAACTCTGATTCTCAATTACTTGAAATAATAGATTATTGTTTCTGCCAGTTTGACTTGGGTTTCCCAGTAAACCAAAAACATCCCAACCAATCTGCCCAAACTTCTCAGCTGTAGGACAACCATAATAGTCACCCTCCTAAGTCTGCTGTGAGGCTCAAAGGAGATATCACACATGATTCCTGGCTCTGTCCTATTCCTGACCAGCCCTCTACCCCACCTATGGCCGGGTGGGATCATCTCATCCTGTTTGTCTCACTGTAAAGTCTGGTTCTTTGTGCTAACAAAAAAACCCCAAGTCTTTCAAAAATAAATATCACATTTAGCCTAAGGGCTCTAGATGAACCACACTTAAATGCAGGGGCTCAGTGAGGATGTGCTACTTTGAAATCGTGTTCTATTAGAAACTGCTGTGGCGGGAGGGCAGGGCTATTTTGTCATCATCACACTGCTCGTCACTTCCAGGCATTTGGCGATTTTACTACCTTTTCCCCAGTGTCCCCTGGGTGGATGTCCTTAACCTATTATGTAATGATATTTCAGGGTCTGGGAGATAAATTGCTCTCTGCGTAAAATATGGCAGTGGATCTATACCCCTAAGCTCTGATAATTAGTTTTTAATGTAACTACAGTTCTTTCGAGGAGATGTTTTCACGCTCTAAAATCTTCTTAAAAGCGTCCCTTGGGCTGAAATTAAGTTGGAAGGAGTGTCATGGAGGCCTGTGGCGAGGGGCGAGCCGGCTCAGGTTACCAGGCAGCCTGCCATGATTCACGGGCCTCGGGCAAAGGGAGGCTGGCCCTCCGCTCACCCTCGCGGCCAGGCCTTCTCTGGCCTGTACCTGCCAAAGCAAAGGGCGAGAATGCACTTCATCACCCAACGTGACACCCGGAGTAATGGTTACAGATGGGTTTTTCAAGAAGGGGGAGGATGAGGAAGGCGAGGGCTGGGGGCAAGTAGGGGAGGAGGGGATGGGAATGAACTGGGAGTGGGGGGTGGGGGGTGCGGTGGACACCTCCCAAGGCCTCCCTTTTCATGATATCAAAGAGTTTTCTTTATCCAGACAATCGTGGATTTCTTTGCTATTAGGTCAAAAATATCCAGTTCAGTTAAGGCATTTAAGATTCATAAGGGACCACAGCCAGCCTGTTCCTTTGGAAGAAAACCAGATTCCTTCTGGAAATGCCTCCCTTCCCAGCTGTGGAGTCCCAGCCTGCTCCAGGTCCTTCCCCATCCTGCGGGCACAGGCACTCCCTGCCTTTCTGGTCATTTCAGCACGACGGTTGTCCTGGCTATGCAAAGACAAACTTTCACCATCCTGTCCAGAGGTGGCACAACTGTACAGACTTCATCTGGGGTATTACTATTCGCCTCCAGGCAATTAACCCTTCATGTGCTTGACTGGTTACATAAAGAACAGCAAATGAGAACCCGCATAAGCCTAAGGATCCAGAAGGGACAGGATACCGTAAAATGCCAAATTCTCCACAGGTCCCAAAGAGATTCCAAGTCCCCAGACATCCAGCAGATCTATGAAAACACGTCCTTTCCTTCTGCCTGAAGCTAACCTAAGAAAAAAAGGCGGTTTAAAAATAATGCAAGTGGGCGATTTACTTCCATCACTGGACACACATGGAGGCCCTGGACAGCTCCCGTCAAGGCGCGCTCTGGCTGTCGGGTCAGGGAGCCTACCTCATGCCTGAGCCAAGGGGGCAGTGAAGGCTTAGTGCCTTCTCATGGTGGGAGGTTTCTGTGGTCTTAGCAGATTCCTAGAGGGACTGACCAGTCTGTCCATTTCCTGCAATGACTCGGGCTGAAGGCTATGGCTGGGGCTCACTGCTGAGGCCCCAGAGGAGTTCCCGGACTCCCCCATCACATCGGCCAGTGGGGCTCACAGCTCTCCCATTCTTCCCTGGCCTGTTCAGTGCAGCGACGCTCCCCTCCCCGAGGAGAGACCCAACAGCCATGACCTCCAGAGGAAGCCAAACAGCCACGAAAACCGTCAGAGGCAAACATTCCAAAAATTATAACATCCCGTGTCTGTAAAAGAAGGAGGATGGAGGTGAGCCCTCTCTTATAAATGGATGGTTGAGTTGATGGGTGGAATGTTCCAGAACTGGAAGCTACAGAACTGGGGGAGAGCCTGGCTCCAAGCGCTTACCAGCTATGTGACCTCATGTGAATGACACTACCCACCCACACCCCCCACACCCCCCCGCGCCAACCTCAGTTTCCTCCACAGGGGAGTGGGCAGTGGTGATGGAACCACTTGGTCTCACTGTTGAGGGGCTCGGCAGAGGGCCTAACAGAGTAGTTGCATCTCTCCTTACTTCTGGGGACCAGTTAGCCAGGTCCATCCCCCTGACCCAGTCATTCCTTTTCTAGGACTGTTTCCCAAGGAAACGACCAGAAGTGTCCCATAAAGACTCATGTGCAAGGGTACGCATCCAAGCACTATTTAAAGCAGGAATAAGCGGAAATGAACTGAACACCCAGGAGTCACAACTGGCTAAGTAATTATGGTGAATCCACATATTGGGATCCGTGCAGGATGGAGCCCCCAGAGCCACACCAAGTGCAGTCAACTAAGGAAAGAGTCAGCTTGCACTCACCGGATTACGGGAGCTCTCTGCACCTACACCCAGGAGATATTTCAATATCTGGTCATCATAATCATTAATATTTAAAGTCAGCATTGACGTATATGCACTGCTGTGTATAAAACAGATAACTAATGAGAACCTACCCTGCACCACCGGGAGCGCTACTCAATGCTCTTGGTGACCTAAATGGGAAAGAAATCCAAAAAAGAGGGGCATGTGTATATGTTTGACTGATTCACGATTTTTCTGCTGCACAATAGAAACTAACACAACATTGTGAGACAACTACGTTCTGATAAAAATCAGAAATAAAATGAAAAAAAACAATTTTAAGTCAGAAGTAATAACAATAAAAATTGTTAGACCCTGAGTGTCCTAGACTAGTGGTCCATAAGCCTGGGTGCACCTTAGAATCACCTAAAGAACCTTTAAAACTACAAACACCCAAACCACACCCCAGAGCCATTAATTCAAAACCCTCAGGATGGAGCCAAGGCACTGAGCATTACTTTTTTATAATTCCAACTGACAGCCCAAATTGAGACCCACTAAAACCTATTAAAGTAGAATTCAAAAAGTTCTCAGAAAAGATGAGTTTGACAATCAGTTCAGGACATTTGAGAGGCCTTGAAGAAGTCAGTTCTATTTCTGCAGTCAAATTGTTCCTGAAGGGGAATTTGCTGGCTATCCAGTGGTTGGGAGTTGGCACTATCACTGATGTGGCCCAGGTTCAGTCCCTGGTCAGGAAACTAAGATCCTGAGAGCTGTGTGGCATGGCCAAAAAAAAAATTACCCAAAAGAAAAAAAAAAAATTATTCCCAAAGAGAAGGGAGGGAAATGTAACCAAAAAAAAAAAAAAAAACCAACAAAAAAACCCCAGCAACAAAAGAGGTAAAGAGCCAAGGAGAAAAACGTGCTAAAAATATGTCCTAAGCTTATAAGAAAGACGTGCTGATGGTCACTAAACATAAAATGAGTGATGCTTATAAAGTTGTGAGGCAGTGACCCTTTTGTTGACCCCTAGAGGTGGACAGAACTGTGGAATTCATCCAGTCTCTCTGCCAATAAGGCCCAGTCTCATATTCCCCCACCACGGAAAGAATTGCCCTCAAAAGAAAAAAAGATACCACATGTGTTTTTAACTCCATTTGGAACCTACGGGAGGAAAGGAGATGGACAAAGGGACTCCTTTCCAACTTAAAGAAAAACAGAGATTTTCAAAAAAGGAACAGTAAATTATCCATGGTAAACAAGAAACTGAGACCCAGCATAACTGAGATCGTAGAAGAGCTCAGGATCATTCAAATGGGTTCAAGTGTTTAAGCCCAAATAGAAACATCCTGAGATAAAAGAAGAATCTGTGGATTTAATCTAAGGACAGCTATCAGCATTCCCTGGAAACCAGGTTAAAATGGGAAACCTAGAAAGCAACAAATACCACTGCCATTTTCGAATAAGGTTGTATCCTGGAAACTTGGGGTTGGTGAACCTGAATTTACAACTTCACAAAATTCTTACATGAATTAATAAACAGATGGTGTGTCCAAACTGAGAACAGAAAGGAAGGAAGGAAGCATTGATTACCAGCAATCAACATGAACTTACTCAAGAATTCAATCCAGACACAGGGTAGCTAGACAAGTAGATTAGGAAGAAACACAGAAATGGTCCTATGATAGCTCTAATCTTCCTTTGTAGCCTTATGATGAGAACACACATCACGTGCCTTGATGATGGTAGATGGCGAGGCGAACACCCAAGGCCAGAATCTTGGACCCTCTGTCATTCCCAGCCTCGAAAGGCCCTGGTGGTAAATGTGGGTAGGTTTGACCACCTGGGCCCACCCTCATCACAATGGCATCATCTTCTAAAATTTGACATGTCTGATTGTCTGTCTGTTTACCCTATGTATTTGAGGCAACTTTAAAAGGTATGCCGAACTGGGATGACCCAGAGAGATGGGATGGGGAGGGAGGTGGGAGGGGGATTTAGGATGGGGAACACATGTACACCCATGGCTGATTCATGTCAATGTATGGCAAAACCACTACAATATTGTAAAGTAATTAGCCTCCAACTAAAATAAATAAATTTTTAAAAATAAAATAAAAATAAAAGGTATGCTGAGCAGGTTATTAAAAATAGAATCAGAAAATCAAGACTGTGAAAAGGAAGAAGAGACAGACATTCTAACCAAAAATGTTTCCAAGAGTGAGCGTTACATTTGACTCTGTGTTTCTTCAGCAGCCAAGGCAAGAAGGGAAGCATGATTAGTTTCACTTCTGCTCTTAGAAAGATGATGCCTTTTTATCTTGGTACCAAACCAAGAGAGAAATCTATCAGTTGGGATCTCACACAGGATACATTGACCAAGCCTATCTTCATTGACCAGCAACATCTTCAGTGATGGCGCATGCATGCGAAGTTGCTTCAGTCGTGTCCATCTCTTTGTGACCTGGTAGACTGTAGCCCACCAGGCTCCTCTGTCCATGGGATTCTCCAGGCAAGAATGCTGGAATGGGTTGCCATGCCCTCCTCCAGGGGATATTCCCAACCTCGGGATCATTTTCGTCTCCTGCATTGACAGGTGGGTTCCTTCACACTAGGGCCACGTGGGAAGCCCTCAGTGAGGGTACCAGCAAGAAATGCTCAGTACACTCCATTTAGGATAATTTGCAGAGTTTCATGAAGGGGCCCCTTACAAAGGGAAGAGCAGGGTGCAGGAAGCCACAGGACCAGTGCTATATCCTGGAGGCTGCTGGCGCTGGGGCTATTACACCCTGGGCTGGCAGAGACAACAGGGATGCAATCAGCCCAGAATGGGGCTCTGTCTCCTCCCACTCTCCAGTCCCCTGCCAAGGCCCCCTGTGAGCCCAGGGAGAAGTCAGAAGGAGCCCCCTGGATGCAGTCCTCACAGAGCAGCCTCCTGGGACACAGAGGAGTGGGGAGAAAGACAAGGAGTGAATCTGGAAGGGTTAAGAGCAGAGAACTGTTGTAAGTAGCTTTGTGGTTTCACAGAAAGTATAAACAGGGTTTGATAATACTGCTTTTCATATAAAAAAGAGAGATAAATGGATTTCAACATAATTCAGAAAGGACATTCTACAAAGTAGATGCTAGTGTCACTTTCTGATGATGTGAAAGTGAAAGTTGCTCAGTTGTGTCCGACTTTTTGCGATCCCATGGACTATACAGTCCATGGAGTTCTCCAGGCCAGAATACTGGAGTAGGTAGCCTTTCCCTTCTCCAGGGGATCTTCCCAACCCAGGGACTGAACTCAGGTCTGCATTGCAGGCAGATTCTTCACCGGCTGAGCCACAAGGGAAGCCCAAAAGTACTGGAGTGGGTAGCCTATCCCTTCTCCCGAGGATCTTCCCAACCCAGAAATCAAACTGGGGTCTCTTGCATTGCAGATGGATTCTTTACCAACTGAGCTATCAGGGAAGCCATTCTGGTGATGCAACATGATACAGAAAGAATTTAGAACTCCCCGAGGATTAAACGGACCATGTGTCTTTACGTGGTATTCTAAAATTGACACTTCCCTTTTTGAAGGGGGAAGGTGGTCAAAGAGCACCTAGCGTGCTGATGTGTTCTTTTAGTGGCTGAAGGAAGATCTGCTGAGCTTTAAATCCCAAAGGAACAAGAGGCAGGGTGGGGAGGATAGTCTGTTCTGACTCAGGTTTTGCCCAGAGAGAAGACCGGGGATTGAAGAGCCATTCATTTGAGCAGCCATGAAGGGAAACAGGAGTTGTTCCTGGAGAAGACAGTTGAGAACATAACAACTACCTTCAGTATTTGAAAGATCATCCTTCAGAAAAGAGATTGTCCAGTTCTCTGTGTCATTCCAGAGGACAGAGCAAGGACCAATGGGAGAAGTAGATAAACTGCAGCTCCACAAAGGAGACGGTTAGACAGCATCACTGACTCAATACACATGAACTTGAGCAAACTGGGGAGACGGTGAAGGACAGAGTCTGGCGTGCTGCAGTCCATGGGGTCACAAAGAGTCGGACACAACTGAGCGACTGAATAAAGGAAGGAAGAACTTCCCAGGAATTCAGGCTACCAAAACAAGGAGTGAGCTACTGCAGAACAGGAGTCAGCCTCACATTACTCCAGCAGAGGCCACAGGCAGATGACAAAGGGAGGAAGACAGTGGCCTGTGTTGTTTACTTGCTTCCAAGTAACACTTTGCTATGTGCTTGACAGGCATAGATTCATTTACTCTTCTAAGGGTGTAGTGACGTCATCCCCAACTTCAAAAGAGGAAATAAGTCACAGTTGGTAACTGACAGCCCAGATTTGGTCATGCTCATCCAAGTCCAAGTGCATGTGTTTAAGTAGGCGGCCCAGCCCCTTCTGCCCTAGAAAGAATTCTTACTTTCAGTGGAGGGTGAAACTCATTACGCTACTCAGCTTCTAAATTTCCCCTATTCCCAAACTGAATATGATTATGCTGAAATCCAGGGATCTTCTTGAAAGAATTATGAAAGGTGAGATTTGTGCAGCCTGGAATAGCAGGAAAGAACTGCAGTCTTTTGGGAGGGGCTGATGTGAATGCAGGTGTGGAGGGAGGATGCTCCGTGTAAGGGAGCAGGGGAGAGAAAAGAGGTGCAACCAGAACAAGGACTGGAGAGGAATCTGCAGCGGCCATAAGACCAGTGGAGTTGGAGCCATAAATTCAGAGCAGTTGGCTGGGCCACAGCACGGAAAGCACTGGATGCCAGGTTGGGACTTCAGACCTTATTGGTAGATAAAAGGAAATCATTGAAAGTGTTAGGGCAGGAGAGTGGCACAACGAAAGCACCATTTTAGAAAGATTAGCCTGGGAATAGGGCTTCGGTGGTGCTAGAGGTAAAGAATCCACCTGCCAGTGCAAGAGACTCAAGAGACAAGGGTTTGACCTCTAGGTCAGGAAGATCCCCTGGAGTAACAAATGGCAACCCACTCCAGTATTCTTCCCTGGAAAATTTCGTGAACAGAGAATGGCGGGCCCTAGTCCATGGGGTCACAGACAGCTGGACGTGACTGAGCAGCTCAGCACACACAGCCTGGCAGTGAGGCAGAGGACAGATTACAACAAAGATACACCGGAAGTGGGAGGCCACAAGGTGGGGGGCCTAGGCAAGATACAGGAAGATCAGCGTAAGTAACTCAGTGTCATTTCAAGGTGGGGATTTGCCTTCTGGGCCAAGATCAAGACTACAGATTAGTGCTGGTCTCCATTATCAATGCAGTTAGCTAAATGTGATGCACTGGGAATTCCCTGGTGGTCCAGTGGTTAAGAACCTGCCTTGCAATGCAGTAGACACAGGTTCGATCCCTGGTTGGGGAACTAAGATCCCACATGCCATGGAGAAACTAAGCCCATGTGCTACAACTAGAGAGTCCATGCACCACAATGAAAAGATTCGTCCTGCCACAACTAAGACCCAACGCGGCCACAATAGATAAATAAATAAATGTTACATGTTTAGTATATGCACACCTTCTTGCAACAGCTAGTTAATTAAATACCCATATTAATAATCCACCTGATAATTTTCTGTGGCAGAGTTCTGGAGTCATCCTGGAAATCCCCTGTGAACCACACCTCCAGGGGGCCATGCATTTATGAAGTCACCTCCCCTTGTCTCTGGGTTGAGCTGCCACTGCTGTAATCTATTCAGTTCAGTCACTCAGTCATGTCCAACTCTTTGTGACCCCATGGACTACAGCACACCAGGCCTCCCTGTCCATCAAACTCATGTCCATTGAGTTGGTGATGCCATCCAACCATCTCATCCTCTGTCACCCACTTCTCCTGCCTTCAATCTTTCCCAGCATCAGGGTCTTTTCCAATGAGCCAGTTCTTCACATCAGGTGGCCAAAGCATTGAAGCTTCAGCTTCATCATTAGTCCTTCCAATGAATATTCAAGACTGATATCCTTACTAGCTTGATCTTTGCAGTCCAAGGGACTCTCAAGAGTCTTCTCTAAACATCGCAGTTCAAAAGTATCAGTTCTTCAGTGCTCAGTTTTCCTTATGGTCCAACTCTCACATCCATACATGACTACTGGAAACACCATATTTTTAACTAGACAAGCCTTTGTCAGCAAAGTAATATCTCTGCTTTTTAATATGTTGTCTGGGTTGGTCATAGTTTTTCTTCCAAGGAGTAATTGTCTTTTAATTTCATGGCTGCAGTCACCATCTGCACTGATTTTGGAGCCCAAGAAAATAAAGTCTGTCACTGTTTCCATTGTTTCCCCATCTATTTGCCATGAAGTGATGGGACCAGATGCCATGGTCTTCGTTTTTTGAATGTTGAGTTTTAAGCCAGCTTTTTCACTGTCTTCTTTCACTTTCATCAAGAGCCTCTTTAGTTCCTCTTCACTTTCTTCCATACGGCTGGTGCCATCTGCATTTCTGAGGTGACTGATATTTCTCCCAACAATCTTGACTCCAGGTGTGACCTATAAGATGCAGAATTGACTTTGCACCAGTTCTGAGCCTCAGCCTATGGAAAGTGTGAAGGCTTCTGCTTTTTATCTCTTAGGAGCCATGTAAGAAGTCCAGGACACACCATGGGTGAGACCACAAGGAGGGCATTACAGGAAGAGAAAGACCCTCCAGGAGGGACCACCTGGAGGAGGAATGAGCCCAGCCAACACTGAGCCCCAGACACGTGACCCCAGTGGACCTGCTGGAGCCCCCAGCCCAGAAGCCTTTCTAGCTGAGCCACCAGACACAGGAGTAGAGAAGACACATATCTGCCCCAGGAGATATCAAGCGGAAGGGAGGCAGACTGATCCCTCTGCATCCTGTCCAAATTCACAACCCACAGCATCATGAGAAATAGTTAAGGGCCTGTTGTTTGAAGCAACTTAATTCTGGGGATATTTTTCGACACAGCAATAGATAACTGAAAGTGAGATCTCCTAGACTCACTAAAAACCCTTGTCTGTGTGACTTACCTCCCCCGACCCAAGAGGAGGGGTCCAGCAGCCTTGCTGGGAACACGTAACTCCATTCCAATCAGGCACGACTGGCTTCAGGACAGAGTCTAGAATTGAAGCTGGAATGTGATAGTCTTGGTCCCTGAGACTGGCAACAGTGGAGACCTGGTGCCTCTCAGGGTTATGGGAGAGCCATCCACAGCCACAAGGTGCGAGCCCAGGAAAGCAGGTAAAGATGGCAAACACGACACTTTCCAGTTCCTGCTTCTCCTTCCCCGTGAGCCCCACGGTAATTCACGTGACTCTGAATGGCTCACACTTCCCTTGCACACTTGGTAGCAAGGACGATGGCATCAGCACCGCTTTCTCCCTGTTGTCCTGTGCACCGGTCACCCTGGAAGAAGGAGGTATTGTGTGACTGCTTCTAAGGCTGGAAACACGTATTCAGTTGGTTACTAAATGATCAGCACAGTGTTAAGACAGCCCTGAGTCTCTCAACAAAACTCCTCCTCCCTACAATTTTTGCGTGTCTCAGTTCAGTTCAGTTAAGTCACTCAGTCATGACTCTTTGCGACCCTATGAATTGCACCACACCAGGCCTCTCTGTCCATCACCAACTCCCGGAGTTCACTCGGACTCACATCCATCGAGTCAGTGATGCCATCCAGCCATCTCATCCTCGGTCGTCCCCATCTCCTCCTGTGCCCAGTCCCTCCCAGCATCAGGGTCTTTTCCAATGAGTCAACTCTTCGCATCAGGTGGACAAAGTATTGGAGTTTCAGCTTCAGCATCAGTCCCTCCAATAAACACCGGACTGATCTCCTTTAGAGTGGACTGGTTGGATCTCCTTGCAGTCCAAGGGACTCTCAAGAGTCTTCTCCAACACCACAGTTCAAAAGCATCAATTCTTCGGCGCTCAGCTTTCTTCACAGTCCAACTCTCACATCCATACAAGACCGCTGGAAAAACCATAGCGTTGACTAGACGGATATTTGTTGGCAAAGTAATGTCTCTGCTTTTGAATATACTATCTTGGTTGGTCATAACTTTCCTTCCAAGGAGTAAGCGTCTTTTAATTTCATGGCTGCAATCACCATCTGCAGTAATTCTGGAGCCCCCCAAAATAAAGTCTGACACTGTTTCCACTGTTTCCCCATCTATTTCCCATGAAGTGATGGGACCAGATGCCATGATCTTCGTTTTCTGAATGTTGAGCTTTAAGCCAACATTTTCACTCTCCTCTTTCACTTTCATCAAGAGGCTTTTTAGTTCCTCTTCACTTTCTGCCATAAGGGTGGTGTCATCTGCATATCTGAGGCTATTGATATTTCTCCTGACAATCTAAATTCCCAAAGCACTTTCACTTATGATTAATAGGATGACGAGAATTAATATTTACACAGCAGACACTCTAACAAATGCTTTCTATCCATTGGGGTATATCAGCCTTCTAGCAGCCTTATGAAGTAGGATGTGATTCTCCCAGTTTACAGATGAGGAAACTAAGGCTTGAGGGGGTGGGGGGGAACTCACTTGCCCAAAAAGCCACACACTCAGGAAATGGTAGAGGCAGCATACGCCCAGAGGGTGCCCACTGTAATGGTCTCTTCTTGAGCTAGTCTCTTTTTATAGATGGACGCTCTGCTGAAGGACCACAGGGAGGCCCCTGTCCTCTCTGGTAGTGGACTGGGACCTCCTCTGCACTGTCCCGCAGCTTCATTCTGCAGGACTTGCCCCATCTCTGGACTGCATCAGGGGAGGGGGAGGAAGATGGTCAGGTGTGGGCGGCCAGGGAGGAGGGGGAAGGAGAGGGGGCATGAGCATGTCCCCATCCTGCTCCTCACCCCAGCTCAGCCCAACACAGAACACCAGGGCTCAAGGGGAGAAATGCACCCAGCCCAAGGCAAGGAAAAGCAGGGTGAGTTTCACGTCACCCAGATTACCCCTGGTCTGTCTGGACCCATTCTTGTTACTCAGAAAAACTTTCACCCAATGCCTACATCTCTAAAAATACAGCTTATGTGTGCCTCTCATCATTAAAAAAAAAAAAAAAAAAAAAAACCATGAGAGTTACCAACAGATACTAAAATTATTGGGTGAAAGTTTGGTGGGGAATAAGATACTTACAAGGCTTAGATTAGTTATTAACTACACAGGGGAAACCTGTAACTTAACAGTGACAGACAGTACTAAGTAATCCAAGGCAATGTCACTGTCATAGGATAAATCAGTGTCACACACCTCCAGGCACGACGTCCTGAGAAAACAGCACCTGTGGTTTCCTGCCAAAGGCAGTCTGAATCTAAACATGAGGAAACCTCAGACAAACCCAAAGTGAGGGATATTCTTCAAAATGAAACTAGCCTACATGATTCAAAATCCCAAGGTCGTACTTTATAACACAGGGAACTCTGTTCAAGGTTATGTGACAACCTGGATGGGAGGGAAGTTTCAGGGAAAATGTGAAAGCTGCTCAGTCGTGACCAACTCTTTGCGACCCCATGGACTATACATAGTCCGTGGAATTCTCCAGGCCAGAATACTGGAGTGGGTAGCCTTTCCCTTTTCCAGGATAGTTTCCCAACCCAGGGATCAAACCCAGGTCTCCCGCATTGCAGGTGGATTCTTTACCAGCTGAGCCGCAAGGAAAGCCTGAGAATACTGGAGTGGGTAGCCTATCCCTTCTCCAGCAGATCTGAACCGGGGTCTCCTGCACTGCAGGCAGATTCTTTACCAACTGAGCTATTGGGGAAGCCCTCAGGGAGAATGAATACATGTATATGTATGGCTGAGTCCCTTTACTGTTCACCTGAAATTATCACAACATTATTTGTCAATTGGCTATACTCCAATATAAAATAAAAAGTAAAAAAAAAAAAATCCCAAGGTCAGAATTCCCTGGCGGTCCAGTGGTCAGAACTAGGTGCTCTCAGTGCCCAAGGTCCCTGGTCAGGGAACTAAGATACTACAAACCATGCAGTGAAGCCAAAAAAAAAAAAAAAGAACAAAGCGAAAATGGCAAGGTCATAAAAGGCCAAGAAAGTCTAAAGAACCATCCCAGATAAAAGGAGATTTAAAAGATAGGATAATAAATGTGATGTATGATCCTTGATTGGATCATAGACCCAGGATGGAGCAAGCGGGTGGGATGAGGGGAGGTAGAAACTTACTATAAAGGACCTTACTAGAGAACTGTAGTAATTTAAATATAAACTGTGGGTTAAATAATAGCCCGCATGGATCAATGTCCCATTTCCTGATGTTGATAATCCTGCTGTGGTTGTGTAAGAGAATGAATGTCTTTGTTCTCAGGGAACATACACTGAAGTGTCTACGGACAAAAGAGGGGTTGCACAAGTAAAACAAATGGTACCAACAGATGAATCTAGGTGAGACTGGTACTTCGGAGTTCTTTCTATGAGTTTGAATCATTTCAAAATTAAAAGTTTAAAAATTATGCACAAGTATTACATTTGGATGCTGGGAGGAAAGACATTTTAAGGACAGGCTTTGAGCTGCGGCATCTTGCAGCCAGTCCAAAAAAAAACAATGCCTTCTCTGGATTTTCTTAAGGTCTCTAAATGCACGGCCACACCCTTTGCACTCCACGAATTGGGAGGAGGCCCCCATCCTCAGAGATGCAGCTCACTGGCCTGAAGCTCCAAGTGTCTGAAGGAGAAACAGAGAAGTGCAGGGGGAAACCTGTGAAGCGCCAGAGACAGGAAGTAACAGCCCTCCTCCTTCACAGCAATTTGATCAAAATGGTCCCAGGGATGCTCTTGCTCACCTCTTCCCACTCCAGCGCCATGGCCCTATTTAGTTCGAGCCAACTCATTGATTTTGCTCATTACTTTTCCTATTGAACTCTTTGGTCCACAGTGGAGATCATTTGCAAATAAAGCCCAGGGTTTCCAGGGGTTTCTGAGGCAATCATCCAGGCAGGAATGCAGTCTCTCATGTCAGATCAGCTTCTGACCATCCTTTATTATCATTTTTTAATATCACTCATTTTTTTTCTCTGTTAAAGTTGTTTCTATCCATCTCACTTTGGCATTGCCCAGACCAATCTTCCTAAATTAGCAGAGTCCTGCAGTACCCTGCCTGGTGAAGGAAAGAGGGGGAAAAAAAAAAAGACAGACAGACTGTCTGCTGGAAAACTATTTAATTTGAGCTGGTTGCCCCTCTGAAAAATGATGTCCACATCAGATAAGGAGACGGCCAGTTTAAATTGTTCTATCAGAACCGAGCTGCCTGGAATGAAGCTCATTCCACACAATTGGAAACTGTTCTCTTCTGCTTTTTTTTTTTCAAAGCAATTGCCCAACTTGAAGGCTGTTTGTGATTGAAGTAGAGGCCACAATAATTTATACAGTAAAAGCCTCTATCTAGATCAAATTGTATATTTTCCAGGTAACTGTGCTGGGCAAATATTCCCTCTGTTTTATCTTTAATGCAATATCTTTATGCATTCTGTCAAGCTAACACTCCCTGGGGAATATTTTACACACTGATACACAGGCAACTTGCCACTTATTACAGTTAAGGTGGTTTGTCTTTTCAAAGATGAGAACGTGAAGCATTATATCTGCCTTGTGTAGAAGCAGTTTGCCCTGTGAATGTGCATGTATTGCCCTGATGGGTCTCTTCCTGTTCTAATTAATATGACAACATAGCATTGTCATCAGCCAGTATTTATGGGGGAGCCCTTTGAAGCCTGGATCTATCTTATTCAGGTCCTATCTTATTCTAGGGATCTAGGCAAAAGAAGTACTCACACAGCTGTGCAAGGAGTGGGCGGCAGCACCCTTTGCTGTGGCAAAACAGTGAGATTGGCTAAATAGATTATTATATATATACTGCCATTAAAGAATGAGATCAATGTATAGCGCCTGACATATTATCATACCATGATATATCTGGGGAAATCGAAAAAAGTGGACTGAAAAACATTCCTGATGGAATGCCCATTTTCAGGGGGAAAAGAATCTCAGCATATGCAGTGTGTGTGTGTACATGGAGCTGTGCGTGAAGTTTATATTTCCATTTAAAAGTCTAGAATAATATACATCAAGCTGTTAACAATGGTAACCCTTGAGGACTGGGACTAGAACAGAAGGCAAAAAGACACATACTTTATTTCAGATGTTTATATATTATTTGAATTTTCTACAGAGAATACACTACTTTTGTTTAAAAAAAAAAAAAAAAAGTGTATTTCTGGTTGCATTTCCCCACCTAGAAATAACAGCTGAAACACAAGACCCTCTCAGGGTTTTCTATTTGGGGTGGGTTTTTTTTTTTTTTTTGCTTGTTTATTTTGTTTTTTAAAAGGGGAAATTAAAGACACATGTCTGATGTCTATAAAATAATATGCAGTAAAATACATTTTAATCTCTCTCATTCATATAGATGTAAAATTTGTGGTGCTGGAGAAGACTCTTAAGAATCACTTGGACAGCAAGAGCAAACCAGTCAATCCTAAAGGAAATCAGTCCTGAATATTCATTTGAAGGACTAACGCTAAAGGCGAAGGTCCAATACTTGGGCCACCTGCTACTCATTGGAGCCAACTCATTGGAAAAGACCTTGATGCTGGGAAAGATTGATGGCAGATGGAGAAGGGGCGGCAGGGAAGAGGATGAGATGGTTACATAGCATCACCAACTCAATGGACATGAATTTTAGTAAACTCTGGGAGATAGTGAAGGATAGAGGAGCCTGGCATGCTGCAGTTCATGGGGTGGCAAAGAGTCGCACAAAACTTAGTGACTGAACAACAACAACGAAAATCCTAAATAGAATATCATCATGCTAAATCCAGCAATGTAAAAAAAGAATATTATATTACAGCCAAGTTGAGCTTATACCAGTAAATCAAGGTTGGTTTATCATTAGAAAATCAGTGAGTATATTTTACCACCTTTACACATTCAAAAAGAAAAATTATATGATTTTTTTTTCATAAATTGTAAGAAGCATTTGATAAAATTCATTATGCCTACATGGTGGAAAAACAGAGTTGTAGTAAGCCAGAAATACCAGAAATAGAGGGAAGCTTCCTTAAACTGATAAAGGATATTCACTCTCACCAAACATTATACTAACTGGGAAAATGATGAGAGTGTTAAGATTACAAATAAGACAATCATGTCTACTATCAATATTCTATTCAATATTCAATAGAATTCTATTCTCTTCAATATTTTAATAGAGGCCCTAGCCAGACCAATAAGGCCAGAAAACAAACAAGTATCATAAGGATCAGAAGGACGACACCAAACTGTCATCATTTGTGGAAGCTATTATGTTTAAGTTTAAAGAATCTAAAAAAAAAAAAAAAAAACGTGGGTAAATTACTGTAACTAATAAGGGAAATTGGCAGGGTTACACAATTTTTAAAAATCAATATAAAAAGTAATTGTATTTCTATATACAGTACAGATAATATTTTTAATGATAATTTTCAATAACTTCAAAAATAGCAACTACTTACAAGTATAGCTAACAAAAGATACTCAAGTCATAGACAAAACTATATACCTTGAAAAAATTAAAGGAACCTAAATAAATGGAGAGATACATCATGCTCATAGTTTGGAAGACTCAATATTGCAAAATATCAACTCTATAGATTCAAAGCAAACTCTCAACAGATACTTTGTGTAAATTGAAAACTGACTCTAAAATTTTTGTGGAAAAAGAACCAAGATCAGCCAGGAAACTTTTCAGAAGAACAAGAGGGGGATCTGGTCCTGACGGAAATTAAGAGCAGAAAAGAAAATTTATTATAAAGTTTTATTATTATTATTGCAGTACAGTGCTGGCTTTAGAAGACACAAATAGATCGATATTTGTGCATATACAGACATGTGGTTGATTCTAAAGGTAGCACCATAACGCAATGAAAAAGGCTAATAAATAGAGCTGGGATAATTTGGTATCTATAGGGAAAAAAATTTAACTGGACCCTTACCTCATATCACACTCAAAAATCAACTCTAGGCAGACCTAAACATAAGTGGCAAAATCCTATAGAAGACTATCTTTGTGGGAAAAAATTATAAAGCAAAGCAGAAAATATTAACCATAAAAAGGAAAATCTGATATAACTGACCACGTTAAAAATTTTAAACTTCTGCTTATCAAAGCATACTCTTAAGGGACTTTCCTGGTGGTGCAGTGGTAAGAATCTGCCTTGCAGAGCAGAGGTTGTAGGTTCAATCCCTGGTTGGGAAACTAAGATCTCACATGATGCAGGGCAGCTGAGCCTTAATGCCACAGCTAGAGAGTCCACGTGCCACAACTAACAGCCAGCGCAGCCAAATAAGTAATTGCTTTTAGAAGAACAACATATCATTAAGAGAGAAGAAAATGAAGCCACAGAGCAGAGCAGAAACAAATGTGCAACCCTTAAAACCAAGGAAGACTCAGATCCAGAATCAATTTGATAAAAATTAAACAATCCAATATTTTCTAAAGGGCAAAGTACTTGAGACATTTCACATAGAAGAAACCCAAATGCCAATAAAGATATGAGAAGGTAAAGAAGAAATTCAAGTTAAAGCTACAGGGTGGGGCGGGGTGGCGGGGGAGGCCTCAGTGGTGGACTTCCCTGCCCATCCAGTGTTTGAGAATCTGCCTGCCAATGCAGGGGACACAGGTTTGATCTTTGGTTGGGGAACTAAGATCCCACATGCCCTGAGCAGCTAAGCCTATGTGTCCCAACTCCCGAAGCCTGCTCACCTAGAGCCCAGGAGCCTCAATGAGAGAAGCCACCATGATGAGAAAATCCACCGCCAAGAGAAGCCCGTGAAAGTGAAAATGAAGCTGCTCAGGCATGTCCAGCTCTTTGGGACTGCATGGACTGTAGCCTACCAGGCTGCTCCATCCATGGCATTTTCCAGGCAAGAATTCTGGAGTGGGTAGCCATTTCCTTCTCCAGGAGATCTTCCTGACCCAGGGATCGAACCCAGGTCTCCTGCTTTGCAGGCAGAAACTTTACCATCTGATCCACCAGGGAAACCAAAGGAGCTCATGCACCACAGCAAAGAGTAGCACCCCCTCTCCACAGCTAGAGCAAGTCCACTCGCAGCCACGGAAACCCAGCGCAGCCGAAAACAAATAAATGAAGCTTAAAAACAAAAAAGCCACGGTGCACTATCCCTACACACCTAGGACCCAGGCCCGGGCTGCTAAAAGCGTCTGTCATAAAGGAGGGGGGCTTGGGCTCCAGGGTGGGGCCCCCTCTCATCCCTCACTACCAGTTCTAATAGCGATGGTCTCCGCACGACTTAGAAGCATATCATTTGAGAAATTAGAAATTCATTTCTCTAAACCATCCTCCAAGCCGTTTCTGGTAGGCATCCTATTAAAGCTGATGTCCTACTTTATGTCACAAAGTCTCAGGATTAGAAATGCCATTCGTGAAGTCTCTCTCTCTCTCTCTTTTTTTCCAGTTCTTCTTTGAAGCAAGCACTTTGACTACCACTCCGGTCCCCTCAAACTTCTCTTTCCCTTCTATTCTTGGGCTTGTTCAGGCTACTGCAAAGCTGCATCTTTCAAACTTTGTGGAGGCCGTTTGCTTCAAGTACTAAATCACTTTGGCCCAGTGTACACAGCATCTTTTTTGGTTTAGGTTTTTTAAAAATTTTTATTGAAATATAGATATTCATAGTGTTGTGTTGCTTTCGGGTGTAAAGTGGTTCAGTTGTGTGTGTATATTTATATATATATATATACATATACTCTGTGTGTGTGTGTGTGTGTACACATGCTGTGCTTAGTCACTTCAGTCGTGCCCTACTCTTTGTGACCCCATGGACTATAGCCTGCCAGGCTCCTCTGTCCATGGGAATTCTCCAGGCAAGAATACTAGAGTGGGTTGCCATGCCCTCCTCCAGGAGATCTTCCCAACCCAGAGAACAAACCCTGATCTCCCGCACGGCAGGCAGATTCTTTACTGCTGAGCCACCAGGGAAGCACATATACATATATTCTTATACTTACATATTTTATTCTTATATATGATTCTATATATATATTCTTTTTTACTCCTTTCCATTATACATTATTACAAGATATTGAGTATAGTTTCCTGTGCTATACAGCAGGTCCCTGTTGGTTATCTATTTTGTATTTAGTAATGTTTATATTTTAACCCCAACCTCTGCATTTATCCCTCCCCCACGTCCCCTTAGGCCACTATGTTTTCCATGTCTGTGAATCTATTCATGTTTTGTAAGTAAGTTCATTCGTATCATTTTTTAGATCCCACATATAAGCGCTATCATATACACTTGTCTTTGTCTGACTTACTTCACGTGGCATGGTAATCTCTAGAAGCGGCTTAGCAGCAGCAGCAGCAGCAACCGCATCTTAGAGCACTTTTCCATCAGAGCCTGCACCTCTCAGAGCCATGAGACAGGGATCCTGTCTTATCCCTTGAACTTACTCCAGGGACCAAGGTAGATGAGTGGCCTCAGGGGAACAGGACGCAGCCTGGCTGCCCCTCCTTACATCGAAGGCTTTCTTTTTCTTCCTTTTCTATGCACTTGCGTTTCAGATAAAGTGCCCATCTCCACGGCCAAGAAGAGGTCAAATTAAGAATGGTGCTCTTTTTAGCAACCACAAAAAGTTCTCATTTTCTCATTGAGTAAAGTTCCCTAATGGCTGATATATGAGCCCAATTTCTAACCCTTCCCGAATTGCACCATTTCCCTCTCACTGACTTGGGCTCCCCGTGGGGCAGATTGCCTTGGGCACCACAGGTGCTGGGAGGAACCAGCAGGAATCATCATTTCTCCCTTCCAGGCTTCTTGCCTTTGGTATTTTAATTCATCCCGAAGTCCTAACCCTTACTAGAGAACTGAGGTCCTTAAGCTGCCCCCATCTGGATCGGATGCAGTAGCCCAGGTTTATTTAAAGAAAACCAGTTCCTCCTTCCAGGCTAGTCTTGAGAAGACAGAGGGTAAAACTGGATGGAAGGAGGGGTTCAAGCTGTTTAATAAATGACCTAAAAGAAAATCACTGTCCATAAGGTTCTTAAATCAGAGCCTCTGTATCTGTGGCTTTTAAAGACCCTGGAAATTTACCCCCTCCCCTGCAAGCAACCGCCTTTGTATTGAGATGGATTCTGTCATTGGACCAAGAAGTTCCCAGAATGAGGTGTCCGGGCTTCCCAACCTGACCCACGCATACCATTCCTGACTATGCCATCTCGTGCCTAGTCTAGAGCCGTGAGACACAAGACCCAAGAGCCTGCATTCCCTAAACAGCAGCTCGAGGTATCTGAACATGTAAGATGCCTTAACTCAAGGATACGGTGCTGTGTGCTTAGAACCTCATTCGTGTCTGACTCCATGGGTCTTTGAGATCCCACGGACTGTAGCCCACCAGGCTCCTCTGTCCCGGGATTCTCCAGCAAGAATACTGGAGTGGGCCGTCATGCCCTCCTCCAGGAGATCTTCCCAACCCAGGAATCAAACCCAGGTCTCCCGCACTGCAGGCAGATCCTTTACCATCTGAGGTGGCTGTATCTTAAACCCAAGTCTAAGCCCTTGGCTCTTAAATCTAAGGACTATCTTGGCTACAAACAATGCCATCACCTCCGACCTGGCACTAGTACCTGAAGCACCCTGTGCATGGGCAATAGAGGAAGCTGATGCCCTGGGATACTCTAGTCTAGACCTGCAGATGCCCCCCTTCTGGGGGAGAGTTTAGTCAAGGAAATGTTCATCCTGTCCTTGGGTTCTGGAAGGTTTTCTATTTTCTAATTTTTTTGTTTGTTTATTCAAATATTTGGCTGTGCTGGGTCTTCACTGGGGCACACGGGATCTTCAGTTTCAGCATGTGGGATTTAGTTCTCTGACCAGGCATCGAACCCAGACCGCCCACATTGCGAATGTGGAAACCTAGCCACTGGATCATCAGGGAAGTGCCTCAGAGGGTTTTCTACCACTATTAAAGAAGAAATGTGCATCCCAAAAGTAGTCTCTTTCTCTCCACAGCCACCTCTGAAAGCCTTCAGAGTCCTGGAGAAATCTGAATTTGATGGACTCTGATGTAAGTGAGAGTGTAAGTAAGGGTGTCCCTGGTGGCTCAGTGGTAAAAAACCCACCTGCCAATGCAGGAGATGCGGGTTCGAGCCCTGGGTAGCGAAGATCCCCTGGAGAAGGAAATGGCAACCCATGCCAACGTTCTTGCCTGGGAAATCCCATGGACAGAGGAGCCTGGAAGGCTGCAGTCCATGGCAGTCTCAAAATAGTCAGACACAACTTAGCAACTGGGCATGCACGCACGATGTAAGTGAACCACTTTGGGCTCAATTCACTTCTGTGAAGCTTTGAACTGGAAACAACAGGCGTCCTGTTTTGAAGAATGTCTATGCAGTGAGCACTTGCTGTGTGCTTCACATATGTGATTTTATCCTTTCCTTGTGTTAAAAAAACAAGAAACCCCAGGCTCAGAGGGGTTAAGTGACTTGCCTGAGGTCACACAGCTGTCTGATACCTGACTCCGATACCTCTCCTGTCCCTGGACACTGGGTTGCCTCGCACTGAGCCGGGTCCTCCTGCAGTGGGCATCAGGGTGTTCTGAGGTCATCCTCTCTCCCCAGCAGGAGCCCCTGTGTGCCCACAGCACACATCCGGACTTCACAGGGAAAGAAGAGCCATCTGGGTTTCTCTACCACAACCCAGCTCAGCAGTCTCTGACCTGACTCAGCTGCTTAGCAACCTTCTGTGGCTCCCTGTCACCATGCCCAGGAATGTCCAGGCCTCTCAGCCAGAGTCCCCCAACTTCCTCCTAGCACTTCATGGTCTAGGAACACAGACCTGTGTCAGCCCCATCAAGCCATGCTCTCTCTCTCTTCCTTCCCCTCCTGCCACTCCTTCCTGCCACTGGATTCTGAGTCTTCCCACAACTCCTAATACTCATGTGACCCCCCCCCCCCCCTCCTCCAGGAAGCCTTCTCTGATTCCTCCCCCAGTCGCTTGCCGCCACACCCCACCAAAGTCCGTACCCCCTGTCCAGTAACAATTTGGCTGTATGTGTCCCACCCAGCAGTATCCTGAGTATGGGACTGCATCTGGTCACAACTTTTTTCCCAGTGCAGCCTTCAGCTGATTATTGGAGGTGGGGTCTAAACCTGCCCTGGGGTTGCCTGGCTTCCTAGCAGGAGGGGACACTGGCCCAAAAGTGGCTGTAGGTGTCAGCCCCACTGAAACCCTAAGTTTCCGCCCTTGGAGCTGCAAATGAAGGCCATGTGCACAAAAGGCACAGCATGGTCGCCTCTCCTGGAACAAAGAGACGCACGTGGGTATCACCCTCAGTGGCGACGGCCACCCCAAGCCCTGCCGCCCGCACCACGCTGGTTGCCATGGCGTGTTTCAATTAAGTGGAAGGATTTTGTGCCTTGATAACAGCAAGCACGTCTCCCTTTTGTTTGTCTCCGGTCCCTAGGGGAACCGAGAGAGGGTGTGGAGCTCGGAGCTGGTTCTCAGGGGAGGAGCGGGAGGGAGGTCCCTGTGGAGGAGACTGGGGGGAGGTGGGCTGCCCCTCTGACACGCCCCTGCTCCATTGCCCTGGGACCAGCTTCCCCGGTCAGGAGGCGCCTCCTCCAGGCTGTCACCCGTGATGGGCTAAGGGCATGGGGCAGTGCTGGCCAGACTGATCTGTTCTCACTCCCTCTGTTTCCATCAGGGATCAAGACAAGGGCACAGTGGGAAACAGAAGTAGAACAAGAAAATTAGAAAATCCCAAGCTGCTTCTGCCAACCTTGGACTGTGGCTGGCGTGTGGCTGCCGTGTGGCTGGCGGTACAGTCCTGCCTGTGCGTCTGTGCTCCCCTTGTGTGTGTGCAGTCGCTTCACTGAGCTTCCCACTACAGCCCTGTAGACTGTGGCTCACCAGGCTCCTCTGTCCATGGAATTTCCTAGGCAGAACTGGACTGGGTTGCCATTCCCTCCTCCAGGGCACCTTCCCAACTCAGGGGTCAAACCCATGTCTCCTGCATCTGCATTGCAGGCAGATCCTTTACCACTGCGTCACAAGGGAAGATGGTACTCTCCTTAACCATTCCTTAGCCTGGTGTCCCACTGAGACCCTTAGGTGCTTCCAGCCCAAGGCCAGGATACATTTATATGGAGAACCTGCATAACGAACCCACCCATCAGCGCGAGGTCATACCTCATTAGTATTTTCATCTGAGTTGAGCAGAATAAGCTAAGCAGAGACCAAGGGACCCATTTTACAGATGTGGAATTTCTGATCACAGAGGTTAGGAACTTGGAGATGGAGCCAGGATTTAAATCCAGGTTTGTCTGACTCCAAAGTTCCCAGTATTCCCTCTCCCCAGCTGCCTATTCACCTTTCCTTGGATGTGTACTGTATTCAGAGCACGGGCTCAGAGCACGGGCTCAGCAATGCACTGAGCCCTTTGGAAGTTCTGGGGGGAAATGGATGAGGACTCCAGTCTAGGTCTCACAACATAGGCCATAGACCAACATAGACTATCCTATCAAATAAAATGCCAGTCACATCCATAATTTTAAATTTTCTAGTAGCCACCTTAGCCAATGAAAAGAAACAAGTGAAATTAATTTTAATAAAAAAATGTCTTTAGCACACTATCCAAAAATATCATTTCAACATGTAATGAGATCATTTACATTCTCTTTTTCCTATTAAGTCCTAGAAATCTGAAGTGTATTTTATCCTTACAGCACCTCTCATTTCAGACATGTCATCCTGTCATGTCCCAAGCCTGAGCTCCTAACCATGGCGACACTTCCCACCCACTGCTTCTCAGAGCTCTTTCCTACACAAGATCTCCTTGTGTCTTCACAACAAGAAGGTGGGCAGACATGGTTACTCTCTTACAGGTGGGATTACCAACCTCCAGATGGTCTCCAGTGATCCTGGCATCTGGGTGTTTACATCTTTAAAAAAAAATAATAACATTTATTTATTTATTTGGCTGCACCAGGTCTTAGTTGCAGCTTGCAGGACATTTGATCTTCCTTGCGACATGCGAGATCTTTAGTTGCAGCATGCCAGCTCTCACCTGAGTCATGTGGGATCCAGTTCCTTCTTGTTGTTGTTGTTCAGTTGCCAAGTTGTGTCTGACTCTTCCCGATCCCGTGGACTGCAGCACATCAGGCTTCCCTGTCTCCCTCACCATCTCCCAGAGTAGGCCCAAGTTCATGTCCATTGAATTGGTGATGCAGCCCCCTGCACTGGGAGCACAGAGCGTTAGCACTGGTCCACCAGGGAAGTCCCTGGGTATTACAGCTTTGCATGGTGCCCTCCGTATGAAAGAGGGCTGGCCTGTGAAACCAACCATAGTACATTGTAAAATGGCAGAGTGGGACTCTGAGGCTGGTCCTGGAAGCCACTGTTTTCACCTTGCCCTCTTTGGATGCTTATGCTCAGGAAAGCTGGCCGCCATGCTGTGAGGACCCTCAAGCATCCCTGAGGAGAGGTCCACACGGTAAGAAGCTCAGGCCTCCTGCCAGCTGCGAGCAGTAACTTGTCAGGCAGGCAAGTGAGCTATCTTGGAAGTGAGGTCTCCAGCCCCAGTCGAGCCTTGAGATGCCTGGAGCTCCATCCCACCAACAGCCTGACTGCAGCCTCTGAAAGACCCTGAGCCAGAACCATCCAGATAAGCCACTCCTAGATCCCTGACCCTCAGGCAATTTGAAATCATAATTTTTTTTTGTTTGAAGCCACTAATGTTTGGATAGCAAAAAATAATTAATATACCTGGGCAAGGGGCTCTCCTGGCGGTCCAGTGGTTGAGACTCTGCGCTCCCACTGCGTGGGTCTTGGGTTCAGTCCCTGGCGGGGGAATTAAAATTCCATATGCCATGAGCATGGCCAAAATAATAAATATACATGTACATACACCTACCCAGGCTGACTGGTCTCAGAAATCACGAGGCGGAGCAAATTCAACTCCGTACTGGAGAATCTCAGCTCTAATATGGGCCCTAGGGACCCCCGTGCAGCAGCCCTCCCCCTTCCACAGGCACCCTCCCCAGCTCCTCTGTCTCTAGCTGCTGCTCTGCCTTCAGACACTTGGCACCAAATTGCTTCGTGACACATTCATTCTGTCCATCACCCTGGAGGAATTACGATTTGGCTCATCTCAAATCACAGGTCAGGTGAGGCAGAGTGGCAGGGGCTGCAGCCAAGCCGGCAGGAAGGGTGTAGCTCACGGCTCAGGCCTTCCAGCTGTAAAGGAGTAACCCTTCACCCCGGCAAACTCCTGCTCTCTCTCGCCAATCTCTCTCCTGCTGATGTCTTTTCACCGATTGCTGCGGGAAAAGCCAAGACTCCCTCTTAAACTCACTCACCTGGCCCACCTCCAGTTCTGAGGCAGCAAGTGTGAGAAATAGCCCAGTTAAGCACACCGTGGAAACTCCAGGGAGAGGAGCACGTGCGCACAGGAAGGAGCCCGCTCCCCAGCCCCCACGCCCACCCTCAGGTTTCCTCCGCTTTGAGGGACCCTGAGTCTTTCATCTTTCAGGCTCAGGAGAGGGATAAACCAGGAGCTTGAGATTAACACACATGTGCGTGCGTGCATGCATGCTCAGTCACTTCTGTCATGTCTCTTTGCGACCCTATGGACTGTAACCCACCAGACCCTGTCCATGGGATGGTCCAGACCAGAATACTGGAGCGGGTTGCCATTTCCTCCTCCAGGGGATCTTCCCAATCCAAGGATCGAGGGCTTCTGCAAAGCAGGCAGACTCTTTACTGCTGAGCCACCAGGGAAGTCCCTAACATACACACATACCACACATACACACATACCACACATACACACATACCACACATACACACATACCACTGTATAAAAGACAGATAACCACCAAGGACCTATCGTATAACACAGGGAACTCCACTCATTATTCTGGGATAAACTATATGAGAAAAGAATCTGAAAAAGAATGATTATACGTATATGTGTAATGGAATCACTGTGCTGTACACCTGAAACTAACATGCTGTAAATCAACTATGTGCCAATAAAAGTTTAAAAAATTTTTTTTAAATGTAAGTAAAATGTCTTTAAACATAAGCCTTACAAGCTCAGTATTAACTTCCCACTCCCTTTCCTTCAGGGTCTCCTCGAAGGATGGGGCCGGGTGTGCCGGGGTGTGTGTTAAGTGGCCTTCCTTCCCCTTGGACTTCTCAGTATTGAGCAGGGACTTCCTCGTTTGTCCCCCTAGCACCTCCTACTTCCACCACCCAGCCCTTCAGGGACCAACCTACCAGCCCCCAAGCTTAGAGGGATGAGTGGGGAGACTGCACCCTGGAAGCAGGAACCTTCAGAAACCCTCTCACCTCACAGAGTGTGGACTCATCTCACAGCCTGGCTGGCAGGAGGGCAGGGTCACTCATGTGTCTGTTTAGCCAGCAGGAATGTCTCGAGGGCCCGCCTCAAGACAAGCTGCAGGCACAGAGATGCGAGGCTCAGGTGTGTCCCCCATCTGGCCCGTCTGCCCAGAAGTGCTGGCATGAGGCCACGCAGGTGACGTGCACACGAGCAGGTAAGCAGGTGGCGGCATTTTTTGATTTTGTTAGTCTAGATAATGAGTCATCTATTTAAGATTTTGCTCAACATATATGTTCTCTGTTTTCCTTTGCCATTTTGAATTGTTTTGCTCCGAGTGTATTCTCCACACTGAAGCCAGAGTGAACCTTCCGGGGCCCAGATTACTTGCTTCACCTCATCCACAGTCTAAAAGCTCCATGAGAGTTGGAACCGTACCTGGGTTTGCTCACTGAGACCAGTTCCTTATACATAGTATCAATACCTGCTTAATAAACATTTGATAAATAAATGAACAAATTAGGAAGGTCAATATAGTCAAAGCTATGGTTTTTCCAGTTAGTCATGTATGGATGTGAGAGTTGGACCATAAAGAAAGCTGAGCACCAAAGAATTGATGTTTTTGAGCTGTGGCATTGGAGAAGACTCTTGAGAGTCCCTTGGACTGCAAGGAGATCAAACTAGTCAATCCTAAAGGGAATCAACCCTGAATATTCATAGGAAGGACTGATGCCGAAGCTGAAACTCCAATACTTTGGCCACCTGATACGCAGAGCCAACTCGTTAGAAAAGACGCTGATGCTGGAAAAGATTGAAGGCAGGAGAAGGGGACAACAGAGAATGAGATGGTCAGATGGCATCACCAACTCAATGGACATGAGTTTGAACGAGCTATGGGAGAAATTGAAGGAGGGAAGCCTGGCGTGTTGCCGTCCATGGTGTCGCAGAGTCAGACAAGACTGAATGACTCGAACTGAACTGAAGAACTCCAGACCCTAGCTTCTGAAAATAAATGTCCTCAAACCCCACCCTCTAGCATTTCTCCACATATCGGGTCCTCTCTCCAATCTCAGTCTCCCATCTTTTAAGGGGGACAGGGTGATTTGTGGACTCACATACGTCACAGGAGCCCTGCAGTGTGGTGCTTAAAAACATGGCTTTGGGGAATCCATCTTGCAGTCCAGGGGATGCTGGTTCAATCCCTGGTCAGAGGACTAATATCTCACTTGCCGTGGAGCAGCTGAGCCTGCGTGCCACAACTAGAGAGTCCTAGCACTGCAGCCAAAGATCCTGCGTGATGCAACGACGGCCCCAAATGCTGTGACTAAGATCGATGCAGCCAGGTAAATAGGTATCTTAAAGAGCCAATTATCTTTAAAAAATGGACTTTGGTCTCTGAAAGACCAGAGTGGGGAGCCCTGTTCAGTTTCCACTAGCTGGGCAGTGGTTACTCTGCTGGCGTGACTTACTGCATGGGACCCCTTCAACATTTGCACCTGCACAAGTAAGACATTCTAAGTTCTCTTTGTTCATAAATGTATCTCCTAACATCTTCGAGTGGAGGAGGCAATGGCACCCCACTCCAGTGCTCTTGCCTAAAAAATCCCATGGATGGAGGAGCCTGGTAGGCTGCAGTCCATGGGGTTGCTCAGTCGGAGACGACTGAGAGACTTCACTTTCACTTTTCACTTTCACGCGTTGGAGAAGGAAATGACAACCCACTCCAGGGTTCTTGCCGGGAAAATCCCAAGGACGGGGGAGCCTGGTGGCCTGCCGTCTCTGGGGTCACACAGAGTCAGCCATGACTGAAGCAACTTAGCAGCAGCAGCAGCAACATCTTCAAGACTTTGTGACACACTGATTTTGCACCGCTTAGAGCGTCAACATCTAAAACAGGTTTTTGCCTTTACAGAGAGGGTTTTCACATTTATTCTCCCCGTGAAGACTGTTATACCCACTTCTCAGATGACAAAACTGAGGCTCAGAGAGGTCACCTGACTTTCCCAAAGCCAGGCAACTGAGAAATATCATACTCACCACCCAAGTCGTGCTGCAAAGGGGATCTAGGAATCCCCACCATGGGGCGAGGGGCCTGCCAAATACGTGGCACGATGCCACACACACAGTAAGCACTCAAATAACTGCAGACACCACTGGCTGCCCAGGAAGAGAAGATGGTGGTCCTGTGCCCATCACCCCTCCACTGGTGCTGAGCCTGGAGTGTTCGGGAAGTACTGGTCATTGCCATGCCCCCTCTCTCTCCACTGGGCTTCACTTAAGGACCCAGCCTCTGTCCCTGTCAGTCCCATGCCTGCATGCAGGTTCTGCCCTGCAGGTGGACCCTCAGGGCACAGAGGCTCCTGCTGTCCTCAGCCCTCCCCCAGGGAAGATGGCCAGCTACACGAACAGACCCAAGCCCCCTTCCCAGGCCTCGGTCTCTGTGGGGACAGGTCGAGATCTTCAGTAGATCCAGGAGTTCTCAGCCCAGAGAATCTGGGAAGCCTCATTCCCCCTCCAGGCTGTTTGCCTTCGGCTGCAGAGAGAGGGCCTGGTGGGCTGAGCTGCTGTGTGCCTGGAATCACAGGATATGGTCCCCACAGAGCAGCCTTCCTGGGGTCCCACTGGAAGGGCAGAGCAGGGGGCGTTGGACAGCTCAGCAACCTCATGAGGCTTGTGGCTTGCTAAAACAATTCAAGTTACAATCTGAAATGCCTGGCTCCTTGGCACACCGTGCTTGGTAGACTCATCCTGCCTCTGTGTGGGCCCAGCCACCCCATCCCGCCCACACCTCTGCCCGAAAAAGAACAGTTTATTACTTGTTGCAGGAAGTCAGGCAGAGACACTTTCACTCTGCATTCTTCGGTCAGAATTAACCAAACACGGCAGCCCAGGCCACCGTCTTCCCCGTATTACGTCCTCCATTTCCCTAAAGCACTTGTCCCTGGAAAAGCAGAGAGTAGAGGGAGCGCCCAGTGGCCCAGCCACAGAGATTGCGCCATCCATTACTAAAGGGCGGGACTGGTCCTCGGTGTCCCCAAGCGACCGCTAATGACCATCTCTCCCAGACTCTCTCCTTCCCTGCACCAGTTCTTCCCCGCTTAGAATGGAAGTCTGCTTTCAGCAAAGATGCCGGTATGTTTACAGGAAGAACAGGAGATGGTTTGCCTCATGGTTAAAAGTACTACCTCAAATAACAAGTGTTGGCAAAGATGTAGAGACACTGAGCCCTCATATATGGTCAGGCAGGTTGCGAAATGGTGCACCTGCATGGAAAACAGTTTGGCAGTTCTAAAAAAAAAAAAAACATAGAATGATCATATGACCCAGTAATTCCATTCCTAGGTATATATCCAGAAGAACAGGAGGCAGGGATTCAAAGAGCATGTTCACATCATGTTCACAGCAGCACTATTAACAATTAGTCAAAGCTGGGCAAAACCCAACCAGCTCCATCTGCCCATTGATTGATGAGTGGATAAACCAAACTCAGTCTATCCATGCAAAGGACTATTTTTCAGCCTTAAGAAGGAATGAAATTCTGATACATGCTACAGCATGGAGGAAACTTGGAAACATGTTAAGTGAAAGTAGCTGGACACAAGAGGATGAATGTTGTGTAGCTCCACTTTCATGAGGCACCCAGAACAGACAAATTCATAGAGACAGAAGGGTGGGTAGTGGTGGCCAGGGACAGGGGAGCTGGGGGCAGGGGGCATGGGGACTTATTGTTTAACGAGTTCAGAGTCTCAGCGCCAGATGATGGGAAAGTACTGGACGTGGATCATGGTGGTGGTGGTGGCCCAATATCTCAGCTCTGCTTAATGCTGCTGAGTTATACACTTAAAAATGATTAAAATGGTTTTTAAAAATTGCTGTCTAGAAGCAGAAGGTCCTTTCCTTTCAAGGTTCAGTTTCATTTTTTATTCAGCACAAGTTCCCTAGGAACCAGTTCCAGGGCAGAATGAAATCAAGTGTTCTGTGTCCACAAGGAGCTCACCTTCACGTGGATTCTGGGCACACACACTTAGATCACAATCCTAGTTCAGGGAGGTTGTAACGATGTTGTCTGGGGAGTTAAACGCAAGGCTCAAGGAAGAAGGAGCCTGCAGTACACTAGCCCGGCTCTCACTTGAAATCTCTCCCCAGGTCTGGGGGGTTGGAGACAGCAGAGGTGACAAGCTGGCCCCAGCCTATTCATGGGGGATGAACAGAGGGAGAAACTGGGGGAAGTGGGGCAGCCAGTGGGGCTTGGCAGGTCTAGAGTGACTCCTCTGCCCTCAGTCTAACCCTTCATCCACCCTGTCAAAGAGGGCTGAGATCTGCTAGCTGCACGAATGTTATCAACTAATAATCATCAGACAAGGAAGGCAAAGAAAAGCTGACTCTTAGTGCGTCCTTGAGGCAACCATTGTACCAAGAGTTCCACCTGAGTTTTCTTGTCCAATGCCCCTCACAGGCCCAGGAAGTAACTGAAATTATTATTATTTTACAAATGAGAAGACTGAGTTCAGAGAGGAAAATGTGTCCGAGGTCACAGGCGTAGAAAAACAATGAGTTGACAACTTCGTGCAGAAAACATTTTTCTTTTCTTCTCAAAATGAGTCGGGCACATGCCTGCGGAGTGAAAAGAGGTAGACTGCAGGTGGTCTTTTGAACCCTAAACGACCCTCCCCCATTAGGTTATCTTCAGCACTGAGCTCCAAGGACCCCAGCCAAGAATGCAGGGCAAACTCATCACCCTGAATTATCTATGGACTTGGGTCTTTGTCAGGTTTTGATGGCTCTGATCTGAGACGGGGTAGAGGTGGGAGGTGCTCAGGAGGAGCCCTGGACTGGACTCAGACCCCCTCTGCCCTCCTTCTGGAAGCAGCTCTGGTCAGCGAGGGCTAGAAGATGCTGACGCCGGGACACGATCTCTAATGCAGATGCTGGCACCGACCTGGGGCTGCATCCATGCGCATGTTCTCACTTAACTCCTCGAGGACTCGGTGGAGTAAAGCGTATGTCCCTTTCTCAGATGGAGAGCTGAGACTTCAGAAGGGCAAAACGACTGGTCTCAGGGTTCCAGAGGGACCACAAAGCCAGCTACATAATTTTTGAGGCCAGTGCAAAATGAAAATGTGGGGTCCCCTGTTCAAAAGTGCGTCAGAATCTTCAGACGACGACAACAGGAAACCAGACCCGGGGCCCTTCTGCACACGGGAACGGGCTACAGCCGGTGAGGTCAGTCCACGGAGTTAGAACGGAGCCAGGACTTCCTGGGCGCATGTTCCAGAACCCAACAGTTGCCTCTCCCGGCCCCTAAACACAGCTGCCCTGGAGTCCCCGCGCTGCAGCCCCCAGTATGGGAGGGGTTCTGTGAAGCGAGACGGTGAGTAAAGGCCTGGACAGAGCCGGGTCACAGACTCCAGCCCCATGTCGCTGATCGCATTAGCTCAATTCAATTGTGATTCTCTCTAATTACAATCCTTTTCTAGGAACAAGAGGGCCAAACTGAATTAGGAGGGGGAAACAGCCCATACTTTCATTCAGGAAAAAAAAAAAATGGAATAAAAGCAAAATTAGATTTTACTCTGTGAAGAAGGAGCCAGAGAACCTCAGCCGAGGCTTGCCTCTGCCACTTGACCTCGTGTGGCTACCAAGAGTTAAGGCCTCTTTAGCCTCAGTTTGCCTATCTGTGAAATGGGGACAAACTATTTGGGGAACTTTAATGAAGACAGATGATGTAGTAAGTACTTAATCTTTTGGAGAAGGCTTATAAAAATTTGTTGCTGTTTTTCAGTCACTAAGTCGTGTCTGACTCTTTCCGAACCCCTGGTCTATGGCCCACCAGGCTCCTCTGTCATGGGATTCTCCAGGCAACAATACTGGAGTGGGTTGCCATTTCTGTCTCCAGGGGATCTTCCCGACCCAGGGGTCAAACCTGTGTCTCCTGCATTAGCAGTCAGATTCTTTACCATTGAGCCTCCAGGGAAGCCCTTGTAAAAATTACACCCTCCTATTTAATTTCAGGAGTGTCATGGTGCCCTGAAGTACAGGCACAGTATCCCTGGAAGTGCCTAGAAGTCAAGTTAAGAACAGCTAAAATAAGGACTGTAAAGGCACAATGCAAATACTTGTTGTTATTTTGTGGGATTTCAGTCCACTGTAATATGGACACATTGAATTCGAAAGGCTTTTTGAAATATTCAGACTTTTAAACAAATAAGCCAGAGGACCTGTGCATTATTTTATTCTGCTCTAGCATGAATATTTCATAAATTACATGCAATTATTAACAACACTAGCAAATTAATTACTGTCAATTCATATTAATAAAATTGCATTTTGTCATAAATAAAGTTAGTTTACTGCGCACCATCAGTCTCTGAGGTATTCACATTTGTCAATTGTCCTCTACTTCAGGCTAAAGCAAAAGTAATCAAATAACTAATTATTGTACTAAATGTAGCACTGCTTTCCCGTCAATGAAACTCACATTATTTATAGCCCTTAGGACTGAATATTCAAATCTGTGTGAATTCCAATGCTGAGAGGAACTTTTCAGCCCTCTCCCTTTCTACGTGCTCCCTCAGCCTCCGGCCTCGGCCACCTGTACCTTGGTGAAGATGTCTCAGCAAGTAGTCGGTGGTCACTCTGGTGAACAGGAACTCAAAGTTTACAGGATCTACTGGAAGCATTCCCAGTGCCAGAGGCCAGTTATCCCGTGCCACGTAGGCTTGCTCTACCACTGTGCATTCTTATAAAATTTTCTTCTTTCAATAAAACTCCAGAGTTGTAACCTGAGATTACAACACAGATTCTGTGTTCCAGTGTCCTTTTCAAAGCCTGGGGGTTGGCTGATCAACATGAAGTCAAAATAACAACAGTGACGACTGTATTTGCAGAGACCCTAGTTCCAAGCAAGTTCACCTTCACGGGTTCTAGGTGGGCATACATTTTGTGGGGACCCTACGCACCAGTGTTGAATGCACTTCTCACTGTGGCACAGGGGTACTTAGTCCCATAGGACACAGGTGCTGGCCTGTGCCAGGACCCTGGCTGGGCATGGAGTCATCCAGCACACAGGAGACAAACACAGCCCACCAGAAAGCAGCACACGGAGCTCCTCGGTGATCCCAAGGGGAAAGTGAGGTAAGCCACACAAACACCCTAAAAGAGAAGTACCCCAAATAGCACTTTCTTAAAAACTCCAGATGGGAGGTTTTTATTGCAGGCTGATACACATGTGAGAAAGACATCAATTTAGTGAACATTCCCCATACCAGGAGGTCAGCCCATGTCAAACAGGTGCATTCCATTTATCCAAAAAGGACAAATAGAGTCTTTGGTCATCCTCAATAAAGAGAAAACACTGGGACACCAACGAGAAGTTGCAGAGACAGGTTCTCACCAAAGGGAAACACCTCTGGGCTGAAGCATCCTGGCTGATGTAAAGAACTTGTCTTGAGCGGACAACACGAAGCAGGAACTTAGTCAATGCCAGACAGGACCCACCAGGCCATTGGCAAGCCAGGGCCATGGGGCAACTGGACCCGTGGGAATCAGCATCATCGAGAAAGTACAGTGGTGGAGCAGAGAAGGGCCACAAAACACACAAACAAGTCTAGGTTGCTTTGGAGCAATCCCCATACATGAGCCTTTCACTAACTGAAATGAATAACTTCCAGGTTCCTAAACACTACTCATCTGCTGGAACCCATGCATTTTCCAGAGGGAACTGAGACCCAAAGAGGCAGTCAAGCCCAAACCACATAGTCAGTTAGGGCAGAAAGTGAAAAACTCACCCAGTCGTGACTAACTCTTTGTGACCACATGGACCGTAGCCCCGGCCAGGCTCCTCTGTCCATGGACTTCTCTAGGCAAAAATTCTGGACTAGGTTGCCATGCCCTTCTCCAGGGGATCTTCCCAACCCAGGGACCGAACCTGGGTCTCCCGCACTGCAGGCAGATTATTTACCGTCTGAGCCACCAGGGAAGCCCAGTTAGGTGCAGCTGCTGCTGCTGCTGCTAAGTCGCTTCAGTCATGTCCGACTCTGTGCAACCCCACAGACGGCAGCCCACCAGGCTCCCCCATCCCTGGGATTCTCCAGGCAAGAACACTGGAGTGGGGTGCCATTGCCTTCTCCAATGCATGAAAGTGAAAAGTGAAAGTGAAGTCGCTCAGTCGTGTCCAACTCTTAGCGACCCCATGGACTGCAGCCTACCAGGCTCCTCCATCCGTGGGATTTTCCAGGCAAGAGTACTGGAGTGGGGGTGCCAGTGCCTTCTCCGAGTTAGGTGCAGAGCCCACCCTAAAACTCAACTCCTGACTCCCAGTCCTTGGCTCTCTTTTTCTCTTCCCATTCCATTCTGCTTCTTCTTCCTAAGAAATGTTTTCTTCTCCAGAAACAAAGACCAAAAAAAGCAGAAGCAGACAGACATGCAGGCACATACATGCACACACACATGCATGGACACACACACACATGCATGCACACACACTTGTCTTAAAGTCAGTAAAAATAATTGAATACAGAAAACCAAAGTTCGACATGACATTGTCCTTAATTAACGATGTTCTCTTCATATTTTTCTCTCTTCAAATTTGCTTTTTAACAAACAGGAAGAGTTAAGTAAAATGACTATATTAACTCTGAATTTCTTGCCTTTTAATCGTTGGTGTCACCACCATCCTGTGATTCAAATTTAGTTACTTTGCATCTAATTGAAGCACTACACAAAAAAATGGTAATTTGACATCCAAAGGAGGAGTGAGGGAAGAGCAAAGAGGGGACATATTACTTAACTTCGTGATGATAATTATGTGAACACAAAGACGCTTACAAGAACATTCTACATTGGATATCAGCCAGAAAAATTAAACCTATGTTGCTGCTTCAATACATCTGAATACTAGGAATTGGCAGAAAAACATCTATTCTGTGAATAATAGCCTCCACAGTCCCAGAGGACAGCAGTACATGAATTTTTTAAAAAAAGAAAAAAAGAAAGAAAAGAAAAAGAAAAATAGTCTGGAGCTTTTTCCAAAATGGTGCTAATGCGCCACTGAAACTTAATTTTATAATTTACTGGCAGTCAAGATGGCAGGAAATAAAATAATTTGCTATATTCTGCGCAACAAACCCTGCTTTTCCTGGGAAGGGGTAATTATCCTCATGGAAAAAAAAAAAAAAGAAAAAAATACGCCATCTCATATTAGGCTAAAGTCTCATCAAGAAGAGAAAAAGTGCCTCATTACACGTAATTACCAGGGAATTAGAAACATCATTTAACTAAATGAGCGAATAATGCTCAGGATATTGAAGAAACTTGCCTGCACTTCTGCAAAGCACTCTAAGTCCCATTACAAAAATTGGCCCTCTTTAATGGAATAATTTTAGGCCTTGTCTGCCTTGCTTTAAAAATAGAGAGCCTCCGAGAGGCAGAAAGAGGCTGAAACTGCCATAAACAACTGTTGAAAGGGACTGAAGGGAAGGCACTGTCTCTCCTGGAGACAGAGACTCAGAATGACTCATAATCTACCGTAATCATGAAAATTAAAGCTGAGGACTTGAAAAAAGGATTACCCCCTTTTTAATTGTACTTCCTCAAGACTGTGATGTACTTGTGAGGATGTATTAGGGAGAAGAGACGAAAGATTTTCAGTTTTGGGTCCAGCCTTCCTGCTCCAATACAAAAGCAGTTACAGCTATTCAATGTTCTCTTAAAAACAAAACTATAACATACCTGTAGATTGATGTCTATTGTGGCTTAATGCAATGATTTTTTCAGCCATTCAAAAGCCTCCTGGATTTGCTTGAGATCCCCTCCCTCTATGCCCTTCACTTTTAATGTTTGTTAGCTTCAAAGTGGTGGATTTAATGTGACCACCCCAACGCTGTTTTGTTTTACTGTTTATTAATTAATTTTGGCTGTGCTGGGTCTTACCTGCGACACACGGGACCTTCACTGTGGCATGGAGCCTTCTACTTGCAGTATGTGAGATCTTAGTCACCTGACCAGGGATAGAACTTGGGCCCCTGCATTGGGAGTATGGAATCCAGTCCTTCACTGGGCCGTCAGAGAAGTCCCTAACCAGCCAACTGCTTGCAACAATAACCTTTATTCATACAGGGAACCAGGAGAACATGTACTGATCCTGGTGGTTTCACCTGAGTTTCTTGACTTTGTTTTTTTCAGTTTACAATACCTTCCCTTTTTTAAAATTGATTCTTTTTAATTGAAGGATAATCTCTTTACAATGTTGTGTTGATTTCTGCCATACATCAACATGAATCAGTCAAAAGTATACACATGTTCCCTCCCTCTTGAACCTCCCTCCTACCCCACCCTTCTAGGTTGCCGTAGAGCACCAGGTTGATCTCCCTGCATCATACAGCAAATTCCCACTGTCTATCTATTTTACATATGGTAATGTACCTATTTTCAAAGCTACTCTCTCAATTCATCCCACCGTCTCCTTCCATCACTGGGTCCACAAGTCTGTTCTCTATGTCTGTGTCTCTATTTGTGGGTTGTTTCGTGTTCATCGCTCAGGCGTGTTCGACTCTTTGTGACCCCCTGGACTGTAACCCACCAGGCTCCTCCATCCATGGAATTTTCCGGGCAAGAATGCTGGAGTGGGTAGCCACTGCCTTCTCCAGGGGATCTTCCCAGCACAAGGATCAAACCCTGGTCTCCTGCATTGCAGGCAGATTCTTTATCATCTGAGCCACCAGGGAAGGATCTCTAGTGCTGCCCTACAAACAGACTTAACAGTATAGAGTTTCCTGACTTCAGAGCAAGTTGAATTCAGAAAGGAATTGAGATTCTTAGAAAACAGTCAAAGAAGGAACTAGAGAAGCCAGTTTAAAGAAGAAACCAGAGTCAGGGATACTGCAGTATCATGCTGAGGATCTCACCCCAGGACCTATCAAGGAGCTGCCCCAGAGTGAGGATCAGCCCCTTTCCTGAGATAGACACAATCAGAGCAGCAAAATGTACCATTCCTTCTGCTGTGGACTTCTGGGCATTGACAACTGCAACCCACCTCCCATTTTGCCAGTGAGGAAGCTAAAAATCAGCCCAAGGCCACGGAGCTCCCCACTCAGGTTCTTTGTAGCCTAGTCCAAGTTCTTGCATACAAAGCACAATCACCTCTCAGCTGGGCAGGAATGGTGCTCCTACACCACATCAGAATCCTCTGTCCTTTTGGAGATTCCATGCTCCACATGCATTCCTTCCTGGTGCAGCCCTCATGAAGGACAGTAAGAAGAGAAAAGGACAGAGAACCAGCACTGTGAGCATGCTCATCACAAGCCCCTGCCCTGGGGAGGCATGGAGGTGGTAGGCAAGGAGGGGCAGGGGCTGGGTAGGGAATGGCTGAGCCCGATCTGCCTCCCTGGACCCTGTGGACATGTCCCTCTGAACCTCTTTGAAGTTCTAGGGCCCTGTAGCCAAGGAATCAAAAAATAATGAAAGGCAGAATCCTTGGTCGCACAATGGATAAGAATCCGCCTGCCAATGAAGGGGACACAGGTTCGATCCCAGGAAGATTCCACAAGCCGTGGAGCAACAAAGTCTGTGCACCACAACTACTGAGCCTTTGAGCTGCAACTACTGAAGCCCGTGTGCCTAGAGCTTGTGCTCTGCAACAAGAGAAACCACTGCAATGAGGAGCCCATGCACCACCACGGAGAGTAGCCCCTGCTCGCCACAACTAGAGAAAGCCTGTGCAAAGACCCAGTGCAGCCAAAAATGAATGAACGAAGAAAATGGGCAGAGGATCTGAACGTTTAAAAAATAATAATAATGAGAGGCAATTGGTGGGTTTTCTCAGGGATGAGAATGGCTTCATATAGCTTAAGTTCTGAAAAGAGAAACCACTTTGGGGGTTGATAAAGGGCAAAGTGCCTGGGCTTCTCAAGTCCACCGTTTGACTCCAAGATGAAACCTGGCCCTACTGAGGTTTCCAGATGAGACAAAGGAACGTTGACTTCTGATCCTAAGCTAACAGAATAAAGTAAAAGGACTGAGGAGTGACAGCTACTATCTCTTTCTTCTAAAGATGAGTCAGACTAACTGATCTACCCACTAAGATCACACAATTGATAAGAACACAGATTCCCCCTGCTTCTAAAACCATTTCCACAGGCCACACAACTCTCTCCCATGAGAATTATTAACAAACAATATTAATAATAATCCCACTCACTGTGGCTTAGCACTTCAAAATGTTTTTCAAAGTGCTTTCACAGCTGATATTTCCAACGAGGTAAGTCAGGATGGCACAATCTCCATTTCACACCAAAACATGAAAGGACCTGAACAAAACCATATTGCCATCAGCCAACCAAGATGAGTGGCTCTTCTTCCTGACTTGGTGATCATAATAGTGGTGCTGGCAGAATACATTCTGAGAGAGGACTCACTTGGCCTAAGATTTGCAAAAACAACCCCTTGCAAATAGACATTTATTTTCATTGTAGACAATATGAGGACATTCTCAATATTTGAACTGTTATTTTTCTTTTTCTAATTGTTTCCTGTTAGGTCATCTACCTTATGACATTTGTAAAACTAAAAAAAATTTTTTAAGTTTAAACCACATGTGCTAGCTGGTCAAGACAACACATTAAGCTCACATTTTGATCACCCCTCTGTCCAGACATGACAGCAATGCCAGCTAAATTATAAGAGGAGAAAAAGAGACAGATTAAAACTCTAAAATAAGAAATAAACATTCCTACATTTTGAGTATTAAGCAGGAATACAAAATCCACACCTAGGAACATCACAATGAAAACTACAGAATACAAAGAATAAAGAGACAATAGTTGCAGAATGTGATGGTTAATTTTATGTGCAACTTGGCTGAGCCATGATGCCCAGATTCTTGGTCAAACATTATTCTGGATATTTCTGTGAGGGTGTTTTGGGATAAAATTTATGTTTAAATCAGTAGACTTTGAGTAATGCAGATTGCCCTCCATAATGTGGGTAGGGCTCATCTAATGAGCAGAATACCTGAATAGAACAGAAGTTTGACCTCCCCCAAGCAGGAGAGGTTGTGCCACAGACTGCCTGCAGATTTAATGTGCAACATCAGCTCTTTCCAGCTCACCAGCAAGCTGCCTTTGGATTTGAACTTAACCCTCGGTCTCCAGTCTGCAGCCTATTCTATCAGATTTTGGACTCACCAAACCATCAAAACCACAAGAGCCAATTCATTAAAACAAGGATACACACACACACACACACACACACACTATTGGTTCCGTTTTTCTGGAGAACCCTGAGTAACAGAGGGGGAAACAAGACAGATGTTCTGTGAAGGAACAATAGTTAGACTCACAACAGACCTGTCAAATGGAAATACAGATGATAAAAATGTTCTCAAAAGATGCTGAGGGAAAAGTAACTTTCAAATTAGAATTTTATATCCAGATAAACTATCCTTCAAGAGTGAGGACAAAGTAAAGACATCATCTAGAATACATACATATTTTCAGATTAGTAAGAAAAAGTGAAACAAAAGGATATATTTCAACAAGAAGAAAAATTAACAAAAGGGAAAAAACAACTATGGGCAAAGATATATATACATAATATATGTTAATACATTTAATTAACTGCTAGACTACAAAAAAAAACTTTGATAATTTAAAATTGGGTAAAACAATAAACATCAATTATAAGATAGTGAAGTGAAGTGCTCAGCAAGTGGGTAACATGTGAGAGGCCACTGTAGATGATGGGAAGATGCTAAAACTACTGAATAATTATAGAGTGTGATAGAAAATTTTATAGCTAATTATGAGTGTTAAAATTTTAAGATCAACTACCAACTTATGAGATTCCCAGGTGGCTCAGATGGTAAAGACTCCTCTCACAATGCAGGAGACTCAGGTTCAAGCCCTGGGTCAGGAACACCCACTGGAAAAGGAAATGGCTACCCACGTCAGTATTCTTGCCTGGAGAATGCCATGCACAGAGGAGCCTGGCAGGCTACAGTTCATGGGGTCACAAGGAGTTGGACATGACTGAGCTGCTAAGCACACCAACTTTTCCAAACAAGAAGTGAGGTAGGGGAATACGGAGGGATGTGAAAAGCTATCAGTACAACAGAGAGCAGAGAAAGAGGAAAGAGAAAGCAAAAGCATATTAAACATAAATGTGCAAATAAATAAGACAGCAGAAACTGTAGAAATAAATTCATATGTATCAGCGATCATAGACTGATATTATTAGATTTTTTTTTAAGAATTGATGCCTTCAAACTGTGGTGCTGGAGAAGACTCTTAAGAGCCCCTTGGACAGCAAGGAGATCAAACCAGTCAATCCTAAAGGAAATCAACCCTGAATATTCACTGGAAGAACTGATGCTGAAGCTCCAAGAATTTGGCTACCTGATGCTAAGAGATGACTCATTGGAAAAGACCCTGATGATGGGAAAGATTGAAGGCGGGAGCAGAAGGGGACGACAGAGGATGAGATGGTTGGATGGCATCCCCAACTCAATGGACATGAATTTGAGCAAACTCTGGGAGATGATGAAGAACAGGGAAGCCTGGCATGCAGCAGTCCACGGGGTCACAAAGAATTGGACACAACTGAACAGCTGAACAACAAATTATAAGACTGCATTTGCATTTTTAATCCAACTATAAGACCCTTAAAATAGACATAAATGAAATTCACAAGAAAGACTGAAAATATATATATATGTAAAAGTACCTAACATGCAATATCTAAAATAAAGCTCACAGAGTAATAGTACATTAGATAATACTTAAAGCAAAAGGTATTCACAGGGATGAAGAGACATACTTCATAATAAACTTGTATATATCTGATAACATAGCCTTAAGATATAGAAATTCATAAAATATATAAACATGCATAAAGCCAAAAGAAAAAAATACATGAAGAAAAATCAAAATTACAAGCAGAAACTGACAAATCAACATAGCGGGAGAGCTTACATCAGAAGACTGACAGATAATACAGCTCAAAATTTAATGAGAGCACAACAGATCTGAACATCAAAGTTAGCAATGTAGTAAGTATAAAAATTGAACCACGCACCTGGCAAATACAGAAAAGTTTTTGTAGATATATCAAATTTTATTTGTGTCACAATGGGAAACTGAACAAATCATAAAAATTGGTATCATTTAGACCACTCTTTCTGACTATGCTGTCATTTAGCTATAAATCAATTAAAAAACAGCCCACATGTTTGGAATTTCAAATGTACAACTCAATACTTCAGAGGTAAAAGTGGAAAACTCAGTGAAAATTATTAAGTATGTGGACCCAAACAAGTATGAAATAACTCACACCAAAACTAGTGAGATACAATGAAGAATGTACCTGAAAGTAAATATAAGGATTTATATACATTTATTTTTAAATAAGACTGAGAATTAGCGCAAGTTTTGTGTTCCACTAAAGAAGCATGAAACAGAGCCAAAGAACAAAACTGATTAATAAAAGTCACAAATAATCAATATCAAGAATAATAAACAGTAAAGATTTTTTAAATCATAAGAGAATACTATGAACAATAAATGTGAAAATTTACATGAAATAAATAGGTTTCTAAAATACACATGTTAAAAATTACCAAAACTGACTCAAAAGAAATAGCTGAAATAAATCACACTGAACTGCTAATGAAGCTGTCTACTACCCCTAACACTTAAACCCCACAAGGTGCAGATGACGTTTCTAGGCAGCTTTCACCAAACTTTCAAGGAATATATAATCATTGTTTTAAATCATTTCAGAGACTAGAAAAATTAAGGGAGCTTCCCAATTTACTTTCTAAGGTGAGTATAAACTTGGTACAACTGGACAAAGTCAGTACAAAGGAGAACAAGTGAACCTGCAGAACCGCATCCCAGAGACTCCAAGAAATGCACCCGATGTAAGAAATGCAGAAGACAGCCCGCTTAGCACTGCAAAAATATCCCCAGGCCAAATGTCTCCATGGAAGCAAGGTCTCTACCTCTCAGGGGTCCCACGGTCCCCGCCCCTCAGTGCACACCTCTGTTCCCTCCTCAACTTACTTCCTTACAGATGGACCGGAAGTGGCTTTCCCCATCCCTAACTGTGCAGGACTGTCCATCCACCCACCACCATCGCCTCGCCTCAGTCTCTTTCATACAGTACGAGTGAATTCCACTTGATCCAACTCATCTTTCTTCAGCAAGGCAACAACAGGCCAAGGTCACTACCCCAGGTACAACCAGAAAGTCAGCTGCCTTCAAGTCAAACATGAAGTCCATTTAAATGTGCTGTGGAAGTGTGAACTGGGGTTATACACACAGTCCTGTGGCTTTGGGTCCATCTCACAGGGCTTTGGTCCAGGACTAAAGTAAATTGTGTAACTGTGCAGAAGATATGTTGGGGAGTGGTAATTTGAGAGACATTTTTCTTTTTAACAATGATTATTATTATGATTCTGTAATATATTTACATTTGGTATGTATCCACATAATGTTCATTTGCTCCACTTCCGATATCTTTAGCCTTCAGAGAAAAATATCTAATTCTTATCTCCTTCCTCTCAGCTTCAGGCCACATCATTTGGCTTACGTGCCTGCCCAACTCTGTAAACTGAAAGCTTCTTGAAGACAAACACAAAAATTCACCTTTGATGAATTACAAAAACAATCATACATCAATTATGTCTCAATAAAGTTGGAGCTGAATAAAGTGTTGACAAAGAAAGTCATCTCAATAGCAACAATTAATACTACAGGAAACAGGCCATATACTAGTGCTGATCACTTTATACTCATTATCTCATCTAATCCTTATAACCACCTTATAAAGTGGCCACAGGACTGGAAAAGGCCAGTTTTCATCCCAATTCCTAAGAAAGGCAATGCCAAAGAATGCTCAAACTACCGCACAATTGCACTCATCTCACACACTAGCAAAGTAATGCTCAAAATTCTCCAAGCCAGGCTTCAGCAATACGTGAACCGTGAACTTCCAGATGTTCAAGCTGGTTTTAGAAAAGGCAGAGGAACCAGAGATCAAATTGCCAACATCCACTGGATCATCGAAAAAGCAAGAGAGTTCCAGAAAAACATCTATTTCTGTTTTATTGACTATGCCAAAGCCTTTGACTGTGTGGATCACAATAAACTGTGGACAATGCTGAACGAGATGGGAATACCAGATCACCTGATCTGCCTCTTGAGAAATCTGTATTCAGGTCAGGAAGAAACAGTTAGAATTGGACATGGAAAACAGACTGGTTCCAAATAGGAAAAGGAGTACGTCAAGGCTGTATATTGTCACCCTGCTTATTTAACTTATATGCAGAAATAATCATGAGAAATGCTGGGCTGGAGGAAGCACAAGCTGGAATCAAGATTGTTAGGAGATATATCAATAACCTCAGATATGCAGATGACACCACCCTTATAGTAGAAAGTAAAGAAGAACTAAAGAGCCTCTTGATGAAAGTGAAAGAGGAGAGTGAAAAAGTTGACTTAAAGCTCGACATTCAGAAAACTAAGATCATGGCATCTGGTCCCATCACTTCATGGCAAATAGATGGGGAAACAGTGGCAGACTTTATTTTTGGGGGCTCCAAAATCACTGCAGATAGTGACTGCAGCCATGAAATTAAAAGATATTTACTCCTTGGCAGGAGAGTAATGACCAACCTAGACAGCATATTAAAAAGCAAAGACATTACTTTGCTAACAAAGGTCCGTCTAATCAAGGCTATGGTTTTTCCAGTAGTCATGTATGAATGTGAGAGTTGGACTATAAAGAAAGCTGAGTGCTGAAAATTGATGCTTTTGAACTGTGGTGTTGGAGAAGACTCTTGAGAGTCCGTTGGACTGCAAGGAGATACAACCAGTTCATCCTAAAGGAGATCAGTCCTGGGTGTTCATTGGAAGGACTGATGTTGAAGCTGAAACTCCAATACTTTGGCCACCTGATGCAAAGAGCTGACTCATTGGAAAGACACTGATGCTGGGAAAGATTGAAGGCAGGAGAAGGGGACAACAGAGAATGAGATGGTTGAACGGTATCACCGACTCAATGGACATGAGTTTGAGTAAACTCCGGGAGTTGGTAATGGACAGGGAGGCCTGGCATGCTGCAGTCCATGGGGTCACAAAGAGTAGGACATGACTGAGCGACTGAACTGAACTAACCCTATAAAATGGACACCACATTATTATTTCCATGGAAGAGGCTGAGGACATGAGGCTCAGAGGTCAAATAACAACCTCAAATTCCATAGTTAGCTAGTTACAGCAACTGTACTTGAACCCAACAGTTCTGCTACACAGCCCACCCTTCTGAACACAGCACTGTGTCCAAATCAGGTCATTTGAAAGTGTTAGGATAAGAAGGTAGGTGGATGGATGGATGGATGAGCAAATGGATAGATGGAGAAATGCACTGATGGATGGGTGGGGGAGTGGTCAGTTCAGTTCAGTTCAGTTGCTCAGTCGTGTCTGACTCTTTTTGACCCCATGAATTGCAGCATGCCGGGCCTCCCTGTCCATCACCAACTCCTGGAGTTCACTCAGATTCACGTCCATCGAGTCAGCGATGCCATCCAGCCATCTCATCCTCGGTCATCCCCTTCTCCTCCTGCCCCTAATCCCTCCCACCATCAGAGTCTTTTCCAATGAGTCAACTCTTCACATGAGGTGGCCAAAGTATTGGAGCTTCAGCTTTAGCATCATTCCTTCCAAAGAAATCCCAGGGTTGATCTCCTTCAGAATGGACTGGTTGGACTGGTAGATGAATGAAAAGTTTAGGGAAACAAAAAATGACCCTCAAAGGGAATACTTTGGTGGTCAGTGATCTTAGCAGTATTAAGGCATGTTCCTGAGGAAGTTTAAGTAAGATCTGTTGTGCTCCTAGTCTAGCTAAAACTTGAACCCCTAAAAAAAAAAAAACCATCCACTGGTCCTAAAAGCATAAGGGTGATAGAGAAAGAGAGATTGAGAGACTGGGAGGAAGGGATGAAGGACAGAAATAAACAGGTCAGTCCTCTTTCAGGACCTTTCACAAATCTGCGTTTGTCTAGATCAGCACAAACCCACCTGAACAAACGCTTAGTGGGTCAGCAGGGATCATTTCACATAACAAAGACATCCCATTAGGCTCTAGAGACCACAGAAGGAGTCAGGAAGGTTTTAGCACCTTCGTTCACCTCTAAACATTTGCCCTTAACAACAACGTTAAAAGCAAAAGGCTCTGAAAGAATAAAATCTCTTTTGAAAAAAACTTCTCACTTGCTTCTAATTCTCCTACCCATGTCAGTCAGGTTCAGCCAGGGGAGCAGAGACATCATGGGGTGGCGGGGGTAGGGGCAGCGGTGTGGTGGCGAGTCACAGAACAGGGCTTTATTACAGGAATCTGAATGTGTACACTTGTGGGAAGAGCAAGGAGGAGGCGCAAAGGTCTGGAAGCGGGGTGCTGGAGGATCAGCAGTCACCAAGCAATCTATCAGAGAAGGCAGGCACGTCTGGCCACCAAAAGGACTTCACGGGGAAGCTGGGGAAAAGCCTCTGTGTAGCTGAGATCCTGTCCGTCTGCAGACCACCCCCTGCAATCTGGTGGTGAGCCTCAATCTCCAGGTGGGCCTCAGAGCCAAGAGTCAGAAAGAAATGCTGGATGCAGAAGAGAGCAAGGAACCCATTAAACCTGTGCTGCCATCCATCCTTCACCTGACAGCCAACAAAACCCTGGAGAGTAATGGCTCTCCAGATCCCTGTATGTTCCTCTTTGGGCCAACTCTAACCCGGAAACAGGCAGGGAAGGGGATGCTGGGAAATGTAGTTCTCAGCTTAACCAAGGCAACCTAGCACAGTCCACCCAGGCTCCTTTAATTAAATATAGAATACTTAACGTAATTATTCACATCTTGTGGGAGACTGTACATTTTAATCATAATTACATGATAAATATTTCACGGTATATATCTTTGTCATATAATTAGGAATAAAAAATGTAATCTCAAAAAGATGCTAAATAATTCAAATGGCTGAGGATGTGATTAAAGCCTTGATTGAAATATGGTCAGAAGGTAACTCAAGGTCTTCAAGCATGATCTCCCAAGAAACGTCACCACCAGGTATGTTTAAAAGTACACTGACATGGAAACACCCAAAAGAAAAGAAATTTACATGGCTTTGAATATGGGGTGAAAATCTAAAGAATATATCCAGCTCAAGTTATGATCTGGCAAAAATTACTATAGCCAGTTTATAAGATCCATATCCATTCTTCTCTGGCCTCTGCTAAGACAAGGGCATTCATCTCACTCATTCATTTTGAAAATATCTTCTTCATTTTTTCAGGTTTAGGGTTAGGGACTATGCTATGTTACTTCTAAAGGCCCTCACAGCACCTAATACATGGATGATGGCACTTGGGGAGAATCTCTGGACAAACTTCATTTTAGTTCCCTATTTACTGCATTCTACTTTATAGGACTCCCCTGGTGGTCCAGGGGTTAGGACGCCACGCATCCACTGCAGCGGGCGTGGGTTCAATCCCTGGTCAGGGAAACACGAATGTGCATGCCATGCGCTGCCGCCAAAAAAAAATTAATTAAAAAAAAGAAAAGAAACTACTCGTGAAAAAGATTTATTCTGAAAATAGGAATAACTGGGGCTTTGATAAGGGCTGTAGCTGAAGTACAGGGAAGTATGCTCTGGAGAATACAGGAAGAGGTGAGACTAGCGTGATGTGGGGACTATAGGAAGGCGCCTTGCAGGAGGTGGAAACAGGCCTTTTGGAGTAAGACATCAAAAGATTTTGTGTGTGAGAGAGAGAGAGAAGGAAAAAGCAGGGAGGAGGGAAGAGTACAGTTGAAGATAAATTAAGGAAATAGTTGGGAATAATTGGGCATGACTTCACAATGGATCAACTTCAGTATTCTTCACGCTTCTTCAAACGGCGGCAAAGGGAGTGCCCATGGCTTCCATCATTAAATCCTCAAACACAGTAAGAAAAACTTCCATCAAGGGTTACATCTGGGTTTAAAGAACTCATACTCTGTGGAAATCAAGTGAAGTCAAAGTCGCTCAGTCATGTCTGACTCTGCAACCCCATGGACTATAGAATCCATGGAATTCTCCAGGCCAGAATACTGGAGTGGGTAGCCTTTTCCTTCTCCAGGGGATCTTCCCAACCCAGGGGTCGAACCCAGGTCTCCCACATTGCAGGTGGATTCTTTACCAGCTGAGCCACAAGGGAAGCCCAAGAATACTGGAGTGGGTAGCCTATCCCTTCTCCAGCCCTTCTCCAGTGGATCTTCCCGACCCAGGAATCAAACCGGGGGTCTCCTGCATTCCAGGCAGATTCTTTACCAACTGAGCCACGAGGGAAGCCCTGTGGAGGAAACTGTAAACTCAGGTGTGTCGAGCAAACCCTTGTAACCATGAACTATATACCCCCTCTTCTAGCCGTCATTCACGTAGCATATGCGTATCTACTGAACACTTACTCTGGTCCAGACACTGTAGGGAAAATAAAAATCTAGACACAGTCCTGGCCCTGTGTGAACTCATTACCTAGCAAAGAAGCTGGATCTTAGTATGAGAAAATATTTAAAGAATGAATAAATGACAGGAAAATAATACATGTCATCCTCAACTATATAGGCCCAGAAAAACCAAATGGTGTAGTGAGTTTCAAGTTAGGCTGGGGATGAATCCTGATCCTACAGGTACTGGCAGTGTGACCTGAAGGATGTTACTCAACCTCTTGAGGCTTTGGTTTCCTCATCAGTAACACTCTCATTTGCTTGTTGTGAGAGGGAACACTATGGAAGGAAATAATGGAAAACAAATTGATCCAGTGTCCCTCAACAGGGATGATGATAAAGTTATTGAAGGCCTCTAAGCAGAAAGAGGTAAAACATCTCAGTTTTTATTTCAAAATTCATCTGCTGAAAGAATCAAGAAATACGAGTCCACAGTTGCAGAAGCTGAGAACCTTTGCCTTTTGAAGGCAAAGAGACATCAGGTCAGGCCATGTCAGCATGGGAATGAACCCAAGAGAGCCTTTCAGGAAGCGCCAGAGACTCAAGTACCACACAGATGCCAGACACCCAGCCAACTAGCCCAGACCTCCGTCTCCTGACGTCAAGCCCAAGGCGGTTACCCCTACTCCACACTTCCCCAAGAAGTTGTATTTCAGGGTAGAAATTTTGCTTCAAGAACAAATAAGCTCACAATATTTTCCTAACACAGTCCTCTTCAAAATGACTAGACTCAGAAAGTCTACACACCATCTGAATGATCAGCTTACTAAGGTGCATTTTCCACAATCCAGTGGTGTCCCCAAACACTGTCTTCTCAAGCTCCAGAGGTATGTTCTGCTTAAACGTGAGCTGGGCCCAGAAGTGAGGACAGGTGCATGTCCTACACTGCTGCCTGGCACAACACGTGTTTTTAACGACTGGAAGTAAAATGTGCTATCTCATTGTACCCTCAGAAGACCCAATTATTATGGCATAACGCATGCCACCCCAGAGCCAAAGCTTGGTCTGAGCTACCCATTGCCACCTCCATCGCCAGAATCAAACAGCACAATGGTGCCTTGAGCATCTATTTCCAAAATCCACCGATGGCCTTATTTTCCTAAGTCAACTTTTGCACGAAAGGCTTTCATAATCTGCCTATTGATTTAAGGAAGAGAGGGAAAGAGGAAGAAGGAAGTGAGAGAGGAACCAAGGGGTGGGGGGAGAATGAAGGACTGTATGGTCTAAACTATAGATCTGAATGATTAGCCATTAGCAGCAGCCAACAGAAGACCTTGAAGAGTGTGCCATCACTACATTCAGCCTGAAACAGGCTTCTGATCCCTGAGGGTTATGAAGCTGTTGTGAGAGACCCCTGATATGTTTTCCAGCAAGCAATTGGCAGTGATGGACAAGTACGTTAGAAGAACCAAGGGGTAACCGCCTTGGGCTTGACGTCAGGAGACCGAGGTCTGGGCTAGTAGGCTGGATGTCCATGATACCACATTTTCTATGAGGTCCTCAACATTCAGTTGGAGAAGGCAATGGCACCCCACTCCAGTACTCTTGCCTGGAAAATCCCATGGGCAGAGGAGCCTGGTAGGCTGCAGTCCATGGGGTTGCTAAGAGTCTGACACGACTGAAGCGACTTCACTTTCACTTTTCACTTTCATGCACTGGAGAAGGAAATGACAACCCACTCCAGTGTTCTTGCCTGGAGAATCCCATGGACAGAGGAGCCTGGTGGGCTGCTGTCTATGGGGTCACATAGAGTCGGACACGACTGAAGCGACTTAGCGGCAGCAGCAGCAACATTCAATTAAGAGGTCAGGCCTATGAAGCTTTTCAGATCTCAGTTCCCCGGATGCCCAAGGAGTTGGAATATGCATTGTTCAGCAAGTTCTGACATATGTCAGAGAAGGCTTGTTTCACACTGGTCTCTTCAGTTTCCAGTTCCTCACCTTTATCCATATTTCTGGAGGGCCAATAAAAACAAAGATGAATCACCTTCTCCCCAAAGTGATGACAATTCCAACCACATACATTATGGCTTAGCCTCTGGCACAGATGTCTTCTTTCCAACATGCCCACTGCCTTCCCCTGCCAGGCTCTCCTCCTGAGCTGCCACAAAAAAAGAATCGTTCACAGGAACTCCTGTCCCTTCTATTGCAAATCTACAATTAGCTGCTGAAAGCAACAAAGTATTAAAATTAACTTTCTCTAATCTAGTCTTCTCATCCACTCCACTAAGGAACTCCAACCAAGGAGAAACTAAATTAAAAAGATGACATCAATCAGGATGTTGGTAACACAGGTCTAAACACTGACCAAGAGAAACCAAGAATAACCCTCTCTTCTGGGCTGTATTCATTTTGGATCAATAATGAGTAAGAAACCTTTTCTGAAATTTTGACTCAGCCAAATTAAAATTTTGTCTTGATAAGTTTCAGCTTAGTCTTACTGTTTCCCAAGTAATCTCAAGAGGCTAGTTTCTCTATGCATCCACAGGTTTGTCCCCAAATTGTTTCACTATTTTTCGTAAGGATTGGCTGATTTTAATGCATATGAGACATTTATCATAGTACAGATATATAGCAAGTTCTTAGTAAAAAGTACTTATAATTGTTCCTCTGTAAAAAAAAGAAATAGTAAATGTGCTCAACATCAGTAATGCAGATGGTTATTCTAGCATTTCCATGCAGAAATCCTATCCAATGTACAGATCAAATATTACTACTATTATTAACAACGTGCTAATCTCCATAAAGGAGTCTCCCTTCAAGAGTTAAATATATTCTCTCTGATCTTATTTGCTTTTTCTCCCAAGTAAATTTGTCAAAAATTCTGACAGTGAAGTCCATATAAATGAGATTTATTTTACTCTCCAATAGCTTCAGATTTGAGTCAAAAAAAAAAAAAAAAAATCCTCTGGATAACAATTGGCAGGCATAAGCACAGGATGTTTTGAAATGGCACAAATGGTAGATCTTATTGAAAAGCAAAGGTGAAGCCCAACACATAACCTAGCACATTCTATTAACATAAGTAAAGTAAGCAGGGAAGAACCAAGCTCTCAACGAACAGTGCCCATTCCAGACCTGTGCTGGGAACTCAGGTCCACGTTCACTTGATGAACACCAGCAGCTAAGAGCAACAAACACATTGAGAGGCCCATGGGTAACACCCTTGCCCTCCAATCCATGACCACCTTCACGATAGTCACCCACGCAACACTGTGCTTCTCCAGTGTTACCAGCAGTCTCGATGAGCCTACAGTGAACCCAGCTGGAGGGCTGCTTCTACACCCAAAGCTTGAAGGGGAACATTGCCGTTGTTCCCAAAAAGGGCATTTCTTTATATGGACAATGCTAACAGGCGACAGTCTGGTTAAGCTATGAAATACCAAAAAAACAAAAACAAAAAAAAACCGGAGGGGTTTCTTTCTGGTAATACAGTAAGACTGTTAGGTCTGACCAGCTAAGCAGATACGGATAATGTAATACCAAAGACAAATCATCTGGGCTCTTTAAGAATACATGGCTGGTGCTAAGAAAATCTTCAAGAGCCAAGTATTTCGAGAATTATAAAGTGATGTTATAACAAGGTCAGGAGTCTAGGTACATAGGTTTTAAATTACTGCAATAGCCTATAATAGAGCCCTATAAAGGGATGAAAGGTACTTCGTTACCACATTGGAAAAGCCACCTAGATGCTTCTGAAACCAGTGGGTACAATTTGTATGGCTTCTTCAGGTTTGTGTTAACTGCACAAAGTTAGCTAGGATGGTCAGAGGTGAACGAATATTTCTTGAGAAATTAGTTAATGAAATAAACCATTGGAAATAAGCCTTCAATTACTTCAGCCTGACACCCTGCTCAGTAAAAGGAATGCATTTCTTTTTCCATTTCCCTACTCAAGTCAGGTGATTGGAAAAGTCATACCACCAGTGGTGTATTCAAACAAAGCAAAACAAAATAGCACCAACTGCTTTTCATTTAAAATAAGTTCTGAAAGCTGGCTGCCAAATCCTGAGTTATAGTAAACAAGTGAGCTAACTCACTCACGTATGTTCCCCCAATTAGCAGTTCTTTATAAATCACAGTCCAACCCAGTTTTTTTTACCTCCAGATTCTTTCCCATCATGACACAAAAACACTTTCTAAGAAGCCAATGCCTGTTACAACTCCACAAGTTCCGTGGGTATCCTTCAAAAATGAAAGCCTTGTCGCAACACACCACTGATCGAGGGAAAAATGCCTTTGTACGCAATGGTCCAATTGGTATTTGTGGTCACCAGGCTTGGCAGCTCTCATTTCTCTTACCGCTAGTCCCACAGCAACGTAGCCAGGTGCCATTTTTAAAGGAAACCGCTGTAACTAGTCCTAATAGTTTCAATCAGCACTTAACCAAGTGAAAGATGGGCTACCTGGAGACGTTCCAAAGACAAGCAGGGGAGTCACAGGAGAGAAGAGCCACGAAACGAATGCTGCGGTTTATTTTCTGGATGACACCAAGGATGTTTGATTTTTAATGTACCTAATCCATTGGGTTCTATTAACACATTCACCTACTTTCCTAAGGAACTTCTAAGATTACGCAGCTTTCACCCTTGAGGACCCAACACATCAGAGAATTAGCATTCCTCTTCTAATAGTAACTGATCTCACAGTCAAAGAAACGGGGTTACTCAATGGGGACTTCCCTGGCAGTCCAGAGGTTAAAACACCACGCTTCCACAGCTGGGGACTCAGATTCAATCTCTGGCCAGGAAACTAAGTTCCCACATGACACTGTAGTGCGGCCAAAAAAAAATACAAAAGGAGGCAGCCAGCTTGACCACTCCACTGTCCACAGTACGACTGCTGAGTGTTTCCCTACAGATGATTCTTCTGTAGCCTTGCCCCTTTCCCTCTCACCTTATTAACGCCATCTGATGTCAGAAGTGGGGTGGCTTCACCCCAGGATAGACATAGAAAACAGTATTACTATTTCTGCAAATTTTTAAAAACGTTTACAGGCAGACCTTGCTTTATCATGCTTTACTTTATTGCACTTCAGATATTGTTTTTAAACAAACTGAAGATTTATGCCAATCCTATCAAAGCCATTTTTCCAACAGTATTTGCATTTTGTAATTCTCATAGTATTTCAAAACTTTTTCATTACTACGTTTATTATGGTGATCTATGATCAGTGATCATTGATGATACTTTTGAGAAAAACTACAACTCACTGAAGGCTCAAATTATGGTTAGCATTTTTAGCAATATTTAACTAAGGTACATACGCTGTATTTTTAGACATAATGCTTTGCACACTTAACAGACTATAAACATAACTTGTACACCCACTGGGAAACCACAATACTCACGTGAATCCTTAATTGCTCACTTTATTGCAGTGGTCTGGAACTGAACCCACAATACCGCCAATGTTTGCCTGTATGTGGATGCCTCATGAGCTTAAAGGTATAAATGAGTGTAACATTTAAGAATGGAAAATGGGAAGTTTGTGAGAGACGGGTTACAAATGAGGCTTCAAATATGTGCAATGTTTTATTTTGAAACAAAGGGAAGAAAAACAAATATTGTATAATATCACTTATATGTGGAATCTAGAAAAATGGTAGAATTTGCAGTCACAGACGTACAGAACAACCTTATGGGGGCCTCCCAGGTGGCGCTAGTAGTCAAGAATCTGCCTGCCAATGGAGGAGACGCAAGACAGGTTTGATACCTGGGTTGGGATGATGCCCCGGAGAAGGAAATGGCAAGCCACATCAGTATTCTTGCCTGGAAAATTCCACAGACAGAGGAGCTTTGTGGGCTGAAGTCCATGGGGCCGACTGAATACAAGCAAGCACACGTGTGCATACACACGCACACAGGTGAGATGAATTGGAAGATTGAGACTGACATATATACACTGTGTATAAAGTAAATACGAGAACTTACTTATAGCACAGAGAATTCTACGCAGCACTTGGTGGTGACATAAATGGGAAGGAAACCCAAAAAAGAGGGGATATATGTAATACAGATGACTGACTCACTAGCAAAGTATATATAAAGTATAATTCACTAGCTTGTATATACAGCAAGAAACTAACAACACTGTAAAGCAACTATACTCCAATAAAAATTCTAAAAAATAAGAAACAGAGAAGTAAATATGACAAAATGTTAACATTTTAAAATCTGGATGTCGACAACCTAGAGGGGAGGAATGGTGTGCGAGGTGGGAGGAAGGCTCGAGAGGGAGGGGACATATGTATACCTAAGGCAGATTCATGTTGATGTATGGCAAAAAGTAACACAAAATTGTAAAGCAACTACCTTCCAATTAAAAATAAATCTTTTTTAAAATCTGGAAGATGGGTTTATAGGTGTTACTCTTTTGACTTTTTCTCAACATTGGAAATAGTTCATAAATGTTTTTTAAAAGATAAGTATACTGACAAACTTAAGAACTAGGAATTCCACAGATATCTGAGCATTCATTTATGAAAAAGAAACTGAAAAGTTAGCTAGTAACTGAGAGCAATGGATTGAATATTTTTTATCCCAAGAAAACAATGACTGTGTTAGGCATGCCCTAATAAACATTTTATATATTCATTTATAACCTCATGAGTTATTAACTTCATTTAACAGATAAGGAAACTGCTACTCAGAAATTAACATAGCCAACAGTGCAATGAATTAAGCAGCGAAGTCAAGATTCAGAGTCAGGTTCAAAGGCTTCAAGATACAGGCTGTCTCGTGGGTTTCCCTCAGAACAAAGCGGTACCCTCCACAACTAACGTACCTCTAAGTTTTTACATAGTGGAGCTCAGAACCAGACACTGAAGCCACCAGAACACTCCTATTTACCCCCTAGAAATCCCCAGGGAAGGTCAGCCACCCCCATTCTTCTAACAGCACCCTGACAGTCAGCAGTCCCTTCCTGGTGAACTGCAGGCCTCCGAAGAACCATACAGTATTCATTACAAAGTGAACAAAGGGCAACAGGGGGCACTGGAGGGTCTCAAGCACAGCATGATGAAAAGAACAAGTTTTATGCGGCATACAATGGTTTTTCAAATTAGAGGTGTCAAGGCATTAGTCATAAAGTCCATTCAGGGGGCCATAACCAGCATTTCCTAAAAAAAAGAAGGGAAAAAAAAGGCAGGCAGGAAGGGAACTGATGTGTCAGATGCACAGAAGACAAGTGGTGTTTCACACAGCTTTGCCCACTGTACACACTCCTGACCTCTGCGTGCTCTGCATCACGGTTCAAATGTGCTGCTTACTTGCGTCGCAACCGGAAGGTTTGAAAGTTACTGCTCTAGAAGACAGAGGATTTAGGGTAGAGGCTGGAGCCTGCAGCACACCCCCAGATGGCCAGGAGGGACCCTTTAGGTGGTGTATAGTAACAGTAGAAAGAAAAGAATCATAAACAAAAAAAAGACACACTTGAAAACAAGAGAATTTGGACAGGGAAACCCAACGAAAACACTAAGGTATTACACATGGGCCAATCGAGGGGAAGGCAGCCGTAATGACAGACAGGCCAACTGTGAGGAGGTCCGCAGAGGAGGCAGGAGACACATTCAGGGTGAGATGCGTTAGGCTGCGAGAGACGAAAGGACATACAGACAGACTACAAAAGCAGCTCGGCCACACCATGCTCTCAAAAGCAGGGGCCCCTCACTGCTTTAACTTAGTCACCTTTTATAAAACTGTATTAATTCTCTTTCAGTTAAACCATGTTTTAAATTTATGCTCTGTCCCCAACCAAGTGGTTATGATTTTAAAAAGCACATAATCACACTAAAGAACCAATACCATCAGTTAGTCTCCGGCTATTACATTATTCACCATCCCAAGGGCTTCCCTTTGATTTAGCATTTGATGGATAAGTACAGACGGGTCTGTCGTTTGGCTGCGAGTGCGCCCACTGACGGCATCAGCACTGGGGCTGGGAGCCGCAGGGCCCCAGCGGCCCTGGCACTCCCGGAGAGAGTCGGGCCAGAAGGAGCCTGGCAGCTGCCTGCAGGCTGTGCCCGTCCCGTGAAGCCGCACAGCTGGCTCGAGGGCCCTGCTGATCCAGCAAGAGGGCACAAGGGAAATGGCAGAACTCCAACAGATCACTTTATTTAGTCAAGACTGAATCCCCAAAGTACATCCGAATAGACATAATTAAACAAGGCAGTGTGGACCGAAAGGTACAATGTCATCCCCACCAGGACCCCTGATGAAGGGAGGTTTGCTTTACAGAAGGCTTTTACGAAGTAAATTACATTAATTACCAACATTTAAAAACATCCAACATTTAAGGGTTTTGAATCTCTGATTTATTAGACAGCGTGGAAATAACAGGTTTAGGTTATTTTACAGAAAGAGCTCAAGCTGCTCATACACAGCAACTGGGCTTGCTGAGGGAAAAACAATTCTTCAGACTACTGCACAAGGACACAAAGACTCCTCATCCTACAGTCAGGAGGAAAGGGCACACCAACAAGAGAACAGAGAAATTCACATACTAAATAATGTGTCCACAATGACTAAAACGCATCCCTTAAGGGACAATCATGTATTGGTAGGAAGCAAAACAAAGCTTTCCATAGAGAAACCACTTTCACGAGATGGTTAGGTGGACCTGCAATGAAGAAAATACATTTCAAAAGATGGGTTCAGATGTACACTGTTTTCACTAAAATACTTACAAATAAAAATAAGACCTCTCTCTGTAGCAAAAGAAAATTTTTAAAATACATCATGGATAAAACAAATTTCAGTAAAGGATCCAAGTACCATTCAGATACATACATTTGCAAATAATATAAATAAAAAAACAAAAAGTGTGACAACAAAAATACTATTTGGAACTACCTAGAATAGGCCAAGCTAAGTTCATGTTCTGCTTCAGGGCATTACATTGAAATGAATCTCATTCTCACTATAATTTTTTTCTTTTTAACCTTAATCACCAGCGGCTGGGCAACTGAAATGGACATGAGAACTATATAAATGTCAGAGAAATATGTAAACCTCATTAATGTTTCCAAAAATTCATTTAGAGATAGAAACAGGTCCAAATAGATGCCTGTCTAAATGTACTGCAATTACGTTACAATTATTTTTCCAAATACACAGATATGCTCTGTCTTTTCTCAGCTCATTACTGACTCAAACAATTTGCCCTTCTGGGATCAATTGTTTGCTAATAAATAATTGTTTACAGTCACAAAATGATGTTAGGAGGTTTTCTTATTAGTTTTCCTCCTGCACCCTAATAAGATTGAAAACGAGCTGATTCCCCAGAGTCTAACCTTAACCTCGCTTTGTTTCACAGCCCAGGAAATGATGACCCATCTGCTTCAGAAAATAATGGACGGCCGAGAGGAAATATTGTTTAATTGTAGATTAACCTCCTCATGAGGCAGTCTGAAGCAGCTTTAGAATTAGCAACTATAACCAGCAAGAGAAACAAATGGCTCAAGAGCCTTCTTCTCTACCATTTAAGGCCCAGAAAGAACGCAAAGGGGGCTTCATTACCTACATTTATTTACAAACATTTATTTCCGCAGTGGAAACAAAAATCAAGGTCAAAACTGACTCTCAGAAGTGCTGTTGCTGCCCTCCCCTTCTGTTTGCCCAAATACCTTTAAATGCAGAAAAACCATCAAACCATCTCATGTGCTAAAGAAAGTGTTTAAAAAAAAAACAAACAATAAAAAAAAACCTCTTTTCCAATATTTTCAGGTTCTTATAATATTAAAAGTAAAAAATGTTCCCTGGCTTCTTTGTTAATAGTAATATATCCACCATTGGGGAGTACGAATTGTTTTATTATCATCAACATGGCACTTAAGTAAATGAAATCTTGTCAAGTACATGGTGACCTACAAGTTCAAAAGAAAAAAGAACAGCATGAGATCAAAATGGCCGGCCAGGACAAGAGACACAAAAGTGAGAGATCAGATGCAAACCCAGCCCTTTATCCAACAGGCTTCACACGCTACGCCTCTTCTAAAGGCCCACCGGTGCAGGCACACACGGTACGGAACATCTCACACTCTGCCCTCTCTCAGGGACTCAAGCAACTTAGCAAGGGCCCTCTATGCCATTCTAATTCAGAAGAGTACAGGAATCCTGGAAACAGTTATTCCATAAACATTTACTGAGGACTTCCTTCCAGGGCCTGAGGAGAGAGGGACAAGAAGCGGGACGTAGACACTTGGGGGCTGGTATTTTATGGTCAAACAAGTGTCCAGGTACCAGGTTTCCCTCGAGTCTGGTACAGGTAACTAAGTAAAAAGCTCTGCCCTACGTACCAAGAAAATGTAAACGGTTCTTCCCTGTCAACAGTTACACCCAAGAGCCAAAGACATCTCCAGAAATTTCAAAACTAAGGAAATCTAGTATTCCAGGCAAGCCTATATTACTCTGAATTTCCAGTAAGACCTGAAGGTCATTTCATTCTGTGTAAATATTACAGAAACAACCTCTGTGGAGAGGAAAGATTTTTGGCAGTTCAAATTCTTATATATCTTAAATAGAATTTGCTAAAATAAATTATTCTTGAATTCCTCAACTTAATTTTGAAGCAATGAGCTAGTAATAACTCCAGAGATTCAAATAATAGTGCCTATTCAAGAAGAATGAGAGTTTGACATTCTTCACTACAAAACAACTAGGCACAATTTTATCCATCAGACGTCTATCAACCTACGGATATTGAAAGCTTGGGAGAACAAGATAAAATCAACTCCAGCCCTAGAGTCAGCTGTAATATCGAGCAGGCATCAACAATGCTATTCATGAATTTAGAAAAATTAATAAATCCTGGGTTGAATGCAAGAAAAGGCTCAAATACAGGTGAAGCATACTCACTTGGGTTTTGTTTCTGCATCTGTCACTTGGCGAATGAAGATACCATCTTCGGGATGTTCTGTGTCATCCATTTCATACATATACGATGATGCTATTGCAAGCGTGGTCCCATCATTACTGAAGGCGAGTGAGGCGATGCTGGTGGGGTACCGATGGAACTGGCACAGTCGCTTTTTGTTAAATGGATCCCAAATATTTACAAATCCATCAGAACCACCTGCAAGTGATTTCAAAATAGTTCTTGAAAGCAGATACAAAAATAGCCATTATCTTGACAATTTTTAAGATCACAGAAGTTGCATTTTCCCCAGGGAGTATGATACTAGATTTTTTTCCCCTTTAAATATCATAAAAAACCAAGCACAATTTTTAAGAACTCTGCCCACTGCCCAGGTGGTCCAGTGGTTAATATGCCACGCTTCCAATGCAGGGATCACAGGTTCAATCCTTGGTCAGGGAACTAGGATCCCACATGCAACACAGAATGACCATAAAAAAAACACACCTGCCCAAGTACAAATATGCAGCATTCCATTAACAGCAAAAGTGTATTAACAAGCAGAAAGAAGTGAACATGCCATACTCTACCTGTGGCAAAAGTATTGTGGATGTTGTGAAAGGAAATGGCGTTGACTGGGTAAATCTGCTCAATATTGTTTTCTTTCAGTCTGTGACACTTGAAGGCATACTTCTTCTTCTGTACCTCGGGGCTTGGGTCCAAGTACTCAACTGCCACTCGACCTTCAATAGAACTTAATACATAACCCTGACAAGAGGAGATCAGAAGACAAAACTAGTGAATCCAGATTCCAAAACAAGGCATATACTCCCAAATTCAACCCACACTGAAGAAAGGTAATTATTTTTAAAATGAAAAGAGAATATGGCTGTATTTTAAACAAATGTTTAAGCAGGACTTAGTTAAGATCACTCCAAAAGTTTAAAAACACTTATACCTGTTATATTAAAAAACAAACAAAAAAGGCCACCATCACTTACTTTCTTTACCAGTACTCTGCACACTGCAATCAAAAACGTTTAGGTATTCTGTCAAACCTCACAGGAATTCTTAAATTATTTCAATATAATTTATTTGTTGTCCTGTCCAGAAGGGGACTCAAATTCATTCCATCACTTGGAATATATTTTTCTTGGCTTGATGCCTCCTCACTTCTAACAGCTCTAAGAAGAACTGTATCTTCTTCACTGAGGGTGTATCAATAATCCAGACCAACTGGAAAACCAGCCTTCCATCTGTCATCCTGCCTCTTGCTTTTAACTACAGCCAAGTCAAGTTTATACCCAAACAACACAGATTTTCAGCAAGGTTCAAAAGTGCTCTATAATTTCAAACCTCTCCACACCTTGCTGTGAAACAGTATGTCAAAGATAAGAGAGGAAGATAGTATGAAATCTATATTTTACTTCAATTTTTCAAGATATGAAAAAGATTTATCTCTAAAAAACTATTAACACTGGTAATGAAAAAAGAATTAGTAAAATGTTACTTTTAGTTAAAAAGCTTCCATTATAAACTACAGATACACTCCGACAGAAAATTTTGGATATAAAACATCATAATATTCATAAATGCAAGCATATTTGGACCATGCATTTAAGGTTTTTCATAACTTCAATTCCAATGGAAACTTACAATATCCTGAGAAGAACTGTGATCACCATCTGAGGTACTAGCCTTTTGAAATAAAGAGCTAAGAGAACAGAATAACAGACCTAATTCCGTTGAGCTCCACAACCACTAAAGGACAGTCATAAGATTCCAAAGATATCTGCTGTTTTTAATGATTTTCCTCTTATAAAATTCCCAGAGCAAATGACCCCACCACCAACTTCCCTTCGAACTGTCAGGACTGGGGGCAGGGGAGCATTAGTAAAGTGTCACCTCATCTAGTAATGATGATAGAAGGTGACCCACACTGCTCATCAAGAGTTAGTCACTGTATGAGGCACAGCTCCCCTCTAACCTTGGAGGCATTCCTTTAAAAAAAAAAAAGTAGGTTCTGCTCTCAGACTAGCTAAAAACCTCTATTAGTATTAGGGTACAAAAGGGGGAAACAAGAAGGGAAAAAAAGAAAACAACAAATTTCGTAACTCTGAATTTTCAGATTTAAACTTGAATTCGCTGGTTTGTAAATTAAAATACCTGCAAAACTCTCTTTGATTACTGTATACCTGTCAAGCTTCCTGGAGGAGGAGCACCAAGGAATCAGAAAACCACTGGAAGATTACTTACCCTCTGTGAACATCAAAGCCTTCTCTAAAATTGAGTTAACACACTAGCTTTTAACAAAAGGCTACTGAAAATACACATAACGGAAATTCCAATCACCACTCAAAAAAAAAAACAAAAAAAAAGAGAGAAAGCAAGCAAGCAATGCGTAAAACGCAGTGACCAAATCATTATTATAAAGGATTCTACTATTTTCAAATTCCCACAGCGGGCGGCGGAGGCAAGGTCAGTACCTGCTTGTTGGGGAATGCTCGGATGCAGCGCGTCTGGTACTTGAGGCTGGACTCGCGGCGCTGCTGCACGTAGCCCATGTTCCGCAAGTCCCACACCAGCACTCTGCGGCCTGCGGTGCCCACGATCAGCCGGTCTCCCGACACCGACAGGGTATACACCTTTCAAAAAAGACCAAAACTTGCTAAAAATGCATGCCTGCAAATGTCATTTTGCTCCAAAATAAATTCCACGGATCATAAAACCATTAAAAAAAAGTTAGCTGATAGGTTCTCAAACACAGGTACCAAAATTTTAAATACTTCAGTTACACAAACCAAGTAACTGGCACAAAATAATACACCCAAGATATTCTTAATACTTAACCACGTATCGTAATAATGCACATTCTAATTAACTCTCCAAAAGTATCTCTGAAGACAATTCTCTTTCTTATTAAAACAAACTAAAGTATTAAATAATTTTATAGCCCTCTTGTTTCATTTAGTCACAATATAAAAGTGTAAAAGGTACTCAAAAAGGAGACAATAGATAATAAAACCATAAAAACAGCTCAAGATACCTTTCAATGGGCTTCTGGCTTTTCATAAGACAATCATTTTCAAAGTTATTTTTCTATGACCACCTTTTAGACAGAGATTTCACGTTGCAACTCTTTGATTTTCCCACCTGTCACACTTAATAAATAAGCCTTTCCAGGAAGAGTGAGAGAGTTAACATTAATTACCTGCTTACTTGCTTTTGGTGGCATACAAACTCAAAATTAAAAGACAAGGTCAGTGGTCTGGCATATGACAAAGCAAATTTTTACACTTTGACATCACACTAAACACTCAAGACAGAGTTATGTTTACGGAAAATTTTAAAAGCATTTATCCCCTAAAAACAACTGGTTTTTTTTCCCCCTCAAAATTCCTTTTCTTCAATAGTAAAACAACTTTCACAAATTATCCCCTTATAATAAATCACAAAATTTCCTGCCTTTAAGGTGACTTACTTTCAAATACATTATCTGGAGACCAAACAGAGATAGCAAATTCATGAAAATAGTAATAAAATGTACTTTCCTGATCATGTTAAATCATTTTTTTAAAAACCTAGACTTCAGGTATATAACTGTGTTCTGATCATTACTTTCAATTAATAAGCAACTGATTTACTCTAATACTTTAAAACCTGAAAAATCACTATAAAAAATGAAGAGGCCTCATTACATGCTAAGACATCTCTTTAACATTCAGTAATTAAAGCTTACGGTTAGTTATCACTAATGTATTAACAACGTAAGTGTCCCCCCCACCGCCGCCTCCCAGGGAGGGTGGGGGGCAGAGGTGGGGGGACTGGGCTTAATAACATAATAACCTGATAATTTCTACAATCTAGCCTTAAAATTCAACAACTAATTTGACCAAGGGAAAAAACAAAGAATTTAAAAGACTCAAAACAGTAGGTTTAATACAAGTGTATTTCAATGAGATATAGTAAGATTTACTGTTGTTTATTCAAAAAAACATTTGCAGAAAAACAGAAATTAGCTAAGCTAAGACACATGAAACACCGAATTCAAAAAAACAAAGAATCCAGAAAAAGATCAGTTTGTAACAGTACAATCAGAACGGGAATTTTATCTTAAATCCTTACTATCCAGGTGACCCACAAGCTTCTAACAGTGCTTTCTATCCCCACTGATCGTAAATCAAGTAAAAACACTGTCATGCTACTGACTAGGTATATACATTTATCAAAGACCGTATTAAAAAAAGTGACATAATGAACCTTGCTGAACCAATAAGCAGCTTGATTCAGTGTGGCTGTCCATTATATGATATTCTGTCAGCAATTTATCACAGCTCTTAACATGTTACATACAACCATAAATCAAAACTAGAAACAATGCAATTATTTTATTCTGAACAAAGGTCTTGCCAGGAGTAGATTCGACTGTGATGTGACAAAAATAATGGCTCTTTGGATGCACTACAGTATATAATGACAGCTAACAGGAACTGAATAGTATATTTACACTGAGGAAATAGACTCAAGTGAAGGATACCTTTAAACTGCTAAAACAATCAATCTTTAAAATTAACTACCACCTGATAAAGTCTGATGAGGACACAGCAAGAATGCTCAATTACACTTTCATTGTACAGATCAAAAGGTTAGAATAATACACAACATTTCAGTTTTAAGAAGCTTCCTTCAACTACCTCTGTCAGTATTAAAAATAAATAAATTATAAAAGCCAGGGAATAAAGGACATCTTTTTCACTAAACTTTAAATGATAATCCATTTCACCCCCTCACAGTCAACTAAAGAGAAAGCTCAGGCCATAGTGAAAATGAGTGATGCTCCATCCCACTTCCTGCTTGGGGAAGTCAAACTCAATTTCAGTCTTTGCTAAATGACTTCTCTGAAAAGTTGCTTCTCAGCCCTAGGATCTAAAGCATTACAATACATGGAAGTGGGTTTATCACTCGTGCTATCCAGTACAAATGTGACAACTGACAGGAAAAAGCTGACCAAAGTATGATTAGTTTTCCTTTACATATTTAGTTGGGTTTGTAAAATAAACCCATCAACTCTTAACCTCTAAATTCAACATTATCTTCATCATTTATCAAGTCAAATCACCCCAAGAACCGTAATTCCTGTCATGAACATAAAAAGCCTACCTTTTCAGGCTGAGAGAAGGTCCCAGCATTACAAGGGGTTCTGGGATCCCACAATTTAACCGTCTGATCCCAGCTTCCAGTAACCATCACATTCACTTCGGGACAGTATTCAACACATCTGATAGGGGCATCATGGGTTCCAACAAGATTTTCTGTAGGAATAAAAATAAACCAACAACCAACACCTAGCTTTACTAAAGATTTCTCAGGTGAACAACAAATGGAAACATTCATTCTACTGTAATGAATCCACTTCCACCCACTCAACAGAAGTATCTATACACAGAAAAACTCCAGGACTACAAAGTCATTCATTCACCTCTGTCCATCTTACAGTGCATAGCTTGATTCACTGGCACAGTAATACGAAAAGCTACCTTGAGTTTCAGACTACATTAAAATGATGGTGTATCCGTTATTTTCGTCACTTGATTCTAGATTCTTTCAAATCAGGAACCTTGTTTCAACTCTATAGTTCTGACTGTATCTAGTGCATGTTATGATACATGCTAAGTGTTCAAGATATACCTGTTGAATGAACACTTGAGTGGAGAACTCCGGTCCAAGGGATCTGGATAAAACTTATCACATTAAGCTGATGTTTCAAAGAAATGAATTTAAGTGGTAACAGGATTATCTGAAAGCTGGGGATGAGGAAGGCAGGGAGGCTCAGGATTAATAACCACTTGGTTTTCATGGTGGTTATATTTCTTTCCTTCTTTATTATTTATCTGGCTATGCTAGGTCTTAGTTGCGGCATTCAAACTCTTAGTTGTGGATGTGAGATCTAGTTTCCTGACCAGGGACTGAACCCAGGCCCCCTGCATTAGAAGCATGGAGTCTTAGCCACTAGACCACCAGGGAAGCTCATCAAATTTCTAATACACAATTTCTTCCCTTTCAATTTCAACTTTTCACATTATCTCATTCATTCATTCAACTAACATCTACTGTCTACTATGTGCCAGAATCTATACCACATGCTAAGGTAACAACAAATACAAAGAGTATGTGGTTCTGATCCTCAAAGAGGAAAATTACCTCCATTTAAACAAGAAAGAAAAGTATCTCATAAAATTCAGCAAAGATCTCCTAAGAATAAGCAGCTAGTTCCTTTAATTATGGTCCCCAGCATTAAAAATCTTTGTTTGCTTTTTGGTGTTTTCTTGAGTTTTCAAACAAATAGAACCTAGACCTGCAAGCTAACTTCCTAATTAGAAAAAACTGCTAGCAAACAAAACCAAACATCTGCAGCTTTGAGTTACATGACAAAACAGCTTTCACATAAAAGCCTCCTCTGATTGGATCCTTCTTTTCCTTCTGGATAAAATATAGTGCCCATCCTCCATCCATTCTCTCACTGTCCAACTCATCCTCATTAAGTCCTATCTCTGTGCCTTGCTATGTTCTTCAAGTACATCTATGTCTAACACGTGCATATACAACATAAACAAAAACCTTTACTAGAGAGCTCTGTGTATTTGAGTTCCATTCCAATCTCTATTCTACTTCCAAGTCACGATAAAAATGTGGGTAATTCATTTCATCGCTTAGAAATTAACTAAAAGAAAACGTGTAACCCTGTCCTTCATTCAATAAATGTAACTGAATAATGTTCTATGCTAAGCAGTTATACAAGCTGGGTTACTATGGTACCCAGACAGGACTGGCTATTTTATAATGTTAGATTTTTAAAACCCTGTCTTCCTTCAGTCTGAACTATAGTAGTAGTTTCTGAAAAGGGAACTCTGAAACATCAACACTATCCTGGAAAAATTCTACTGCAAGGCAGAACACTGCAAGATCCAGTTCCCTTCTGAGGGCAGGGTGAAGGTCAAATACTTAAGTGCCACTTCATGTAAACACTGTGGATGGAGATCACAATGAGTTACACTGTTAAAATACATACATTATATTTTGTGATTCTAACTTAATGGTTATCATTTAAACAAAAAAGTCCTAAATTCAAGCTATTTTTACTTTTATCTAAGCAACTCAGGAACTAAGCAATTCAGGAACTGCTCTTCTTAAATAAAGATTTGTGAGTAAGCACTAACTAAGAAAACAATAAACTGGTAAAAATGAGGCTCTGTTACCTTGATCGGTGTTCAAATCATGCATTTTCAATTGATGGTCTAATCCCCCACTCCAGGCATGTGTTGGATCCTACAATGTAAAAGTTTGAAGTCATTCAAAACTTACAGAGCTTTTAAAAAAGTGTTTAACCTTGGAGTAGGAAATGGCAACCCACTCCAGTATTCTTGCCTGGAAAATTCCATGGACAGAGAAGTCTGGAGAGCTGGCAGTCCATGAGTAGCAAAGAGGTGGACATGACTGAGCATGCATGTGTAACAGGTTATGGAATTCGGAAAATACTAACAAGGAAAATGTTTCCTGTAGCCCAATCACCTAGAGATAACTACTGCCAACACTTTACCATGTCTCTTCTAATCTTCTTATAAAAACAGATATAATTTAAAAATAAAGTGTGAAATCAAACTCTGGACACTTTTTAGTTTCAGGAATATAGCCCATGTCATTAATCAATCCACAGAAATATTATCAGTAGTGATTTCATAATAATCCATACTATAACTGAACTTCCAATTTTCTTATGTCCTTATTGTCAAAACAATTTTTCTCACATTTTTATTTCAATAAAAAACTACATAATAAGCATTTTTAGTAGTGTTTTCTAGGAGCAAGATTAAGGGAAACTAGGGTATGGACATTTATAAGATTCGTGCTTCTTCCTGGCAAATTCCATTCTAGAAACATCCTCTCCATCTACTTTCCCATCCATATAAAGAGCCACTTGCCTTGCCACATCCTGCTCAGCATTACTTATAATTTCTTATATTGCAATGAGTTTATTAGAAGTAAACAGTATCTGTGGTTTTAAACAGCATCCTTCGATTATTTGTAAAGTTGACTCTTTTAGGTGTAATAATTTTTAAATGAAAAAAAAAAAAAAGCGTTGAAAAATTCCTCTACCAGCCAACTCCTCAGTTTATGTTCAGAATGAAGTACGCTGGGCTCACTCATTGTAAATAAACAAAAAACAGTGCAAAAAAACTGAGCAAACTAAGTAGTCACCCAAACTACTATGCACGCAAATTAAGGAAGAACTGTTCACCACACTGGCTGAGAGCCAATATGTAATCCCATTTACTAGCAAACAAACCTTTTAATAGGTAAGACGGCCAAATTTTAGTCTTGCTGTGAGTTTCACGTATATTCTGTCCAGAAAAATTCACAGTGTTAACTCCATCAAAAGCTTAAGGGGAGACCCAGTTCCTGACGTCTGTCAAGTCCCCAGGGCCAAAACGCAGAACAAAGCAGCACCGGAACCTCAAGGTTAAGGGTGGGGGTGGGGGTAGGGGTGGGACGGGAGGGGAAAGAGAGGGGCGCTGCCAAATAACCCTACAGACAAGAGCCTTCGCCCAACACTGCAAAAGGGACGCTGATCACGAGGGACACCATAAAACTCAAAAGGGTGCAGGAGCTGAAACGGAGAACACCTACGTAGAAGGCGCAGTCCAGGACGGCGCCGGTGTGCTGGTACTTGAGACGCATGGAGTTGGCCGGCACATCGTAGAGGCGCACGGACGTGTCCCAGGAGGAGACCAGCAGGAACTGCGATGTGTTGGGGCTGAACTTCACCGAGGAGATGCCGTCCTCGGGGGGTTGGTTCAGCTTGAACTCGTTAGAACCGGTCATCTAGGGAACAAGGGCCTGGTGAGAGTCTCCCGAAGAGGCCGGGGTCGCGAGGCTCGACTAGCAGAAAGGGCCGGGCAGTACGGGGGTGGGGCGGGTCCCCCAAGGGGCCGGGGTCGGGCGGCTCGACTCGCAGAAGGGCTGCCGAGTAGGTGGGGTGGGGTTGTCTCTGGGGGACCGGGACCGAGGGAAAGGCCGGCGACGTGCCCTGTGCGCCTGCGCAGGGCCGCAGGGCCGCCGCGCCCTCGCCGGTAGGGCCTCATCGACCCCCCTCCCCGCCGCCCCTCCTGAGACCCCTCCCCGCCGCCCCTCCTGAGCTTCCCTACCGGCTGGGCCCGCACCGCCACACCCCTAACTCCAGCCTGGCCCGCCGGGTCCACACCCTCCCCCGCCGCGGGCTTCTGCACGCCAGCCTCTCCCCACTCCCGCCCCGCGTGCTCCTAAAATAAAAAGGAAAAGCCGTGGAAGTGAACCCGGTTCCCAGCGGACTGCTCCGCCGGCTCGGGAACCCCGGGGACATCCCCGGAAAGCCCGTGCCTGCGCCCGGCCACCTCGCCCCGCTACCTCGGGCTCCCTTCAGAAGCAATTCAGCCACCGCGCCCGCCGCCACTCGCCGCCTCCTAGCTTCCCTCGCCGCTCTCGCGCGTCGAGCGAAGTAGGCGGAGACAAAGCTCCAGCCAAAGCCTCTCATTGGCTGATTTCAAACGCCAACGTCTCCTTCTAAGGCAGCCGATTGGTCCATCCCAAGGCCCCGGGCTCGGGCGACCCAGTCAACCTGTTCCGGCACAAAGGCAAACGGCAGCCTTTCCGATCACGTGACTGCTTTCCGCCACGAGGCTGAGGCGGCCCGCCAGTGCTGGACGCGTGAAAACTACAACTCCCAAAGAGCATCGCGCCAAGGCGGGGCTCACGCCCTCGCCTGTTCGTGTGGGGCATACTGGGAAATGTAGTCCTTGCGGCCAACGCTTGTCCTGTCCTCTCAATAGTAGGCGGGAAAGATGCTCTTTCCGTTTGACTCTTGGAGCCCTCCCCATGTTTCGGACACAAGAACTCCATTTTGGTCAGTACTTTTATAGGGCTGAATTAGTCTCCCTTCCACTGGACGTACATATCCGGTGAAGTTAACCAAAAGTGGAGAAGAAAATATTTGCTCTGACGAATGTTTTGCCCCACTTTTTTCTCATTTTCCTGGACTTTCCACCTATGAAGCAGGTGCTCACATTTCCCATTGTCGAAGATCTTCTGACTTCAGAGAAACTCATCCTTATTTATACTCTGCTTTCTCTCTTCATTCCATCTTTCTGCAAACATTTATTGAGCACCCAGTTCGTGCCAGGCCTAGTGAGAAGAATGAGGAAAAGCATTGATCAGATCAGTTCTTACTCTGGAGGAACTAACTGTTTTTCCAGAAGGTTGGACAGACTGGGAAACAGATAATTACTCTTAAGTGTGTTAAAGCTCAAAAGCCTCTTACAGACATATGTCCAAGTAAGACCTTAAAATGACAACCACAAGCTTCTCTCTATTCCACTCTCTCACACCCCAACAACACTCTAGACTTACAGGCTCTGCTCTATTTTCTGTTTCTAGAATCCTCCAGAAATAGGAGAATCAAGAAGGTTGCTTCTATAATGAGAAATGCTTTGGTCTCCATGAGAGAAAAGCAATATTTAATAACTAGAATGCTGTGACTCAGTTACTACTGAATATCAAAAGCATGCTGAAATGTTTCAATTTAATCCGTGCTATACCATCTTTTTCACTGCCTTTTGTATTGTGGGGGAGAAAACCTTACTTTATTATACAACTGTATGAAGTGGGAGAAAATTGTTGAGGTTAAAGTGTTTAATTTCTAAGGCAACTCAATAGAGAAAAGGTGTTGTTGGTCCTTATGCATTCATATACACTGACTCAAGTGCACTTCTTTTTGTGAATCGTGATACAGTAAACATACAACCACCACTCTTCTGCCCAGCGTACTGATGGTAGTCCTGCCAAAATACAGATTCTTCCCCTCTCTCAATTCAGTCGCTCAATCGTGTCCGACTCTTTGCAGCCCCATGAACTGCAGCCCGCCAGGCTTCCCTGTCCATCACCAACTCCAGGAGCTTGCTCAAATTCATGTTCATTGAGTTGGTGATGCCATCCAACCATATTATCCTCTGACATCCCCTTCTCCTCCTGCCTCAATCTTTCCCAGCATCCTCACCAGTCCTCGTACTTAGTTTTCTCTCTCTCCTCTTTCAACAACTTAATGGCTAGGTTAAGAATTTTAAAGTGCAGTGCCTTACCTCCATTCTAATTTTGGCTAAATAATTTTATCTCCAAATAATTTTATTTGGTTCCCTCTCCCAGTTGTTTATTTAATTCTACTAGTGTTCAAGATTCTGAGCATGAATTATCCACTAATAAAATCTAAGTGTATTTCATTATCCAGTGTGTGTATGATTCAGGTCCCTCTGGACAGGCAGTTGCAGCCGGACTCGATTTGAGTTTTAAGAAACGTCAATCTTTTAAATCCAGTTTAGAGCCTGAAAGGAGGCTGATGATTTTGCTGATTATTCAAATGAATTGATAGTCTTGAGATCGGAAATCTGGCCACAATGGAGTCTTGAACAACATCTTAAATCCAAATGCAAAGCTGTGTGTGTTTCTGTGTGTGTGTGTGTGTGTGTACTTAGTTACCTATAAGAAAGAGGTATTCCTAGAAACTAATCACACTGTTGGATCACCTTTGACTCCTAATTTCTGGATTAGTGAAAAAGTGATGTATCCACTATATGACAAACGAAAAGGATCATCCCTAAAATCCTAAGGGCAAAAACCACTTTGCTGTTAACTGTCTACACAAAACCACTTCCTATAAAAGAAGTAAACCCAAGAAAGATATAGTGATCTAATACTGGTAAAACCATCATCTCTTTTTAAAAAACAATCTATCGAAGTGCCGACCAAAATAATATGGATGAAATATTTCTTTACAAATAGTTCCTTGAAGGCAATTTGGTTAAATCTGCATAGAATATTCAAAAAAGCAACTTGAGAGGAAAAGAAAAATTTAAAGCGGGTTATCTGGAAGGAGAGAACGTCATTGAAATATGTGTACCAAAAATATCAGAAGAAAGATGCAGTGTTAGTTTTCTCTCTCTGACTGGCGGATATCTAGCATAGTTCCCAGCCCTGTTTACCAGGGCTCAGTAAATATTGAACTCAGCTGGAATTAAATAAATGCAATTGACCTAACAACATTGGCACATGGGTTCTTGGGTAGCATCCTTCAGGTGTCATCTTGAAATTGTAAATTTCATGAAATTTAACGTGAGAAGAAAAAAATAGAAACCTCAAATATGAATAAGACATCAGGTATTTTAGACATGATACTGTGGGTCACATAGACGGATTACAGATATCCTGCATACTTTCACAATATGCAGATAATTTCCATGTCTGTTGACTCCAAAAGACCGGTCCATCAAGTCGAGATTTTCTTTCTAGAGGAGGAGATCCGGCCTCTGCGCTGCGACTCCCCGCACCTTAGCAGCGGCTAAGGAGTAGCTCGGGCCGGAGAACCCGGGAGCTCGACTCACGTGACACTGAACGGTCAGCCTCCTCAAAGCTCAGGCTTTTTTTTTTTTTCCGACGTTTTACGAGGAACAGGTGGCTGCGGTCTAACACTGCAAGCCAGCGATTTGCATAACACTCGCGCGCCTCTGTTCTCTTGATGCTGCGCCTTCCCAAGCCAGGGTGCGGCAGCAGGTGTTGGGGCGCCGAAATCCGTGGGCGCCCAGACAGCGCATCAAGGTTCCATTCAGTGCCAGCTGCCACGTGCCTGCCCGACAAAGGGCCACTTAGCCACGCTCCATGCAAAACCACGAACAACAACAACAACAAAAACTGTGGGGAGGAGCCTTCGCCTCCCGAGCTTTCTTCGCCCGGTCTCGGGCCTGATCCCTCCTTGGCCGAAGGGCCGCCTCTCTGTGCCCTGTTCCTGCGCCGCGCCAGACGCGCAACCCTGCCACCGGCTTGGGAACTGTGAGCGGCTGTAAGTCTTGTCGCGCCAGGCTGGGGGACGAGCAAACCGGGCTCGACACCAGATCCAGGCAGGGCCGCCCCACCTGCCCTGTGCCCTCGGAGGGGAGGCTCCTGTCACTGAATGGACCACGTCGCACGGCCCTGTGCTGCCGCCAACCCTAAGCCGCTCCCAGGGCTGGTTAGAAGCTCGTTCCACAAGGCAACTGCTTTGGCAACTGCAGTCCCGCATCTATCCCTCTCAGCGCCCCGGGAGTTGGATTCCGGCCGGGCTGAGTCTCCGCGGGCACCCGCTAGTGGAATGGGGTGCGCCTCCAGCCCACGTGCCATCTCGGCGGCGCCCGACCTTTAACTTCTGACCTCCGCCCCACCTTCCAGGTGGGGAGATCCAGACCTCCTCTGACGCACGCCTGCAACCAGTTCCGTGGAAAAGCGACAAAAACCTGCGCATTAGCACGCCAGCCAATCAATTGCACCAAAGTTAGCAACGATGCTTAAAATGTTTTATTTTTTCTTTTTAAAAATATTTACAGATCTGAAATCTATCCCCCTTTCGCCCCTATCCATCCTCGGGACAAGGGAAATGAAAAGAGGCGTTGAGATCATTGTTCAAAGCCCCCAAGGACTGGCTTGGCCGGCCGTGTGTGCGTGTACATATATACAGGTATATTTACGGGGAGAGGAATGTATCTGGTTTGGTGTTTTTATTTTTCTGATTTTTTGTCCTACCGTCCAGTGTCGATCTGACCGAAACTCCCTGTCCGACCACCACCCTAGAACGTCCCCTCCTAAATGGTTTTCAAAACGTATTGGTTTGTTTGGGGGTGGGGGGAGGGTAGAGAGCAAATGATCTGGCTTGTAGGGATGCCGATAAATACCAGAAACAATCAAACCAAAGTAGGGCAGAAGCCATAAATAAGAGATAATGAATACACATGGTGTATTTCGTAATATTTCTGGAAACGCGCCGCCTGCTCCGGAGTTGGGGGGCGGGGGCAGCCCGCGGCAGCCAAGCTGGGAGCGGGCGGGAGGGCGCGCGGCGCGGGGCAGGCGGGCCGCTCTCAGTAGTCGAGCTTGTTGTAGAGGTTGTAGAGAGGTAAGGCGGAGAGGTTGCTACCCGGGTAGTAGAGCGGCGCGGGGAAGGCGAGCGAGCGCGGCACTGGCACGCGCAGCAGCGAGCTGTCCCGGAACACCAGCGGCATGCCCACCAGAGTCTGCGCCGACGCGTGCGCCATGTTGGCCGCCTCCAGCTCGGCGGAGAGCTGCCGCTTCCACTTGTTGCGGCGGTTCTGGAACCAAGTCTTGACCTGGGTCTCGGTGAGCTGCAGGCTGGAGGCGAGGCAGGCGCGCTCCGAACTGCTCAGGTAGCGCTTCATGTCGAAGGTGGATTCGAGCTGGTACACCTGGCTGCGCGAGAAGACCGTGCGCGTCTTCTTCTTGGCCGCGCCCGCCTGCCGCTCGGCGCCGCCGCTGTCCCGCGGCCGCTCGGGCCCCGGCGACGGCGAGCCCGCGGGCAAGAGCCTGTCTTTCTCTTCCTTAAAGTCCGGGTGCGAAGAAGAAAGGAAAGGCTTGCGCTCCGAGCTCGCCGGCCCCGCGCCTCCGCTGCCCTTGGGAGTACCTGGGGAGTGAGAACAGATAAGAGAGCCATGGAACTGGGGAGCCTCATGGACCCCCAGCTCCTGCCAGGACCAGGGGCTTGGCTGGCGCCTGCAGCCGTGGTTCCCATGTTCCTGGATCTCAGCCCCTACTCTTCTCTACCTCTCTGAAACCCAAAAAGCGGCACCCGGCTTTTGAAAAGCAACAGGAGAGGGACCCAACTACTTGGAGCCTGGGGTCTCTGCTCTCCCAGCTTCCTGAAAGGACGTGTGGCAACAGGGGGAGGAGGTCTGGAGGGGGAACATTAGCATCTTTTTGAAAGATGATTTTGCCTTGTAGTAACTGAGCTGGAAGAGTTCCCTGAGCTTTATAGGGTGGCATCGTTTCACAGGCCGTTTGTTCAGAAATCAAGCTAAGGACTGCCACGAGGCTCCCCTTGGTCAAATGTTGTAAAGAGGAACCATCTCTGAAAGGCACCATTGTCAATCATCTTGGAGTGCTAATCATCCTGAGGAGGAGGAGGGGAGAGAGAGAGGCAGAGGTCGAAGAGAGGGGAAGAGAGAGAAGAAAAGGACGCAGAAAGAGATTGCCGTAGAGACGGACGGACGGACCGCTCAGATCCGACTTCCAGACCTCGTGTGCAGAAAGTATCCGATGTGCCAAGGGGGTATTGCAGAGCCTCGAAAGCGGCCGGCCCTGTGCCAAACCCGCAAACACACTCCCTTCAACCCAGCCTTCCCCAAACCCGCCGCGCGGCATCTGTGTTCCCGGTTTCTTCCCGAGCGCCCGCGGGGCGGAGGAGTCAGCGCGGAGCACGCCTCTCCCCCCAACCCCACCCTCGGCCCCGAACCCCGCGCGGCCGTGGCTCTGGCCGGGGGCGGGGGGCCCGACGCGAGAGCCCCGGCACAGTTTCCCTCCCCTAGAGCTTGCTCTAGGCCGACCCGGCGGCTTGCGATCCTTACCCAGGCAAGGAAAGGGGATGGGGGGGTGGTGCTTGGAGCCGGGCTCCTTGGGGCCGTGCGGGTCTGGGCAGAAGCAGACGGGTGCCTTCCAGCCGTCGTCCGGCTCCTCCTCCTCCGAGGACACGGACAGGCTGCGCTTCCTGGCCGGCCAGCCGGCCGGCTCCCTTGGCGCCTCCGAGGGGCCCCCGCCCAGGATGGACTGAATGGTGAAGCTGGAGACGCCGCCGGCCGCCGGACACCCCTTGCCCGCATCTTCCTTGCTGCCCATCCTGGGTTCATAAGAAATCGGAGGAAACCAAGAACTCCCTTTAGAAATGATCTGGGTGGAAGGTGGTGCAAGCAGGCAGGCGGGGGGGAGGGGCGGGGAGGGGAGTTAGGGGGAGGGGGCGGCGAAGCTGGCGAGGCGTCCCCTCCGCGCGGGGGAAATGCGGGCACCCGACAGCTGCGCTGGGGTCCCTGCTCGCCCAGCTTCAGGTGCGCCCGCCCAGCCCCGGCGCGAATGCCCCTTCCTTGCCCGCCAGCTCGCCGGGTCCCCGGCGGCGCGGAGGTGGCGCGGCCTCATTTGCATAGAGGTTACTCGGACGCGGCCAATCGCAGCGCCGCCGAGCGGCCCCGGAAATTTTCAAAAAGCACAGGCCGGGCTCTCACAGTCCCTGTTCTCTCCCCAGCTCGAGAAGAGCCCAGCGGGCAGCTGCTGTGTCCAACCAGCCTGGACCAAAAACAGGACGGATGACAGCTAGGTTCTTAGCCTCTGTGGCATCTCTGTGCCCCGCGGGGGAGGTTGGGGGTCGTGGGATTTAGGAGCGTGCCCATGGGAACTGATGCTCTTCGTAGCAGCTTCACTAGGAGGCCTAGGATCAGACAACTTTGGCCCTTCCTCCCCACAGCCCCCAACCTTGTCACAGGCCCTGCAGGACTGCATGATCGTTGTGAGGCGGGACCGGGGGTGGGGGGGCCGGGGCGGCGGAGGCCCTAGATCTTGTTTCAGGAGATCCAGGTTCAAGTCCCAGCACTATCATTTACACCCTAGGTGAACTTCGACAAGTTAAGTCCTAATCAGAGCCTCACTGTTCTCGAAGGTGATACGCACCCATTAATATCCCCTTCCCTTCACCTGTTTTGAGAATGGCCTAGGTAGGAATGAAAGGTACTCTGTAAACCTCTGTAAACAGACCAAATCTCGGCCTTGTCTTCCCTGACTCATTTTTAGGTAAATATTGGAGGTCAGGGAATTGCTGCAAAAATAGAAGCGATTTGCTCCAGGAAAGGGGAGAAGGAGGTGAGGACCATGGTTTTAGGATTAGGGAAAGGGTATTCAAATGGGAAGGTGACCTTGAACAGGATTCTTAAACTTTCTGAGCCTTGGTTTTCTCATTTTTAAAATTAGGGGAAAGCAACGATTGCCTCGAAGAAGCTAAATGAAGTCAAAGTGCCTGATTCTGAGCACAGCTTACGGTAGGCGCTCAGCTAACCATAGTCCCCTAAGGTGTTTGCACGGCCCTCTCAAAGCCCTGACTCCTGCTCTTTTCATTCCCAGATCAACTGGTACCAGATGCGAAACCCACGCGACGCAGGCAAAATGTTTCGGGGGCATAGTTGTCTACACAAGCCTGGAGGAACCCAAGGTGAGGCAAGACTCCAAGGCGCTCAGACGACCTCAGCCCCGGGTCTGCAGCCTCCGGTACGGCTCGGCCAAATGATCCCAGGAGCCCTGACCCTATGGTGCACCCCCCCAACACAGCCAAGGGAGAGAGGAGACTGAATCAGTTCCCACAAATGTCCAGACGCTGCCCCCATGACGGTGCAGTTCCCTCCTCGCCCGCGCCGCGCCCGGGTTATTGAGTAAAGCGCTTATAATATCATTAGCCGCGGTGAGTTACCGACTGCAGCCCTACCCGTGGCAGAACCTCTCCCTACTTAACTCCTCCAAGGGCTCGTTAATGGGCTAATTGATTAGGAGTCGGCGGCGCGGCGGGGGCAGGGGCAGGCGAGGGGGCGGGGGCCGGAGGCTGTGCGCCACGGCCCGGGAGGGAGGCCGGCGAGGGGCAGGTGCCGGCCTCCGTCACCGCATTAACCTCTTCAGGGCTCGGCGGCGGGGTCGAGACACATTACAAATGGTCAGCTTTAATCATGGTGTCAGCTCATTAACCCGGAAGGACCCGGTGCTGAAATACAATTTGCGCGTCCTCCTCTGCGCGGCCGCGGCGCGAGCTCGGCCACGTCACAGCCCGGCCCGCGCGCCCCCGCACAGTTGCGGGGTAGAAGGGAGCATCCTGGAAACCAGCAGCCGACTCGCACCCACCTGCGACCTCTCCGCGCGGGTCTCCCGGCCGGGCTGCGCCCACCCCGAGGGAAACAGGCCGACGCGGCGAGCGGAGCCTGGGGAAGAAACACCCTTTGGGGTAGGAGGAGGGCTTTCACTGAACCCTTCTGAGCCAGCAAATACTCGACGCCGGCAACTTGGACTATCCTGAGTGCATCTAATCAGTCTTCACTTGAATCCTCAGAGCAAACCCGTGGTGCCGATCCTTAGCCCAATATACAGGCGGGGAAACTGAGGCCCAGGAGGAAAAAAAAAGTGACCAACCCAAGTAGAGGAAGCAAGATGGAAGCCCGAGATTGTCCCACTGCCTGTACGAGGCCCTGGAGAAGTGGCGAGGGGCGGGGCAAGCATTGATGCTGAGCTTGGGAGTGGCTGCGGGGTAGACTGTGAGGACCCCGGCTATCTCAAGCCCGCCCGGACAGGTGTTTGGGTGGAGTTGGCCTCTGCCAAGGCAGTGGCCAGGTGTGGCAGCGGCGGGGCCTCGGGGATGAGCCCCGGAGAAACAGCTCCCAGACCCGGCGAGGTTCGGGGGCGGGGCTGCGGTGGCGAGGAGCCATGCAGCCTGGTTTGAGGACTCTTAGGAAACCGTGCAGGCTTGGGACCCCCAGCCGCTGCCACCACCCGCTTCCGTGGGCTAGTTTGGGAGGGAAGTCAGTAGGAGCCTTCCTGCCCGGTTCTCCGTCTGCTCGCTACGCTCCTTGCGATCGCTTCGACAGTTTGGTCTACACAGACGCGCGCTCCTGCCCAGGCACCTCTTCGGACGCGAACACCGTAAACCTCAGGCTCGCTTCTGCATAAACGATTCCGCCGTGGCACGCATTCGGTCCGCAAACGTGCGCTGCAGCGCCACAGACACACTGCCCCGGGCCCGGGAAATGATGGTGGTGGTGGCGCAGGCCGAAGGCGGGGAGGTTGCAGCGGAAAGGCTGTCGGGGGAGATCGGGCAAACGGGTCCTCCACGCCTCCTCTCCTTTCAGCTGGTCACGGGCGGGGTCTCCCGCTGCCTCTCGGTTACGGACAGCAGTTCCACTGCAGGGGCCAGAGGGCCAGGACAGAATCTCCCCGCCCTCCCTTGGGGGCATTTTTGGGGGGTGGGGGTGGGTCCCCGAGACTTCATGGCGAAGGCAGAGGCCCAGACGCCCTCTCTTGGGCTGAGCGCAGCTGCAAACCACACTGCCAAGAACCTTCACCGTCAGGAACCACCACCCACAGACACCCTGCCGCTCTGCCCTCGAGCGTGGCAATCCTTCAACTGGGTCCCACCTCCCGCCCCACCCTCCTAGTCTTGGGGTAGCTCCGCCCCCTCCTTAGTTCAACCAGATTAACAGCCGCTACCTCGGGAGTCAGGCCCCTCGTCTTCCTTGGGATCGCTCCCCGCTCCCCTCCCGCTTTTCCTGGGAATTAGGCATAACCGAGTTTCAAAGAATGATAAACTTTCCAAGACTGAAAGGACGCTTAAAGTTTAGGTCTCGAGATTATGCCGCTGCTCAATATTAAAGCGGCCCAGAGCAAACTTCCCGAGGAGCCTAATAAAAATTGATCCTCTCTGCTCTGCGGCAGTCGGGAAATAGGCTGGCTGAGCCGGGTAATAGTGGAAGAAGGCTCCCTCTGAAATGACAGATGAAGTCATAAACAAGTTTGATCTTGGAATCAAGCTTCGATAAATATTAAACACAGTCTGCCCCCCCCCCTCTTTGCGCGAGTGGATTATGATATATGGCGCGTCGAAACTTTAAAATAAGGAAATACCAGAGAAAATGATCTCAATAAATTTTCTAAGTATAAACGTTGATTATGTTTCGATTTTCATTCAAGGGCCTCTGCTGTTCGTTCTTCGGTGCAAATGACATCTTGCAATAGGCTTTTGGGGAAAAGGGCTCCCTATTTGAAAAAGAGAGCCCCAGAGGTGTACAATTTATGTAATCTGCGGCTGGAAAATGAATTGTGTAATTTATTGGAAAACAGAAAGTCATGAAGATTGGATCAGCATAGCCGAGTCCCAACACCCCCCTCCCCACATCCATCAAGTTCCAATTAACAGCCTAACCAGAGAGCTTTAATGGGTTTCCAATCTAGTGGCCTGATAGACTCATCAATTCCTCTGGGAGAAATTAAGAAAATCGACCGCCCCTTGGCGACGCAGTGTCATTCCTTTCTGCAACTATATGTCAAATTAAAAACACAATTAAAATTTAAACTGTTTCAATCAAAGGGTGCCCTGCAACCTATGTTTCACTTAATAGAACTTTGATGAAAATCTGATGCGTGCACTCCATCACCAAGGGGGGCGAGGGCGGCGAAGCTCACGAGAGAAGGGGATTCTTTCTTTTTCTTTAAGACTTTAGCGCTCGGGTGAGGCACACCAGGTGACTCCACCCCGCAGCTCCAGACTAAAAGAAGGGAGCAGCGCGCTCTCGGCGCGTTCTTGCTCTCTTCGCTCTCACATCTCCCCCAACTCTTTTTCCTCTCGGTCCACTGCAACCAGAACGGATCCTTTAGGAATCCGGCGACAGAGATTGGGGGGAGGGGGTTAGTTTTCGCTGCGAAGAGGCATCGCCTGGAGCAGCAGTCAGGGAAGGGAGCTGGGCGAGTACAACAAGTGGGCATCTCCTGGAAACTGTCCGAGGAGGCCTGCTGCCTCCAACAATCTCTTGTCGCTGGTCTCCGAAACTGCCCGGACACACGGTGGAAGTGCAACGGGATCCTGGCGGCAGAAGGGTGGGGAAAGATCCCAAGAGGAAAAATGGACACCCGCTGCGCTGCTGTCTGAGACCGGATTCCCTAGAAGCCGGAGCTCCCCACCCCCACCCCCCACCCCCACCCCCACCCCCACCCCCACCCCCACCCCCACCCCCACCCCCACCCCCACCCCCACAAGCCTCCAGGATACTTCCGCAAGAGGCGCCAAGCTCGGGATCAGGCGCATCCCAGATCTCAGTATCCGGGTCCGAGGCACCAGGTGGGACTCCAGAGTACAGCACTCTGGGTTATCCTTGCTGCCCTCTTCTCTCTTCCGCCATCCGCCCACAGCACCCTCCCAAATGTTTGCAGGCCAAAGGTCACCATTCCCCCCGCGCACCCACATGGCGCACGTGCACACATGGCCGTGCACACTGCGAGATGCGCGCGGCCCGGCGAACGGATCGCTCGCACCCAAAAGGCAGAGACCGGCCAGCAGGCTGGCCGGGGGTGGGCGAGCAGAGTGGGCCGGAAGCCCGGAGGAGGGGCGGAGAAGTGCCTCTGCCCGGCCAGGTGCAAGTGCCTGGAGGGCGACATCCCAGGGGCTTCCCCAGCTGTGCTTTGGACCCCCAAGTGAGGGTTTCCATGGAGCTCACGGCTTTTACACTCCGACTCCGTCGCCGTGACCCACTAGCGGGATCTTTTCCTAGCCACTTGGCGGTCCACGCTTGGCTCTCTAAGAGGAAAAAACCTCCGGGATGGGTCTCAGGGCCCGGGGCGGGGACAAGCGCGAGGGGTGGGGCGACATGGGGCCCTGGAGGCGGGTAGGAAGGTTTTCAGATAAGTCTCCAGCCCCCGCAGGGCCTCTCCAGGGAAGTTCAGGTACCCCGCGCAGTAGAAGCAGGAACGCTTGTCCCAGGCCCAGGCAGCCCAACGACGCCAGCTCTCGCCAGAGCCCCCGAGGGTCGAAAGTTGCTCAGTCCTCTGGACCACCGCTGCTCTGACCCCCACTCCAATCGCCCGGGCCCAGGCTGCCCCAGCGTGCGCTTTCGGAAGAGAAAGCAAATCCCACCGACCTGCGTGCCTCCTCCTCTTTCTCCCCGCTCTACCCTCCAGCGCGCGCTCTGGGGTTCTGGCGTGCCAGGGCCTGCCAAAGGACGTCCTGGTTCAGAATAAGCGTCCAGTGGCGAGGGGGCAGTTTATATCTGTCTTGCTTTTATTTGATGTACACACACCTGCTCTATTTACTACCAAATAAAAGAAATACATCTGTGTTGCAAACAGAAACAGCTCGAGAGCTTGCTCACTGCTCTCCCACGGCTCGGAGATGCTCGCTGGTTCTCAGAGCCCGGCACAGGGGGACCCCCGGCTCCGAGTGAGGTCCTGGCCTATAAGCATATGGGGGGAGGGGTCTGCAGTCGGATGTTGGCGGCGTCCACAGTTTATCCCAGGTGGCTGGTGAGGAGGGAACAGGAGGCATCTCTGTTTGGAAGATTTCAGGCTTCGTGCAGCAGAGGTTGCAGTGCCACCTCGCTCCCTACCCAATCCTCTCCCCAAGGTTCTTCCCAGCTTGCCTTAGCCTGGGGCCAGCAGAGAAAACCAGCTGCCCCGGCACCCAGAAAAACGTGTACCTGACTGTGTTTGCTGTTGTGATGACGTGTGATCACCAAGCAGATGTGATGCTAAACACATATACAGGTTGCACCCTGGGAACCCCTACATATGCGGTCTGTCAGGAGCTCTAACTAAAGTGTGTGTGTGGCGGGGTGAGTGTTTTAAATCACCTATGAGTGTGAATGTATCCTGTATGTTGTTTTCGTGTGAGTCTGTTTGGATGGTGCAGAAACTATTAAGCCAGGAAGCCGATGCTATTGCACTCTTAATTGGGGGTTCCCATGGGGGAAAGGATCTGAAGTTAGGATCAGAGAGAAGGCTGGATTCCACCATCCAAAGGGATAAAGTCAGGGATGTTGGCTCAGTGCCCTAGGTTAGAGGATACCAGCAGCTCTGGCTTCCCAAGATAGATGTCTTAGAGGAGCTGAGTGGAGGTACCCTCACTCACCCCACATAACCCCTTCTGCTGAGGGGTTCCGGCAGCTCCTGGCAATTTCCGCAGAAGCAGCACCTACAGAAGCATTCTGTGTGGGGGTGGGGGGCAAGGGGCCGATGACCCCAGGCCAATTCAGTCTCACCAAGTGCTGTCTTGGCCTCTAACAGGCTTGCAGTAGAGCCTAGAATGCTTCATGCTCAGCGAGCAGCCTCCACGCTGTCTCTTGCATCCTGAGAAATACTGTGACCCCCACCCAACAGGAGCGAGTTGGAGGTTTGCTGCCTGGGCAGGCTTCTAGGCTCACATCTCAGCCAGTCCCAGGCCACAGCCCAGCCACGTTCCTTCCCCAGAGCATGCACCTTGGCTCCTGGGAGTGACTCCCTGGCCTAGGGCAACAGGGGTCCTCAAAGGGAGGGAAAGGGAGGCTGGGACACAGAATCAACTGTGCCTGCGGAGAACCAGTTATTTCTCGACTTTGTAAAGACCGGGTCAGTCAAGAACCGTTTTCTAGAATCCAAACACAAATAAAGAAGTATTTTGGCGGTTGATAACATCGTGTTCTGGCTGTAAAATCTAAGAACGTGTTTCCTATTGCAACATTATTTTTAATGAGCTGTTATTGGTCTGTCCCGCAGTTAGTATTGCCAACAGTAAAAGGCATCACTGTGTTTGCAGGTAACACATGAAACAACATATTTGGCCCCCGAATTTCTGTTTATTTTTCACTTGTGACACATGCCCTCGTTTTTATCCCAAACCAGATGGAAATAAAGGCAGATCTGTCTTCCACTGAGGTCCAGGCTAAATCTTGCCATAAATACGCATGCCAGTTTCTTTGGAGGCAGTTTCCCGTCAATAGAAAACGATACTCGACGTTTCAGCCACAGTATAATCAATCGTGTGGATTGGGCTTGAGCAACTGTAAAGCTCTGGGAGAGGGCATGGGGGCGCGTGCAGGCGCTCCCCAGCGGCCGCGCCCGCGGTGTGCTCGCCGAGATCTTCGCCGTCTCCGGGCTCCTCATCTCCCCCTTCTTGGCTCCCCAGCTTCAAATACGCCCTGCCAGGAGCCGGGCGTGCAGACCCCAAGCCCTGAGGGCAGGCAGCCGCGCCGCGCAGGCGAGAGGCGCCCGAGCGAGCACCTGCCTCCACCCTCGGGACCCGCGCTGGCGAGCGGCTCCGGGAGCGCGGGGCCCGGCAGGCGACCCACGCGGAGCGTGGAGGCCGGGGCCCGGCGGGAGCCTGGGAACCGTCAGCGCTGCGCTTCCAACCTAAGCGGCCGGGATCAGGGTGAGGGACCCAAAGAAACTATGCGCCCGCGAGGCGTTGGCACGGTGCACAGAAAAGGATCTGGCCGCGAGGAGACAGTCCTCTCGGTCGCCGCCGCCGCCGCCACAGTCGGGTGGCCTCTGCTCCCCGGCACTGGACATACCATGACCGTGTCCACACCCGAACCGCCCCGGGAGCTTCAGTGCCTCCAGGCCTGGGAAGGCCTCCCTATACCGGAGTCGCGAGCCGCGGTCTCCAGGTCTGGCTCGCCTCCCTAGGGTCGCCCTCTCGCGGCCTGGCCGCTCCCAGCTGGACGTCGCGATCAGCCTCTGCCCCCCTCCCCACCCCCGGCTAAACTCCAAGTTCACTCCCTTCTTCCCTCCCCAGCCCGCATCCCGGAGGCAGCCGGAGCCGACCCCGCTCGGGCCCAAGGTGCCCAGGGATGTTCTGCCCAGAAGCTCGCGGCTCCTAAAGGACCCTGCGGCCTGGGAATGGAATTCGAGGCCGCTGCCCTGAGATCGGAAATAACCAGTGGTCTCAGCTCGCGGCTGTCGCTGCGCTCGATTTCGCAAACTAGATAAGACCAGGTCCTCACCCCTTCCGCCCCGCATTCTTCCCTTGCTCGCACGGGCTTTTCAAGAGGCGGACGGTACCCGGGAGAGAGCGCAGCTCTGGTCACGAACAAAGCCGCCTCTGTCTCCGCCGCCTCCCGATTAGAGGGGTGTACGTCGAGGTCGGACTCGGCCAGTCTGCAGAGGCAGCCAGAGAGCGAGGCAGAAAAGAGTTCGGAGACACCTGCTCTGGGGAAAACCGTCCAAAGTTACACACTCTGGCCACAGGAAATGCTTCGCTTTTCTTTTTAATTAATTCCATTTCACGACAACATGAAGTGTAACAGTATTTTGTAATCCCCCCCCCTCTTTTTCTTAAAAAGGGCCTGAATGCGGGCAGAGGGGAGGGTGATGGGTGGGAGGGACAAACTACCGCGGAACAACAGGTGTAGCCAACAGAAAGGAAAAAGATTGGGTGGCAGAGCCAGCAGCCCTGAGGAGTTGAGGGTGAACTTTACAAGAATCTGTACATTTATCAAATAAGTTAAAATTCTCCTAAATTGATTGTCCTTCACTTAAAGCGCTCCAGTATGCCTATCTTACTGCTTCGAGCATAGCTACCTATCCTTGTTTCCTTCTTTCCGCCTTTTCTCCTGCTTAATTTCCTCCTCATAAACGATTGACTGGGATTAGACATTGAAAACGTCTGCTTCTTTCTGCAGAGGAAGAAGCAGGGCTCTCAGGAAATTCTGTACAATATTGCACAGGTCAAAACTACAACAGTTACTGCAGAACAAAAAGGTAGGGGGAGAGGATAAAAAAATAGGTTTGGGTTTTTTCAATATCGAAATCACTCTCAAAACAGGGAACAAAGTAACAATAGGAATATTAATAATAATTTACCAACAAATGAAATTTCCCAAACAGAGGCTACTAATAAATAACACCATTCACACCAGGCCAGATGTGGGGGTGTTTCAACAATCAGAAGTCTGATAGTGGGCTATCTTGTTCTTTCCCTTTAAACACTTAGAGAATTCATCCATCACAAAAAGGGACTGATGAAGAGGTGAACTGCAACAGACCTCTGCCGGAGAGAGGAGAGAGAAAAGTGGCCTGAGTCTGGGTTCTTATGAGAAGCTGCTCAGATTCTGAAAATTGGGGAATAATTGATTGGGAGTGAAGGGGAACAGCCACACCCAGAGATCCAGAATAAAAGTACAATGTGAATTCTCTCTGTCTCCCTCTCGACTTCTGAAAATAGTTCTTTAGAAAATGAATAAACTGAGGGTTCAGGCTTTGCGTTTACTTTCCTTGTATAAAAATAAACCCAAAAAGTCACAGCGCAATGAGAATCTGGGGGTGGGGGTGGGGGTGCAGGTGGGGGTGGGGGGGGGGGGGTGAGAGGATCGCACATTTTACAAAAGCTTCCAGCTGAAATATTTGACCTGGAAATGTCTCTTTCTTGCTTTCTCTTAATATAAACCGAAACCAAAAGTAAGAGGGGAAGCGCCTCAAATCCATTAGGGGTGAATTGCACGAAAATGCATTGCAAATACTTACAAAAAAACGCTACCGACTTGGGGAGGGGAGGCCGGGGCCGCGCGCCGGAGCCCCGGTTCCCGAAGGCCGCTGGACGTCTCGGCGCCCTCTGCCCGGCCCAGTCTCCTCCGGGGTCTGGGAAGAGGGCCGGGCGCTCCCTCCTCCTCGCCTCTCGGGCCTCAGACGGGCCGGAGCAGCGGCACGGACGAGACTACCGGGTGCGAGTAGTACACGGGGTGCGGGAAGGTGAGCAGCGGCTGGCTGACCGGCACCGGGGCCCCAGCGGCCGCGGCCGCTGCGCCCTCGGCGGCCGAGTTCTCGTGGTAGAGGATGGGCACGCGCACGATGCGCTGCGCCGCGGCGTGGCTCAGGTTGGCCGCCTCCAGCTCGGCCGCCAGCTGCCGCTTCCACTTGTTGCGGCGGTTCTGGAACCAGATCTTGACCTGCGTCTCGGTGAGGTGCAGGGACGCGGCCAGGCCGGCGCGCTCCGAGCTGCTCAGGTAGCGCTTCATGTCGAAGGTGGACTCGAGCTGGAAGACCTGGCTGCGCGAGAAGACCGTGCGCGTCTTCTTCTTGCGGCACGCGGGCTTCTTCTCTGGGCTCTCGGCGCCCTTCTTCCAGTCCTCGGTGCCCGGCGTCGCCGCCGCCGCCGCCGCCCCCACGCTCGCCCCGGCCGCGCCCGGCGCCGCCTCGCCCTCCTTCTTGGCTTCCTCCGAATCGCTCTCCTCCAGAATGATCTCGTCCGGGCTCTTGGAGTCCAGCTCCTTGTGGTCTGGGTCGGCCTTCAGCAACGGCTCGGGGGAGTCGCGATCGGTGCCCGAGGCGGGGGAGGAGTCTCGCAACAGGGCCTTCTCCGAGGCTGGAGAGAGACAGACAGACGGACGCACAGTCACACACACACACACACACACACACACACACACACACACGCCCAAGGACACAGCCCTCAGCGAGGCCTGGCGCCTGGGGGGGCCGCAGGCTCACGCCGCGACAGCCTCTGGGCTCCAGGCCTCGAGGCCTCACCATTCCCGAGGGCCTCCTTCCCGGCTGGGCCAGAAGAGGGGCCCCGCGCCCCGACATCCGACCTTCTCCCAGGGACAGGCTGGAGCGACCCGGAGACGGCGGCGTGGCCGGTTTCTTTCCCTCAGTTCCCCCACCAGGGGCCCGCGGACAGATTCGCCTCCAGTTTAGGCACCCCCCGGGTCACTCCCTTCATCCAGACCAGGTTCCCCTTGTCCCAGCCACCTGAAGCCTCCTCCCCATTCGTGCCCGAGATCCCTTTTCCCAGGGAGCGCCAGGCCGGCGCTCCAATTCCACTTCTTTTCTCACCAAGTGGGATTGGATTCCCGGGCAGCGCAACAGAGCGCGCGGGCAGGAGTTCCAAGTTAGGGGACGGAGAAAGTTGGCCAAACAAGCGCGTTTGTGGGTTGCAAAGCAGGTCGGGGGTGGGAGGGTGGTCCCAGGGCTGCGATGGGACGCAGTGCTGAAAGGCTTGTGGGGGAAGACAACGAAAGTTCAAAGAGAGGTCGGTACCTTCAGGTCGCGGGAGGTGGCTGCCGGCGGGGGTCAGGGTGTAGGGGTACCACCAGGCCGGGGAGCGCTCCAGGTAGTGCGCGGGCAGGGCAAACCTCTGCGCCGGGATCTCAAAGCGGGGGAAAGCCAGGTCGCCCACCTGCGAGAGCGCGAAGCCCGCGGCTCCCTCCAGGGCTCCCTTGGCCGCAGCGGCCGCAGCGGCGGCGGCGGCGGCGGCGGCTGAGGCCGGAGCGAAGAGCGTCCGTGGGGGCGGCTGCGGCTTAGGGGGCGGCCGATGGTGGTCTCCGTTGAGTAGGTTCTTGATGGAGAACGGGGACTCCTTGGGCGCGGGAGGCGGGGGCGGCGGCGGTGGGGGCTGCGCACTAGCGGTGCCGGGGGCGTCCGGCCCGGGCTCAGGCATGGTCCCCTCTCCTCCGAGTCCCCGGGAGGGAGGGAGCGGGACAGGCGGGCGGCTGGGCGAGCGGACGGGCGCCGGAAATCAGACCATAAACGGAACTCAACTACGGGGCGCAAAGTCGGGGGCCGCCCCGGGCGCAAATCCAGCGGCAGGAGGGCGGGGTGAGGGCCCGGCCGGGGCGGGCTCACATGGGGGAGGGGTGCCGAGGGGCGGGGAGCGGCCCTGCCGCGGCACCGAGGGAGCGAGGCGGCTCGGCGGCGGCGGCGGCGGCTCCTGGGGAGGAGGCGGCAAGAGCAGTCCCCGGCTTGGGGCTGCGTCAATCCGGCGCCGGATGCTAATGATGAAATCAAAATGTCATCCAAGTTAAATGCGGGGAGTATACGGCGATTGGGCGCGTACAATGGCAAATGGGATTAGGCAGGCGAAGGCGCAGCCCGAGCTGGGCCCCGCAGCCGCCTGCGCCACCGCCCCCTCCTCGCCTTGCCTCGGATTTTGGCGCTTTGGCTTCGGGCTATAAGAGCCCGCCTGTTATTGGCTTTATATAGTCCAATTAGGCAGCAAATGAGGACAAGCCTATTAGCACAAAAGGATATTGGCTCCCGCTAAAGAGGCACTCGGAGCGCTCCGCCGAGCGCAGGAGGCGAGCGAGGGACGTGGAGCCGGCGGCGCCCCGGGTCGGAGCGCACTGACAGCCGCGGCGCCCGGAGCCCGCGCCTCCCTCTCCCCCCTGCAGCTCAGGGACCCGCTACCAGCCGCCTGGCCTGCGGGAGGGGGAAGGGGCGGGCCGGGCCGGCCTGGGTCACCTCGGGGTTATCCGCGCTCGCAGCTGCCTCTTCTCCGCCCCCCAGGGGCTTGGCAGGGGTCCGCCGCCCCCACGCAGCTGGAGAGCCAAGCAGCGCCAGCCCAGGAGGCTGGACGCGACCTCCGATCTGCGGTGAACTCAGCACTTGCCTACCCTTTGGGGGTCCAGCATTTTCCCTAAATCAAGCTAAAGGCGCAGCCAAGAAGAGGGGATTTGGGTTCCCCACCCACCGTCTCGTCGACAGGAAGGGACCTGGACTCAAAGTCCTTGCACCGCGTCCGCGGTCTCAGGAATCCGCGTGGCCTTGGCCTTTGGCCTTGGTAAACCGAGGAGAGAGCCTTCCCTCGAGAGCAGGAGCGGCTGTGCGTCTCTACGCACCGGGTGTGCGCGAAAAACGGGCTGACGCCCGAGCGTCACTCGGTGGGGCGATGGGCACCGACGCTCTGCAGGGCATTCCTCTAGTCTGGCCGCCGGGGCCCAAACCTTGACGATCAACTCTGAGCCCGTTGCCCCGAGAATGCACTTTCTCCCGGGAAGCCTCTCCCGCCAGCGTTTGGAGCCGCCTAACGCTTCAGTGGGGGCAGTGCGATCTGTAGGCACAACGGCGTGCCTTCCTCTGCGGCGGACTTGGCGACTTGGCACGGCACCGCAGCACGTCCCGACTCCCGTCAAGTCCCTGGAGAACCCTGCTGGACTTCTGAGCTGCACGGAAGGTTACTCTGCTCCATGGACTTTAAAATCAACTCTCCAAATTGCACAAGAAAGCTGGAAGGCAGGCATTTAAGACTCGAACCATCAAATAAACCAGAATTGCTTGCGGGGTCCCTGGTCAGAGAAAGATGGAAAAGTGTCCGTCACTCCCTTCCATGCACTATGAGCTTCCATACACCTGAGGTCTTTTGGTGGCCCCTTCTTCTACTATCGTCCTTTTTTTTTTTTCGTTAAATCTAGCCCTCACCTAACTCAAGGCCGCCCTGCATTGGCTGGCGCGACTGCTTTTGTCACCCATTTGAGAAGTAGGCATGTTTTATCTTCCGATCTGGGGCTTCCCACCTTTCCCCACCAAATCTCAAAGGGCGCATTTAATGTTTCTTTCAGCAAATATTCACCTGCAGTAGTAGTGAACCCTGTATTGATTTGCTTTGGGAACCAGGAATCATTGTAAATGGTGCTTCCATAAACAATTATTAGCCTCATTATCATCTCTTCCTTGAGTTTGCACAGGGCTTTGCTGGAATCTAAAACGCTATTCCATCCCAAAATCTGACTTTGGAACCAGTCACAGCCCTAAGACGAACATTCATGTTGTATAGATAGAAAAATGATCCTGGAGAGGAGACCGGGCCAAGGTCACCCAACCAGTGCTGGACACCCGGAAGTCATTTCCTCCCAAACTACAGAAATAACTGGAGGCGTCTATGTCTAAACCAGTTCAGTGGGCACCGCCCACACCGACCTGCCACGGGGCAGAGACAATGACGGAGTGGCCCCTGCGTGTCTCTGCGCGCGCGCGCGTTGCGGGAGCTCTCCAGTCTCAGGCAGAAGCGTGCAGAACTTGGCGAAAGTTCTGACGCAAGGAGAGCTCTTTAAGCTGAAACGAGCAGGAAAGTTGCTCATCGCCCGAGAAGAAAGAAGCGTTCCGCAGACTTCGCCGCAAAGTTCTGGCTGGGGAAGTGGGCTCTTGGCTAATTGCGACCGGGGATTAGCAGGCTGGCGGGCGAAGAGTCCGTAGGAACAGTAGACCCTGCACCCTGCGGCGCCGCTGCCGGAACCTCACTCCCTCACTCTCTCTGGTCCCAAGTTCTCACGGTGTATTCCCTGCCAAGGGCGCGCAGGTGCGTTGGCTAGTGTATGTGAGTCTTGACCAGAAAGATGACGCTCGGGCGTCAGCACCCCCAGCCCATCCCGTAAATTTCAGGAATGCTGAATTTCAACAGCCAGGAGCACAGATTTAAAAAAAAAATTTTTTTTCCCCTGCCTCTTGCAGAAAGCTCGTGGATCTAGGGTCCCAGACCGGAGCAGAGACCTTCACTCGCCCTCTGGCGAGCGGTGTTGAGCCTGTTTAGCTTGAGCCCGCAACTCCATTCAAAGTCAGGCAAACGGCGCCCTCTATGGGACATCCTCTAAACCAAACCTGCGGGCTCCCGGTGAGAAACCACAGTCCCGGCACACAGCGTTTAAAAACACTCGCGGGCTTACTCTTCCTGGTCTTGGCTTGTAGACAAAAAAAGCAGTCTCCCCCCCCCCCCGCCCCTGAATTCCGAGACAAGCAGAGAGTGAAACACCTGCGGATCTCTGCTGATCTTTAGCTGGCCACCATAGCAAATGCTCTCTCCTGTCTCTCTCACTGCCTCCCTTCTTTCCTGACCCTGTTTTAGGGCAGATTTCATGTTCCTGCTTTTAACTGACCCCTTAGGTTCCCACCCTGTCTGCAGGCTAGATGTGAACTGCTGGAAGCGCGGGGGGCGGTGGGGCTGTCTCATTCCTCCTCCCAGAACCCAGCGCACAGCTGGTCAACCAGTGATGCTCAGTAATCTCCTGTTAATGCCTGAATGATTGAGTGAAAGAATGAACTCAGGTTCCATTGTAGACGATTTGCCTAGCTGATTAGGGTCCTTCAGATAGACTATTCATACCCCAAAGCAGGGTTTTTTTTAAGGGTTTAATGAGAACCTGAAGTCTTTTGATAATGCATCTTACAAAACCTGGGCTTCCCTAGTGGCTCAGATGGTAAAGATGGTAAAGAATCTGCCTGCTATGCAGGAGACCCAGGTTCGATCCCTGGGTCAGGAAGATACCCTGGAGAAGGGAATGGCTACCCACTCCAGTATTCTTGCCAAGACAATTCCAGAGACAGGGGAGCCTAGCGGGCTACAGTCCCTGGGGTCGCAAAGAGTCGGACACGACTTCCTGGGATAGTCCACCTGCTTATCTGTGGAATGGGAAGGACAGTTTAAGGCTTCTAGCCAAGATTTCAGAGACCCCAGGGACGGGGGCTCCCCACTGTTAACATAGCCAGGATTTGCATTGGTCTTGAGGGGGACACTTCAACTCTCCTGACCTACAGTTCCTATAGGCAGAATAGACAAAAGCCCGCAGTTAGCCTGAGGACACTGCCCCAGGCTCCATGTACTCTGGCCCTCTTTCCTAGAAAGTTCTTTCCCTTGTGTTCCAGTGCTGCCAGGAATTCAGCCAAAGAAAGGGTCAATGACTGTGACTCTGAGAATATGCCCAGGCCTTGGAGATGGGTCATAGCTATGCTGTCCTTGATTGTATAAAATGACATGCAATGTCCTTTCCTGAGAAGAAAATCCCATCAGTGTTGGATTCATCAAGTTCCAAAGGGATTCGTATCCCAAGAAATCCACATTCCAAAAATGATTAGAGAAAATGGAATATATGCACACATTGAAATATTATTCATCAATGAAAGGAAATATTGATATATGCTATAATATGGACGAACCTTTGAAAGCATTATGCTAAGGGAAAGAAGCCAGACATAAAAAGAACACATATTGTATGGTTATATTTATATGAAATGTTGGCACAGTCGTCAACTTCATAGAGACAATAAGTGAAAAAGTGGTTGCCTAGGGCTGGGGGGTTGAGGGCAAATGGAGAATGACTGCTAATGAGTACAGGGTTTCTGTAGGGCATGATGAAAATGGTCTAAAATTGATGTGACGATGATCGCCCAATTCTTTGACTATACAAAATCCTCTTGAACTCTATACTTTAGATGAATGGATCATGTGATATATGAATGGTATCCCAATCAAGTTATTGTTTAAAAGTCCACCTCCCAGCCACCAGGCACAGGTACAGACTTTCCAAAGCCTCCTGTCTTGTGAGTCCCTTGGAGCTGGTCCTGTGACTCACCTGGGGCTCCCTCACTTCTTCCCACTCAATTCCTGTTTCTGCTGGTGGCTGGGCAAGGAGCGAGGGACACAGGGACTTTAGGCTCCGTCTCCTGTGCATGAGACCACTCTCTTCACACACCAAGATGAGGGAGCCTTGCCCTCTCAGCCTTCAGCGGAGTCACCTGGACTGAGCTGGTTTACCGTCCCCATGGTCCACATAGGACTGCTGTCCTGGCTGCCTCCCTTCCAGCCCAAACATCCTTGAAGTCTGTGTTCCTTATTTCTGGGCCTGAGGAATGACCCATTCTCCTGGAACCATCAGTTTTCTTCTGCCATATGACGGTGGCCCAGAATAATTGAAAATCAGTGGAAGAATTTTCAACAGGAAGCAAGAGGATCTGATCAGGTTTAAGTTCTGGAAAGGTCACTTGAATGAGCTGAAGGATTTGTTAGAGGAGGGAAGGATAGAAAGCTGGGAAGTCCAGTATCAAGGAGCTGGCTGATTTGGTGTCTGATGAGAACAAGCTTCCTGGTTTGCCGACAGCTGCCTCCTTGCCATATATATCCGCATGTGGTAGAGAGGTCTCATGTCTTATCTTGTTAGTATTTATTTGTTTATTTATCTCTCTGGCTGTGTGGGGTCTTAGTTGCCGCACGTAAGATCTTGCAAACTCCTAATTCCCTGACCTGGGATGGAACCCAGTCCCCCTGTATTGGGAGCTCGGAATCTTACCCACTGGACCACCAGGGAAGTCCTTCATGTCTCATCTTCTAAGGGTACTAATCCCTTTTTGAGGGCTCCAGTCTCATGACCTACTCCCCCCACCTCAAAGCCCCATCTCCAAATATGGTTGTAATGGGGATTGGGCTTCCACACATGAATTTGCTGGGATCAGCGGGGACACAGTTCAGTCCTTAGCAGTAACAAAGGGAGGGTCTGGGTGGAGTCAGAGCTGAGGGTCCCACAGGAGAACCTTTGAACCGAGAACCACTCGCCATCCCAGCCAAGTCTTTTTTTTTTAATTGGAAGATAATTGCTTTACAATATTGTGTTGGCCTCTGCCATACAGCGACATGAATCAGTCACAGGTATACATATGTCCCTTGCTAACCAAATCTTATATATGTGCTGCACTTTGAAAATCCCTTTCCCATCTCACCTCCCACACCTTCCTCATGACTCTATGATCAGACATATTCATTATTTCTTTTCAGAAAATAAAGCCAAAATATTGGTGCAAAAAAAAAAAAAAAAAAAAAAAGAGCAACTTGCATTCCTCTTTCTCATCCAATCTGCCCAGCCTTTCCCTTCCCTGAAAACTCAGCTCAAATCCATCTGTTAGAAGTTAGTACAAGGCCCTCAAAGGCAGAGTCAGGCCAGACTGAACCGAGGTCTTCACATGGGGTTCAGAGAACTCCTGAGAGGTCACGAAAGAAAGCTCTCTGCTCTTGTTGTAGGTTGTTATGGGCTTGAGCGGGGAATAGGGATTCAGCTGAAGCATAGAATAAGTAGTTTAGAATCAGACAGACTGTGCTTTAGAGCCCAAATCAGGGACTCGTGGGCTGTGTGAATTTTGGCAAGCGATTTACCCCTACGTCTCAGTCTCCGCATCTGAGCTACAGTGATGACCCTGCCCACTTCTCAGGGCAGTCGTGGGGCTGAGATAAGGTTCTGAATGAGCAGCGGTCAGCGTGGTCTGTCCGCCTAGTCCATGCTCAGTAAGCGGTAGCTGATTAAAGGTTGTGGGGTGGACAGAGGGCAGGAGGGAGGTGACAGGGTGTCTTGATTCAGACTGCCTTGAAAACACCGTCGTCTGCTGCCCTAATAGCTCACAGTTCTGGAGGCTGGAAGTCTGAGATCAGGGCTCTAGCAAGACCCTCCTCGTGCCTTCTGATGCCCACCTTCTCCCCATATGATCATGTGGGAGGAGAGACCTTCTGCGTATCTCATAAGGGCACTGCTTCCATTCAAGAGGGCTCCTTCTTCACGACCTCATCACCTCCCAGAGGCCCCACCCCCCAACCCATCACAGCTGAGGTTAGGGCTTTGACGTATGAATTCGGGGTGGGGGTGGGGGCAGGGGTGTGGGGGGCCGGGGGTACAAACATTCACTCGAGGGGAAGGGCTTGAAGCCTGGCTTTGAGTCGGTCCTGGTTGTCACTGGCTCCTGTGTGGTTTAACTGAGCCACGTCACCCCTCTAGAACTCGACTGTTCTTGTTTCCTCATCTGTAAAGTGAAGGGTTATACTAGATGGATCCAGCTCAAAAGTGCTGTGATTTTGTCGTGTCCTTTTCTTACTTCCCTGAAAAGCTCCTGTAGATTAGATAGAATTGAAAGAGGGGCACCTTCCCACACTTGCAGTTCATAACTGACCTTCCATGAGGCTGGTTCTTTCTGGAATGCCAACCTGAAGGAAGTCATCCCAGGACACGAGTTTGCCCCAATTTTCTCCTAAATAGGAGGTCCAAAAGCGATAGCTCTGAAGCTTTCTCTCTGAAAGATGTGAGCATTTTCTAAAACTCTGAAAGGGCTGTAATGATTGATCAGATAAACTGACCGTCTGAAGTATGCAGGCCCCTGTGATCTGTGTGATTTGCACGCTGACACTCCCTGTGTGTGTGTGTGCTTTTTCTGCAACATGGGGGTGACTAGAATGCTGAAAAATAAATTTAGTTTGGCAAATATGTATCAAGCAACTGCTATATGTCAACACCCGCCCCCCAAAGGGGTGCAAGCTTGACAGATGTGGTCTCTGGCTCGGGGACCTTACCATCCAGCGCAGGAGGCAGACAGGGACCACAAAAAGATTAAAGTCAAGTTGGAACTGGATCAGTGCTAACACAGAGATAGAGAGAAAGCAGCAGGTGAGATCTGAGGAAGTGGAGGGAGGTGAGTTCAGCAGAGAGGGCACAGGGAAGGAGGGGAAGGAACATCAGTCTTGGAAAGTCTCATGGTTATTGGGAGGGGAGGCCAATGGCATTGAATCCAGGTCTTTAAGATGGAGATGGATTTCAGCAAGCATGGATGGGAAGTGAGGAGAGGGTATTTCAGTTAGAGGGAACAGCTTGTGTGGAGACCCAGAGACTTGTACCTGCAGGGTGGGGCTGACCCACCTGCTGTGAGTGGGGCATAGTCTGTGTGAGGCAGGGGGCAGTGGGAGTGAGAGTTAGCTGTAAAGCCAGGTTGGGTCCAAGTCATGAGACTCTAAATGCCACGCTAGGGAGTTGGGATATTCTGTGGCAGTCAGGAGCCAGAGAAAGTGTTGGAGCAAAGGCACTGTAGGATCAGAGCTGGAATTCACAGAGATACATCGACCCTCTGATTGAGGGTGGATGGGAGCAGGGAGAGTCTAGCATCTGGGAGACCAGGCAGAAGGTTTTGGCTCTAGTTGAGGGAAGAGGATATTAGGTCCAGGAACATGGCCATGGGGAGGGAAGAGAGGGGCTGGATTTAAGATTCACTGAGGAGCCAGAGCCACAGGACCTGGTAACCAATTCAGCACCGGAGTCAGGGAGAGGGAAGAGCTGAATGTACTTGAGATTCCAATATCCAGGAAGTTGATCATAAATCGCTGAATTTCCACCATTCTAAGACAGTGTCAGTCTTGAAATGCACCATCAATTTAATAACAGCTTTTTGGGCAAAAGAAAAAGCAAGAAATAGCTAACCAAAAAGTACATACTGCCCTGGTGGTCCAGCAGTTAAGAATCTGCTTTCCAGTGCAGGGGCCATAGGTTCGATCCCTGATCAGGGAACTAAGATCCCACATGCTTGCAGGGCAACTAAGCCTGAGAGCTGGAACTATGGAAGCTCAAGCACTGCCATGAAGACCCAGCACTGCCGGAAAAAAGTGTACACGCTAAGTGTCCTTCATATCCTGATTTCAGAAATGTTAACTATAAAAGCATATACACCTTAGATGGGGAAAATACTCTACTTGAGAGAACATAAGAGGAAAGCCTGATTTGAGGATGTGACAGATTGCATTGTTATTGAAAATAAGTCAGACATCCTTGGAAATATTTCCTTTCCCACCCCACTGATGTCAAGCTTGGCCCTGGACTTGCTGTGGTTGATGAGTGCCTGTGGCTGTCCCTTGACTTCAGGCTTGGCTAATCTGATTTGCTTAGACCAGTGAGATGGTAGCAGGCATGTTGCCAGCAGAGGCTTGAAATGAGCTCGGACAGTGGACCTGGATGTTTTGTACCATAGAGATGTAGAGAATTCCCCTGGGGTAGCTACTGCCCTTTTGTCTTGGGGCTCAGACCTGGGCCTAACTCCTGGTGAGGAGCTAAGTCCTGTTGAACACTCAGCTTGAAGCAGAGTCACTCAGCCCAGCTGAATCTGGGTCAACCAACTCCCATAGTAATACCTGGTGATAATAAATGGTTGTTACTTTAAGTCACTGGGTTTGGGCTGGTTTGTTATGCACCAAGAGCTGAGGCATACACATGATTCATTGATATCAATGAATCTGGGTTTATATATCTTGAGTAGGAAAAAACCAATCAGGATAAGAGAAAGCAATAAGATATAGTCAGCAGTGGTTTAGCCATAATATTCTGAGCCTGATCTATTCCAGATTAACAATAGTTCTGGGGTTTCAAACACAACACTGATCAAATGACCCAATAGTATGTTTCCATATGTGCTGTGCCATGCTTAATTGCTCAGTTGTGTCTGACTCTTTGCAACCCCATGGACCATAGCTTGCCAGGCTCCTCTGTCCATGGAGATTGTCCAGGCAAGAATACTGGAGTGGGTTGCCATGCCCTCCTCCAGGGGATCTTCCCAACCCAAGGATCGAACCCAGGTCTCCTGCCTTGCAGGTGGATTCTTTACCAGCTGAGCCACCAGAGAAGCCCATGTTTCCATATGTGCATATAAATTGTAATTTCAAAGTTTTGATGCAGATGTGTTCTGTCCCAACTTACAAATGTCCTGAAACTGGCCTGATTTTTAATGTTCCCATGTCCAATTCCACCTGGGCCCTATTTTGTCAACCAGATCACTATGGCATCACAGCCACCATGAACCACACACTCCAATAAGATTAACATTTCTCCAGCACTTTCTAAGTGTCGGGTTCCAGCCTGTGCCCTGGGGAGACAGATGTGAATAAGACATAAGAGGACACTGATCTCCTGGGTTCACATTCTGGTGGAGAAGACAAACTAGGAAATGAGATAAATAAGATTTCCGACTTCGAAACAAATAAACTGGGATAATGGTAATTTTTTTTAAAAGGTTGAACATAAGAAATACTAAGTCTTATAGAATTAGACTAATTCTCTTGTTTGGTAATTCTAGTGTTTAGCCTCCCACAGGATTTAATTTCAACTGTATGTTTAATTTCCAGATTGCCAAATCTAGAGATTAAGCCTAGTGGTAAGGGCAAGCCTTTAGTGAAAGACTGACCTTTTTCTCCATCATTCTTTGATTAAAATGTCCTGGGTGCCTACTCTAGGGCACCTGCTGTGCTAGGCGTGTGTTGAATGAATCCTTATATTTCTGCAAGATCACACTTGGAAGCAGAGATTGACAAACCTGCCCCAGGACCCAAAGTCATAATGGGTGGAACAGAGAGATGACTTCTGAGTAGAGTCAGCCCTCGCTATATGTGGGTTTCTGCAGCTCAACCAATCTTGGATAGAAAAATTCGGTGGGGGGGGGGACTTCCAGAAAGTTCCAAAAAGCAAAATTTAATAAATTTACTAAATTTTGGCATGCTTCTGTAACTATTTACAGAACAGTCACATTGTGTTTACAGCTATTTCCCTAGTATTTACATTGTATTATGTGTTTTAAGTAATCTAGAGATGTTTTAAAGTATTCGGAGAATATGCATAAGCTACATGGAAGTTGTGTATAAAGGACTTGAGCATCCTTGAATTTTGATATCTGGGGAAGGTCCTGGAACTCCCCTGGTTACTGAGGGATGACTGTACGGCAATCTTTTTGCAAATCACAGCTACCTTCCCTTGTGCTCACAGCTTTACGCTCTCACTCCCAGGAGGTAGTGGACCTGAATTTATTAAGGTACCTCCTTGCTTGGGAATTGTCCTTCCTTCTCCCTCCCCATTCTCTCCCCTGGTGGTTCAGACAATAAAAAAATCTGCCTGCAATGCAGGAGGCCTGGGTTCAATCCCTGGGTCAGAAAGTGCCCCTGGAGAAGGGAATGGCACCCCACTCCAGTAGTCCTGCCTGGAGGATTCCATGGACAGAGGAGCCTGGTGGACTACAGTCCATGGGGTTACAAAGAGTCGGACAGACTGAGCGACTAACATTTTCACTTTCACTTGCCTTGGAATTGTCCTTCTCCCTCCCCATTCTCCACTCCCAGAGCCACGACAGCGCCCACTGATTGGAAGTGTTTGAATGTGTTTTACTAACCACTTGAATGATGAAGTGAAGGAAGTAGTTCTGGAGAGAGAGGCCCAGTAGAGAGGAGATGGCCTGATCCTGACAACTTTCTTATCCCTCTTATCCCTCAAGCAGTCACATACACCTCTTGAGGCCTGGCTGTATTTCTGCCTTTGAGCTCTGTGTATCCTTATGCTGAATTTCCCTTTTCTGCTTAGGCTAGCCTGAGAACTTATTCTCATTTATCTGTCGATTTGGGAAGAGCTTGATTGATTCTTTCTGAAGTGTATATGACTAAATGAACTCCCTAAAATATTTGTAGCATGTGTACTTAAAGACCAGGAGCCAGTCTTGAGGCTAAGACTTTCACCCCAGGCCCTGATAGAGCATACCCATAAGTATGAAGCTACCAGCTCGGGATGTCAGACCTTGCAGGTTGCCTGGGTTTGGAGGGTCACGGAGAATCTGGGCAGATGGAACCAGCAAAGAACTCCCTGGAGCATCAAATCTCCACCAGCTCCTTCCCTGTCAATCCAGCTGAGAGGCCTGAGATGATGCAGATACCTCCTGGCTGTTTTCTCTCTTTGCAAATCTTAGTTGTGGCATTAGAATGTAACCACTACTCCCCCATTGCACAGGTTTCTTTTTTTGTCTTGCTTTTTGTTTTGTTTTGTTTTGTTTTGTTGGTCTGTTTCTTTGGCCATGCCTTGTGGCATTCAGGATCTTATTTCCTTGACCAGGGATCGAACCCATACCCCCTTCAGGGGAAGGGTGGAGTCAACCACTGGATGGCCAGGGAATTCCCATTGCATAGGTGTTTTCTATCCACTAAGGGAGAAGGCCAAAATAACTGCTCCAGGAAGCTGTGCGTGTGTCATGGGAGGGGAGTCCTCCAGCCACGCATGAGCCTCTTAAGGCAGGAGAAGATGCAGGATTTGGCTGGGGCAGGTGTCCTGCAGTACAAGACCATGAGGTCTGCGCAGAGCCGATGGCAGCATGGCAGTGCCCAGGACCTGGACAATCTCCCCTCTCTCCCGTGGGGACTAAGGTGAGACAGAAGGCTAGAGCAAGCGTCCCTTGTTAGGGATGATCCCAGGCCCTCTGCAGTTTATCCGTTGCTTCATAACTTTCTCCTCCATCTGCCTCAGCTCCGCTGGGTGGGCTGCACCCACCAGCATGAGAAAAGGGTAGAAACGGCATGCCCAGGCTGAATCCCGTCCCTGCCACTTACCAGCTGTGTGAATGTGAGCAAAGTACTTGGCTGCTCTGTGCCTCAGTACCCTCATCTGTAACATGGGGATACTATGCGTATCTTCCTCCTGGAGTTGCTGAGAGGACTGAATGAGACAATGGATGGGAAGTGCCTGCACAGACACATCCTCCTTAAATGCCAGGGGTCCGTGACAATGGAGATGGGTGTTACTGTTTTGTCTGTTTTGTAGGTGATGGCTTTGAGGCCAGAGAAGCCACGAGGCTTGCCAAACTGACTCAGCTAGACAGCAGTTATCCTTGGATGGGTTCCCCCAGAGCAGACCCTCAGGCGAGGATTTCTTGAGTAAGGAGGTGCTCCCAAGGGTCCTGGGAAGAGAACGCACAGGGAGAAGGGAAGGAAACCCAACCAGGTGCAATGTCAGGCCAAGTTCCAACCTATGGGTGCGGAGGGGTGCTCCCCTGTGACAGTTACTCCTCAGTGTCCTTGTCAGAGGCAAGGATGCCAAGCCTGTCCTGTTCCTGCTCCTCCAGGCAGTCTGGTCAAGGCTGCCCTGCGAGGGCCACAAACTCTTAGGCTTTTCCAGAAATCTGGCCATTTGGGCAAAATGGCTCCAGTAGCACCAAGGCAGTCCTCCAAAATAGAGACACGTGCTTGCTCAGATGGTAAAGAGATGCAGGAGACCCGAGTTCAATGTCTGGGTTGGGAAGATCCCCTGCAGGAGGAAATGGCAACCCACTCCAGTATTCTTGCCTGGAGGACTCCATGGACAGAGGAGTCTGGTGGCTCCTGGGGTAGCACAGAGTCGGACACGACTGAGCAACTAACACACACACACACACACACACACACACACACACAGGCTTGCCGCTGGAAGCAGATGCGGTGTGGGGGCGGGGTGACACAGACTGTGCTCACTGGCTCTGGGGGTTTGTCTGGCGCACCAGCAGCATCCTATTCAATGGCGAGAACAGGACTCCAGCCTGTAGCTTCTGGATTTATGTTCTCTTTGCACCAGCCCCCTCCCTCTCTGGAAGGACCTAATGCAGCCAGACAGGGTCTTTGCTGTGTGCCCCTCAGGGGCTATCAGCCACTGCCCTGCTTTGGTGGCCACTTTGAAATAAGGGAGGCTGTCCCCACGCTGAGGACAAAGGAAGGCCCTCTCCTCAGTCTGCTTTTTGTCTTTAGAAATTTGTGGCAACCGTTTCAGTTTAAACATATGACAATTAAATCGTTAAGAGTTCCGATGCCGAATTAATTACCCAGTGGGAAAAAGGATCAATTGTGTAAATATATCATTTATGTAATGAGTCTTGGCTGTGATTTAGATGTCCAGATTGGTTTTCTTGCCACTTCTGTCCTGAAAACAAGTCTAGCCTCTGGGCCAGGGCCAAACAAACAGCCTCTATTAGTTCTGAATGCGGAGCATTAAGTGGTCCAAATAGTCAGGTGGGGGCAGGTGATACGGGGTCTGGGGGTGGGTAGCGGGAGGGCGAGATTGTGGGAAAATTGGAGCAATTTGCCGAAATGAGCCAAGTTTGTCCTATTAGTCTTCATGTCTCTGCAGAAAATTACTCTTCAGAAACAGGGAGTAGAACTTAAACATCCCCTTAAATGACACTTCAGGCCCACTCACTCCCCATCCCCACCCCCAACACCAGACCCCACGGTCCAACTGTGACGGCCTTTCCTGGAAAAGAAGCCACCGTCGGGTTCCAAGGCATGGCAGACACCTCCAAATGGTTCACATTCTGGGGCTTGTTAACAGTGGCCACCCAGCGTGTAGCCTGTCTGCCCAGTCAAAGATTCCAGCCAAGGCGGCAGGCAAGCTTCTCTAGGGGTGAAGCGATCACCACTTAGGATTCTAAAACACCACGTAACTAACTCTGTTGAGTGCCCACTTTGTGTTATGTCCCTCCCCAACTCCCCCAGGCTCTCACCATGCTGCGTTTATTCATCTTTTTTTTTTTGGCACTGCCCATGGCCCCACAGCTGACCCCAGTGTGTCTGAGAGCAACTTCCCTGGGTCACCCAGGCTCCCAGGGCTTGCATGGAGCCCAACACCTAGATGACCCTCAAACGTGTCTGCAGAATGTTGCCCACTCTCAGGGGGCTTGGAGTAGAGAGGGCAGTCTCCTCAGCCAGGTGCCTACCACCCCTGATCTTCCAAGGAGCCCCCATTCTCTGAGATACAACGCCAGGCACGTGGGCCTTTCTGTAATCCCTCCTTCCTTCCTTCTTTCTTTCCCTCCCTACCTCCCTCCCTCCTTCCCTCTCTCTCTCTCTCTCCCCTTCCTTCCTCCCTTTTCTTTGCATACAGTAAAGAATTACACCTCATTGTGGTCTTGATTTGCATTTCTCTGATAATGAGTGATGTTGAGCATCTTTTCATGTGTTTGTTAGCCATCTGTATGTCTTCTTTGGAGAAATGTCTATTTAGTTCTTTGGCCCGGTTTTTGATTGGGTTGTTTATTTTTCTGGAATTGAGCTGCCTGAGTTGCTTGTATATTTTTGAGATTAGTTGTTTGTCAGTTGCTTCATTTGCTATTATTTTCTCGCATTCTGAAGGCTGTCTTTTCACCTTGCTTATAGTTTCCTTTGTTGTGCAGAAGCTTTTAATTTTAATGAGATCCCATTTGTTTATTTTTGCTTTTTATTTCCAGTATTCTGTGAGGTGGATCATAGAGGATCCTGCTGTGATTTATGTTGGAGAGTGTCTTGCCTATGTTCTCCTCTAGGAGTTTGAATCAGTTCTAATGAGGTGGATGAAACTGGAGCCGATTATACAGAATGAAGTAAGCCAGAAAGAAAAACACCAATTCAGCATACTAACACATATATATAGAATTTAGAAAGATGGTAACAATAAACCTGTATGCGAGACAGCAAAAGAGACACAGATGTATAGAACAGACTTTTGGACTCTGTGGGAGAGGGAGAGGGTGGGATGATTTGGGAGAAGGGCATTGAAACAGGTATAATATCATGTAAGAAACGAATCACCAGTCTAGGCTCGATGCAGGATACAGGATGCTTGGGGCTGGTGCACTGGGATGACCCAGAGAGATGGTATGGGGAGGGAGGTGGGAAGGGGGTTCAGGATTGGGAACTCATGTACACCCGTGGCAGATTCATGTTGATGTATGGCAAAACCAATACAGTAAAATAAAATAAAGTAAAAAAAAAAAAAAAGAATTACATACTCAGTCATGCCTGACTCTTTACGGCCCTATGGACTGTAGCCCACCAGGCTCCTCTGTCCATGGGATTCTCCAGGCAAGAAGACTGGAGTGGGTAGCCATTTTCTCCTCCAGGGGAATCTTCCCCACCTAAGGACAAGTCTCCTGCGTCTTCTCATTGGCAGGTGGTTTCTTTACCACTGAGCTACCTGCGAAACCCATTTCCAGTAAAGAATTAGTATGGTGAAAAGCAAGCTGACTTGAGTTTCAAGCCCAGTTCTGATTCCCAGAGATAAGAGGGGGAGACCCTGGAGGGGTTGTGCAAGGCTTTTGCCTCCCTAAAATTTAGTCTCCTGGTTTGAATAACAAGGCCACTAGTTTGAGATTACAGGAGCTGCAGGAACCCTGCTCCCTGGGGGTGGAATGTATCTGAGATGCCTGTTCTGCCAAGAAAGGGACAGGAAGCTCCTTCTGGATTTCAGTGAAATTCTGGAAAGGGTGAAACTTGGACAGCAAATGGCCCAGGAAGCCTTGGCCTTGGGGAAAATGAGATTAAAAGGGGGCAATTATGCATCAGATGCTATGTATTTGTCAGGAATTCATTGCTTAATTGATGCTTTATTGCTCTCGCTGACACATGTTTTCGAAATGAAATTGCATCTACAGGGGAGGAAGTGAAATTTATTTCTGCTTGTATCTTAATAGGGGAAATAAAGTGTCAGTTAAACAATGAAGATGATATATATTTCACGGACGATCTGAAAAAGAAATATTACTCCCTAAAATGTTATTTTACAATTTATAATTATGAAGAGCCACAGTTCACTATTTAAAAACAGCAAAAAAGGTATCATTATTAAATAATACAAGAAAACTTCATTTTTAATAGGATAGTATAAAAATCCTACCAGTACCTGTTCTGCTGAGTTACCCACTAATTAATAATAGATACAGGGCGGGGAACCAGGGAAGTAAAATGAGAAAAGATACGTCTTTTCCTCGATATTGAAAATGAGATGGACATGTGACTCAGGAAGCCAGGATCATTGTAGGAGCTGCTTTCCAGGCTCCTGGGCGCCAGGTTGAACGTGAGCTTGATCCTAACTCTCAAAGTAACACTGTTTTACAGACAAGGAAACTGAGGCTCAGAGACCTGGCCAAAGGTCACACAGCAAATATGTAGCAAATCTGGGATCTGAACTCAGGTCAACGTGACTCCAAGGACCGTCTCTTTCCTTTCTGTCTGACCCTTTCTTTCCTTTCTCCTCTCAACTGTCAGAACAGTTGAAAAGGAGAAAGTATTCCTGAATGCAGGGACAAAGGTGAAGGAGGAAGGAGCTTATGGAGCTCAAAGGCCATCAGAAGGAAGTGGTGAGGAAGGAAATGGAAACCACAGGAAGTACAGGGAAAGTTCTGAGAAAAGGCCACTGCGGACAGATAACAGAGTTACATGCCTTTCATAAAGACTGCCTTTACTTCAGAAATGAGTTCTGTACCCCTACAGTTAAACCTCTACCTGCGTGATGAAAGAGACAGATTCTGTCATTGGGATGTCTTGATGTATATTAAGTCATGTATTTTTAGTTTATTTTGCACTTATTTTTATTATCACATGGGAAGTTTAGGCCTTTTCAAAATGTATATGGCCTCATTATGCAATCGAAAGATGCCTATAAATAAAAAACAACAATCAGGGATAGATCTTGCTGTAAATATGATAAAGAGTTAGTGTTATTAGTATGTAAATATGCATCATTGCAGAAATATTTAGCCAGTACAGAGATCTAGGCAAAGAATGTAATCAGCAAATCTCAGACATAATGGACTGACTAGGGGTTATGCTCTCTATCAAACAAATAAAATTAAAACCGCAATGAAATATTATTATTAAATTAATGAAACTAAGAGGAAGAGAATACTCAGTGCTGCTGAGGATGAAGAGAAATATTCTTACATTACAGTTGGGGACATAAATCAGTATAAGTTTTCCAGAAAATAGTTTGTCAATATGATTAGAACTTTTAAGAAGTTTGAACATTTTGCATAGTTTCCCTTTAGAATATATCCTAATGAAATCATTATAAGCTTAAACCCAGATACATACACATAGATATATATTCCACTGTTTTTGTAATATGATCTATATATGCAAAAGCTTAATAAAAAAAAAAAAGAACTCAGTATAGGCAAACATACCTAAGGTCTTCCTTCCCTGTAACTCAGATGGCAAAGAATCTGGAGACCTGGTTTCGATCCTCAGGTTGGGAAGAGCCCCTGGAGAAGGGAAAGGCAACCCACTCCAGCATTCTTGCCTGGGAAAGCCCATGGACAGAGGAGCCTGACAGGCTACAGTCCATGGGTCATGACAAGTTGGACACAACTGAGCAACTAAACACTACCACTAAACATACCTATATGTGATGAAATGTCACACAAACCATTAGAAATGGTTTTTCTGAAGTCTAATTAATGACAAGGAAAAGTTCTCATGATACAATCTTAGTTACAACTATCGTTCCTGGGATTTCTGTGGTGGTTCAGTGGTTAAGACACAGCACTTCCAATGCAGGGGTGAAGGTTTAATAATCCCTGGTAGGGAACCAAGATCTCACATGCCATGCATCACAGCCAAAAACAAGGTAATATTATAAAAATATTGTTACAAAGCACAATATGAACACTTTAAAAAGCACTGTGTGTTTCTGTGTGTATAGGAAAAGAAACTGCCTCCCAGTACTTTTTTTAACGATGAGATGAGTCTTTGTTACTGCTGCATAACTTTCACATTCTCTACATTACAAGTATAATTTTGTAATCAGAAAAAAAACGTTTTTAAAAACAGAGGAGTATGTTTGAAATGGAACATTTAAAGGAAAGTATTTTGAGCATATTTATGCTATTTGTACCAAATTGCAAAATGAACATAGACAAGTAAGTGTGGGTTTCTGTTTAACATCCATTTGGTGTGAAACCTAGGATGAAAAGACTGTCAAATAAATTCAGGTAAGTTTATTTGAACAAATAATAGCAGATCAGAAATTCACTTAATGGTGAAGCAGATGGTTAAGAAGAAATTAAATGAGGTGCACCCTGACAAGATCTGCCAGGTCAGTTAAACAGTGAATGAGTCTACCCCTGCAGATTCTGTCTGAGGATCAGACTAATCAGAGTGGGTTTGTATGTCTGCAGAGTATTTATTTTAGTAGACATATAATTCCTAGATAAATGGACAATGGGATTTAGGATTTAGCTCATTTTAAAACTGGTGACCCTCGGTGGTCTCTCTTTCACTAAGTTAATGAAGACAGAGTTGGAATTGGTTTGGTTTGGTTTGATTTCAGTTTGGTTTTTTGGCAGAAGGAAGAGCAAGACTTTTGTTATACCTGTCTTGAAAGAATGGTAAGAGAAGAGACGAAGAATAGTGTGGTGTCCGCCCCCTTCTTCCCAACCAATGGCTGGTTTGGAGCCCTGGTAAGGAGAGAAAAGTGGGAACAGAAAGTGAAGGAGGTGTTTGCATAGAGAATTTGAGAGACTCTGAGCTCAGGCACAGGGAGGAGGCCAGTCGAGCCTCAGCACAGAGGGGACCTCCAGTGCCCCCACGCATGGGCTTTCGGTAGGCCCCAACAGAAGTGGGGGTGGGATCTGGCAGGAAGAGGTTCTTTGCAAGGATATGGGGCTTTTCAAGAAGAGTTGGGGACAGACTTGTACACACTACTATATTTAACATGGATGACCAACAAGGGCCTACTGTACGGCACAGAGAACTCTGCTCAACATTATATGGCAGCCTGGCTGGGAGGGGAGGCTAAGGGGGAATGGGTACATGTATATGTATGGCTGAGGCCCTTTGCTGTCCACCTGAAATTATCACAACCTTGTTCATTGGCTATATTTCAATCCAAAATGAAAAGCTGTTTTGTTTTTTTAAAAAGAAGAGTTGGGAGGGCTGGAGACCTGACTCAGAAAAATGCAGCAGCCAAAGGAGTCTAGACAGTTGTTGTTCAGTTGCTCAGTTGTGTCCAACTTTTTGCAAGTCCGCAGACTGCAGCACGCCAAGCTTCCCTGTCCTTCACCATCTCTTGGAATTGGTTCAGACTTATGTTCATTGAGTCAGTGATGCCATCCAACTATCTCATCCTCTGTCATGCTCTTCTCCTCCTGCACTCAATCTTTCTCAGCATCAGGGTCTTTTCCAATCAGTTGGCTCTTCACATCAGGTGGCCAAAGTATTGGAGCTGCAGCTTCAGCATCCATCCTTCCAACGAATATTCAGAATTGATTGCCTTTAGGATTGACTGGTTTGATTCCTTGCAGTCCAAGGGACTCTTAAGAGCCCCACAGTTCAAAAGCATCAGTTCTTTGGTGCTCAGCCTTCTTCATGGTCCAGCTCTCAAAACTGTACGTGACTACTGGAAAAACCATAGCTTTGAGACTATACAGACCTTTGTTGGCAAAGCAATTTCTCTGCTTCTTAATACACTGTCTAGGTTTGTCATAGCTTTTATTCCAAGAAGCAAGTGTCTTTTAATTTTGTGGCTGCAGTCACCCTCCGAGAGCACAAAGTACTAACAGAACTTTCTAGCTGGAGCTGGCTGCTGCTGAAGCTGCTATCATGGGACCTCACCGGCAGGGCCACCAGCCTGTTCTGGGAATAACCAGTAACTGCCCTGCTTCCTCCCAAGATGCACAATCCTGGCAGGAAATTGCATTGGTCAAGTCCCAGTCATATGCCGTGTACTTGCTGCCTGGGGAGGGAAGACAGTTTTGCCGCACCTCTGTAGCTTCTGCAGCAGAAGCAAGCCTCTGCCTCCATCTCCAAGGTCTGCTCAATGGTGGGAGTTCCCAGTATATGACTGGTATTCCCACGCTGTGTGGCCAGAACACAGCAAATGTCCACCTTACAACCCTGAGGTGTTGTGGAGGGGATTCAGCGCAAAAATGAAGATGGAGCACTTAGCACAAAGCCTGGAACACAAGATGGATTCATTAATGCCTGCCATGGTCATTATTATAAAATATTTACTATTATTTTACTAATTATCACACGAGACCTAGACTTGAGCAACTGATGAACCTCCCAGGAACTCTGACTCCGGGAGAGTGATGCAACTTTTTTGTAAAGGCAGTAGGGTGGGAGGGTGCTATTTAGTGGAATTCTAATGTGATAGCTTTTGCATAGAAAACACTCCATTAAGAAGGAGGAATCATCAATAATATCTGATCAATAAAGATCTAATCAATAACCAATACTGGCAACTAGGTGCTCTGAGCTCCATAGAATGGCTTTTATGGATGTCTTTGAAGTCTCAGATCATTTGGGAAGAAGAGGAATTTGGGGCAGAGGCTGCTAAATGATGCCTCTCCCAGCATCCTCTCGCCTCCTCCTGTAACAGACTCCAGGTTTTAGAGGGTACTTTGCTGCCTAGACTAAAGGACTTCCATGCAGCTAAGAGGGCCCAGACAATTAGATTTGAACCAACAAGGTCTAAGCAGAAGTGTAGTAAACATCTCAGGAAATCTGCTTAAGGTTTGTGTTCTGTGCAGCCCAATCCTTTGCAGCACAGCCTCAGCATCTTCACCTCCGTTTCATGGATGGGAGGCTGGGGTACAAAGGGATTAAGCAACATGTTCGGATGCCGTGAAATTGCAAGACTGATGAAATCAGGCCTTTTGCTTGGGGAACCACATTCTCTTCAAGGTACCATTCCACCTTGCCTTTTGAAAAGTAAGCAAAATTGAGGTACAATTTGAATACCATCAAAATGCAGCAATTTAAAGTGTACAGCTTGATAGGTTGTGTCATATGCATATACCACATAATCCCCACCACATCAAGAGAGCACGTCCATTTTCCGAGGTAGTTCCCCGACTCTTCTTTGCCATCGCACTCCCTGCCACAGCCTCCGGCGAACACTGACCTGCTTTCTGTCACTGTGGATCAGTTTTGCGTGCTCTGTGATTTCATATAAATGGACTTAGACACTGTCTACTCTTCCGTGTCTGGCTTCTTTGGCTCAACAGAATGTTTTGGACCTTGATTCAGATTGTTGCCAGTATCAGTAGCTCACTCATGCCTTTTTCTTGCTGGCTAGTACACCAGGGTGTGGATATACTCACTATCTATTCACCTGTCGATTCGTATTTGGACTGTTTCTGGGTTAAAGCTGCTATGAATATTGTCGTGTACGTCTGTGTGGACATATATATCCGTTTGTTTGGTTTTTTTTTTTTTTTTGAGTAAATGCTCAGGAGTGCATTATATGGAAGTGTCAAAAAGTTTTCAGAAGTGTTTCATGGTATTTTGCCTTTTAAAAAACTGCTTTTGAAACTCTGAATTTTAAATAAGGTAATTTTGAAACACTTGACTTATTTAGATGCGGTTCAACCAATGCCCCTCAGGGTGACTTGCTGGGAGAATGTTTCTCGCGTATGTGCATGCTCGGTGCGTGCTCGGTGCGTGCTCGGTGCGTGCTCGGTAGAGTCCTACTCTTTGCCACCACATGCACTGTAGCCCACCAGGCTCCTCCAGGCAAGGAGAAGCATGGAATTTTCCAAGCAAGAATACTGCAGTGGGTTGCCATTTCCTTTTCCAGGGGATCCTCCCAACCCAAGGATTAAACCCGCATCTCCTGTGTCTCCTGCATTGGCAGGTGGATTTTTTACCACTGAGCCATATGGGAAGCAGACAAGGAGGTGAGTTAGTTTATGCTCAGTCATTCAGTCATGTCTGACTCTTTGTGACCCCATGAACTGTAGCCCATCAGGCTCCTCTGTCCATGGGAATGTTTACCACTCTCCTAAATCTGTATGTTGAAGCCCCAGCCTCCAATGTGATGATATTAAGGGGCAGAGCCTTTGGGAGATAGTCAGGTTGGGGTGAGTCTTGAGAATGGAGCCCCAGTGATGGGCTTAGAGTTCTTATATGGAGAGAAGAGAGCAGAGACCTCTTTTCTGCCCACCCTTTCTCTCCATCTCTGTCTCTCTCCCTCTCCCGTGTGGAGACAGCTAAGAAAGCAGCTGTTTACAAGCCAAGAAGGGGGATCTCACCAGAACCCGACCATGCCCACACCTTCATCTGACACTTTCAGCCTCCAAAACTATGAGAAATTTCTGTTGTTTAAGCCACCCAAGTGTATGGATTTTGTTACAGTAGCCCAATATGACTAAGGCAAAAATTCTCATTCAGCCTGTAAAAGTGACCTTGAACAGTTCCTTTACCTTGATAAGAAGTGGCCACTTAGGGTGTACACAGCTGATAATGATAGTATTAATATCTATCCCACCTGGTTGGGTAGGACTCAGTGAGATGCTATTTGTGAACATGCCTGGCACATCATGGTGGCTCGTAATCTTGACATTAATTTATGATGAGGGATTTTACTGGCGAATAAGACATCTTTTGTACCCTAGAGTCAGAGAGCAATCTATCATCACATTTTATAAGTTGTAGAAATAAGTCCTTTCAAATGGATTTGCCTCAACAGTTCATATTAGAATTGTTGACACTTCTTGGAGTCATCATAGTCTAGATGGCTGGGTGTAACTCAGCAGGTGGGAAGGCTGTTGACAACATTAATTGTTTCATAAATAGTGTCAGGATGGGATTTTTTTCCCCTCTTTGGCTTAAACCAAGTTACTGAAAAACCAATACTGTGCCATATGTTTATACTTTTCTTGGCACATAAACCAGATACTTTACAGACAGGGATGGGTAATAAAAGGCAAGTATTCACCCAAGTCACATGTTTTATTCTCCATCAAAGAAAAACAGCCATAACCATCCCAATTCCAATGAAATTTTTATCAGAATTAGTTGTAAATCTCAGACACTGAAGACAGCAAACTAAGAAAACCCCCTGACCCCTTCTAAGTAGGCAATATGTCAGGTAAAATTTGGAACATGTTTCCCTTTTTTCATTGGCTTTCAGTATAGGAAATAGGGGCTTCCCTGTGGCTCAGACGGTAAAGCGAGTCAGGTGAAATAAATTTCACATTTGAAAAACCAAAGAGTTGCCACCATTTACCGTAAGGGTAAATCTGGGACCCACTGGAATTTTTAATAGTTGAATTGTTTTAGGTAAATGACTTCAAGAAAGGCTGGCTGGCTTCCTGGTGGACCTGTGAACTGCGCCATGTATTTGGGCATGCATGTTAAGTAGCCTCAGTCGTGTCTGGCTCTTTGCAACCCTATGGACTGTAGCCCACCAGGCTTTTCTGTCCATGGGGATTCTCCAGGCAAGAGTACTGGAGTGGGTTGCCACACCCTCCTCCAGGGGATCTTCCCAACTCAGGAACTGAACCCTTGTCTCCGGCATCTCCTGCACTAGCACGCAGGTTCCTTACCATAGCGCCGCCTGGGAAGCCCTGCATCGTGTGTGTATATTTGCCACCTGAGTATATTCCCCAATAACCAGAGAGTTGAGAGACTGATTCTGCCCGAGCACATGCCCTGGCAGAGTGTGGGATCCAAGACTTGGCCCTGTTTTTGCCTCCGAAGCCCTGTTGCTGCGCCCCTCTCCAAGTGTGAGAATCGGAGCAAAGTCCAGTGTGACGCTAGGATTTCAAGTTTCATTTTCTTCATACCCCTGCCCCTCCCTCCATGCCAGCCTACTGCTTCATGTTGTCACACTGCCCTAGGCCCCCAGAAGACGCTGGTACCTGAGCTGGGCTTGCTGGGGGATGACATGTCAGTCTCCCAGGTGGCAGATAGCTGATACTTAAGGCTGATTTAAAGAACTCACCAGAGTGTTTTTGTCACCTGGTACCCCATTCATTTCAAACTTCTGCCTTTACACCTCTACCTGGAAGAGCTGCTGGCTTGCCCACTAATTCACAGGCACGATCCAAATCCAGCCTTTGTCTGGAGCCTCTGCAGTGACTACAAGACACCCCTATCTCCTCCTGGGGCAGGCTAGAGGCCTGTCTGTACTGGGGTGATGTATGTTCTTAGAGGATAAGGTTTGGAGCTGGAAGGGCCCTCGCATATTAGCACCTGCTTCTTTTCTCAGGGAGGAGCCTCCGTCTCTAAAGGCAAACAGACCCACAGCAGATGGAACAGACAGGAGAGAAGCTGCCCCAAAGGAAGCTGGGGGTGGAGGTGGGTTTCAAACAAACCCACCATTTTACCCGTGAGGACATGTGCCTGCAGCTTCGCATTTCTGACTTTTTTTTTTTTTTTAAGCAGAATGCAATGTAACTGCAAGCATTTAATTTTTTTCTGGAAGAAATTACTAGAAAGTTTTGACAGTGATTCCCTTTGTGGGAGGGGCTGAGGGAGCGGTGGCTTCTGCCTGCTTTATATCTTTTTATTTAAAAGGCAGCAGAACATAATGATACACTAAAGGGCGCTAGAGAGGTGGTGTTGGTTTCAAAACTCGGTGCTGCCCCTTGGTTCCCTGCTCCCCCGGGGAAACTTGGCCACGATGCTCACATGCTCTGCGTGTTCACTTCCTCCTCCACAAGCAGAACTGATGGTCGGGGCTGCTTTGCACAGTTTTTGTAGACTGAAAATTACATGTGGAAGTGAAGTTAGTCACTCAGTCGTGTTTGACTCCTTGTGACCCCGTAGACTATAGCCTGTCAGGCTCCTCTGTCTATGCCATTCTCCAGGCAATAATACTGGAGTGGGTAGCCATTTCCTTCTGCAGCAGATCATCCCGATCAGGGATCAAACCTGAGTCTCCTGCACTTCAGGCAGATTCTTTACCATTTTAACCCCTTGGGGAAGCCCAAGAATTACATGAATGCTCTATAAGTATTGGCTACTTCTCCCTTCTTCCTAAACTTTCTGAGTATACCTACCCCCTTTATTTTATTTTTAAATCTTTATTGAATTTGTTACAATATTACTTCTGTTTTACGCTTTGGTTTTTTGGCTCTGAAGCATGGGGGATCTTAGTTCCCCAGCTAGGGATCGAACCCACACCCCTGGCATTTAAAGGTGAAGTCTCAACCACTGGACTGCCAGTTAAGTTACCCCTTTATTTTAAAAATCTCAATATGTATTATCTATGCAATAAGATTATTGAATTTTCTTCTTGATAATGTCCTCTGTTTATAAAATCCTAGTAAGCATTTCACAAAGTAAGACATCATTGCCTCAACGTTTGTGCAAGAGAGACCCACACTAAAGGGGGGGACTAGAGAAGTGGGGGGGCAGCCTCTCTCCAGGGTGACATAGACAGAAATCAAATAGGAGGTGCTGGGCACCTAGGCTCCCTGGGTCATGCTGTCTGTCTGCCCTAGTTTGGCTGGGCCTCTGCTGGTCTCATCTGCTCCTGTGGATGTGATGGCTGCCTGAGGTATGTCTGGGGTCATTAGTCTGGAAAGGACTCATTCTAGAAAGAATCAGGTCCTCTGTCCCCCTGTCTGCCCCTCCCCAGCCCCCACCCCCACCCCCCGCCTCTGACAAGACTGCTGAAACTTTTTTTCCTTTAAATTACATTTTAATTAAGAAAGTCACCCTTTGGTGAAAATTGCAAGATTCTTGTACTTAAGAATCAATAAAATGTGCACCGTCTAAAATGAGATTAATAATGGCCAAACTCTCTATTTTGGGTGCAATTATTTATTCATCAAAGAAAACCAGCTGCTTAAATCCATAGTCCATCATGAACGCCTAAGACACTTCCACTTCAATTCTGTTGTTAAAAGTCCCTTCTATTGCTCCATCTGGTGTTAAATATAAAAAGCAGGAAGGCTCATTCTCTACCTGCATACATTTTAAATAAGAATTTCAACATTATCTTGTCCATTTAAAATAATTGTATGAAAATGTGAAGAAATATGATCTTGTAAAAGCTGCAGTCTGACGCACCCAGGGAGTGAGCGAGAAAGAGCAAAGCCGCTAGTGTTTAAAATTCATGGAGACCGTGGCAAGATTGATCGCAAGAAGTTCCTTCCTAAGACTGGCCAGGCAGGAGGCTGAGGCCTGGCTGAGGGTTCAGCCAGGACCCCAGCCCCCAAAAGGGTCCAAGGTCATTCATTGCCCCGGCCTGGACAGAGACAGGACCGGGGCAAGCAGAGGGTGCCCCTGGATTCTTTCACTGTACGGGTCCCCATCAGGCCTGTCCTGGGGAACGGTGGTTGGGGACTAACATCTCAGGGGTCTGGGCAAGGCTGAGCCTTGTTCCATGGGCAGAGGCGGGTGGAGGCTGGCTTGTGGGGCAGGAAACTCAGACCAGGGCTGAGGACCAGAAAGGAGGTGTAACAACCGCCTGCTCAGAGTTTCAGCTGGAGTTTGAATAAGCTACCATCTCACTGTTGTTATCACTGCCCCCAAAGGGAGAGGTGGCCGAGATCACAGTATTTCCCTTCATCTGTATCTCTACCTCCCAACCAACCTCTGCTGTGAGGGGTCCTGGAGTGAGCCAGGGACTTTGGGTTCAGTTCCCCTCTTTTCTCTCTCTGTGATTGGATTAGTTTTCTAATGCTGCTCTTGCAAAGCCCCACAACTATAGTGGTTTAAAACGACAAAACTTTGTTATCTTTCAGCTCTGCGGTTCAGAAGTCTAAAACGAGTCTCATCAGGATAGAAGCAGGTGTCTTTGGGGCAGGATTTCTTCCAATTCTCTAGAGGAGAATCTGTCTCCTGGCCTTCTCCAGCTCCTAGTTGTCATCCTCCACCTCACAGTTCCTTCCCTCATCATCAAAGGCAGGGAGGAAGGGGTGAGTCCTTCTCACATAGAGGCGCTCGGTGTCTCCCAGCTCCGTCTTGCTCCTTCAGGGATGCTGTCATGGCAAGGATTATACTGGATCCTCTCTGCAACTCAAAACCCTTAACTTCATCACATCTGCAAAACCCCTTTTGCCACAAAGGTAACATCTTCCCAGGTTGGGGATCAAGATCTGGACATCTGTGGGAGCCATCACTCTGCCCACACAATTGGACAAGTCTCTTGGCCTTTCTGGGCCTCAGAGTCTTTATTCTAAGGTGCAACTGTAACCAGTACCTTATGGTGTTTTGTGAGAGTCTAAGGAGCTCCTTGGAAGGAAGGCTATGACAAACCTAGACAGTGTATTAAGAGGCAAAGACATCACTTTGCCTACAAAAGTCAGTATAGTCAAAGCTATGGTTTTTCTAGTAGTCACACACGGATGTGAGAGCTGGACCATAAAGAAGGCTGAGTGCTGGAGAATTGATACTTTTGAATTGTGGTGCTGAAGAAGACTCTTAAGAGTCCCATAGACAGCAAGAAGATCAAACCAGTCAATCCTAAAGGAAATCATTGGAAAGACGGTTGCTGAAGCTGAAGCTCCAATGATTTGGCCATATTATGCAAGCAGCTGATTCGTTGGGAAAGACCCTGATGCTGGGAAAGATTGAGGGCAGGAGGAGAAGGGGGTGACAGAGGATGAGATGGTTGACTGACTGGCATCAGTGACTCTATGGACATAAGTTTTCGGCAAACTCTAGGGGATAGTGAAGGCCAGGAAAGCCTGGAGTGCTGCAGTTCATGGGTCACTAAGAGTCGGACACAACTTAGTGACTCAACAACAGCAATAAGGAGATACAGCAATAGGCGTGTTTTGTAATCTGTTAAATTCCTTATATAGAGAAGATGTTTTTGGTGCATTTAAAGAAACTTGGTTAAAAAATCCTCTGTCCATGATGGATTCTGTTGACTTGCATTTAACAATTTTTCCCCTCTCTAAATTAGTGTTTGTTTGCAGGCAGCTCAGCTCCTGATGTGTCCAAAACCTCAGATTGGGGGTAAACTCTGAATTTTAGGGTGTTCTGTGTGTGCACCTGAAGCCGGCATATGGCCACGTGTAGCCTTTGCTTCTTGGTCTGCAGGGAGCCCAGGACAGGGCTGGCCCCATACATGTAGAAAAAAGGAATCAGTCATCCGAAGGCTCCATGGCACTGATTGGGGAGGCACTGATTCCCTGCTGATAAGAGTTCTGTGGTGCAAAAAGCCATTGCCTGCAGGTCACTCTTGGGTGGCACCCCCACTTCCCCATTGGAAACAGGTGATGAGGGGAGTGGTCCCCACCCCAGGCCCTCACTAGCATCCTCCAGACTGTGTTTGGCAGATGAAGCCCTTGAGGCTAAATTCCAACAGGCGTCTGGTTGATTCAAGGTTCAGTGTGGGGCTTGGTAATCCCCAAAATCCTGTCATCATCAGTTCTAGGAATCTGCATCTAGAAATTGACCCTCATGCATTCACCGTTCGAGGGCTTCTGTAAGTGCACCCTGAGATCCCCTTAGGGTCACCTTGGGAGATGACTGGGGATGGGTTCAAGTGCAGATTTCCGGGCACCGCCAGCCTCAGAGCTGGCACCTAGGACTCTGCATGTGGACACCAAGCTCCCCAGTGATTCTACTGTGCTCCCAGCCTGGAGAACCACAGCTCTGAACACAGGGTCAGCTGTGGAAAATGGGGCTCGGCACACTTCCGTTTGAGCCCCCTTTCTTCCCCCTAGGTCACCTAGAGCTTCTTTCTCAGGACAGTGAATTCAGGGTTGACGTTCACCACCCTTCCCAGCCTCAGTCTCTCCAACGCCACGGATCCTCAGGTCCTACCCCAAAAGAAACCCCCCTTGGGGAGAAGAGCTCTGGACATTAGGAATTTCCCTGCAGAAGTGAATAGGAGAAGGGGCCGAAGGGCCTAGCCCCCCTCAGCCAGCCCCACCCCTATATTTCCTCCCTGCAGGTGAGTCAACACCTGTCTCCAGCTTGCCCTCGGCCGCCCAAGAGTGCCTCACCCCTCCCCATTTTTCCCTTTAAACTCTGTCATTTGTACAGCCTATTAACCTTTAACTTTATGACTACCCAAAGATGAAATACTGCAGCATTTAAGGCTGAGAACACTCCAGCCCTACCTTCTTAGTTTGCAACAGGGGTGAAGCACTTTCTCTTAAATCAGTCATTTTTAATATCAGTCACAGAGACGCTACCCACAGAGAGTATTTTTGGCTCCACGTACCCAGCTGATTCATAATAAATGTTGCGGCGCTGGCTCCTACCTCCACATGGCCCCTAGGAGCAGCCAGAGCTCTTCCCATTAACTCCAGGGATAAAATACTCTGTATTAATAATGCCACCACTAGCGGAATACCTACCGTGGGCTGTGTCGGATGTGTGAGTTCAGATCCTCCTAAAGGCCCTGCTGAAATACGCGTCCTCACCTCCGTTTTCAGATGAGGAGGCTGAGGCTCAGAGAGGTTAGGCAGTTCAACCAGGGGCACCCAGCTGCTGAGTGGCTGGGCTGGGATTGGATCCTAGGTCTGTTTGATTCCAAATCCTGTGAAAACCAGCCCAAATTGTCTCAGTTTGTCTTTGCCAGGCTAGTCATTCTAGAACTTCGGGTGGCAGTGGCTGCCTCAAATTTCAAGCGGCCTCCTCTGAGGGGCAGTGGAGAGCCTGAGAACGTGGTGGCTTTGAGATCCAGCTCTGACACTGGCCTGAGGGTGACCAACCACCCCAGTTTGTCCGGGACTGCCCTGGTTTCAGATCCGCCTGCAATGCCAGAGACCCGGGTGCGAGCTCTGGGTTGGGAAGGATCCCTGGAGAAGAGAATGGCATGCCACTCCAGTACTCTCGCCTGGAGAATCCCGTGGACAGTGAGCCTGCCAGGCTACAGTCCATGGGGTCACACAGAGTCAGACATGACTGAACAACTGAGCATGCCCTGGTTTCTGCACTGAAAGTCTCACGTTAACAAGAAGAGTTGGTCAGCTTATCTACCAGTGACTTGCTGCCTCTAAGCCCTGGGCTCCTGGCTGTGAAGTGGGAACAGAGCTTTCTGCCTCATGGAGGCAGGGGAGGGTCTCGCACAGAGTGGTGTCTGGCAGCCTGGCCCAGGCCCGAACAGGGTGAATTAGGACCCGGAGGGAGACTGGTCACCAGGGAAACCGAGTGACCAAAGGTAGATCTGAGGATGGACTGGGAACTTGGGAACCAGCAGAGATTTGGTCTGAACTTGAACCCGCTCCCTCACCCCACTTTGCGCTTCTCTCTAGCACTGGCCCCTCTCCTGACCTGTTGTGGATTTACACAGTGTGTCTGTTTTATTGCCCGACCAGCAGCTAAGCTCCAGGAGATAGGGACTTTCGTCTGCTTGCTCCACTGTGGCCCTGACACCTAGAACAGGACCTGGCGCTTAGTAGGCTCTCAGTGCCATTCTAGTGAACGAAGTGAATGAATGAACAAAGGAAGCAGGGACCTGGGCTGGGGGGCTCTCTGCTACAGAGGAGCAGCATCTGATGGTGACCGACTCAGGTGAGCTACGGAGGGGGCCACCAAGGGTCACTCAACCCCCAGGGGAGTCCTGGGACCAGGTCTCTGCTTTGCTGCTTCCAGAACCCGCTCTCCATCAGGGCTACCTGGTGGCCTGGATTCTTTGTGGCATTTCTCTCCCACAGAACACATATCCAAGAAGCTGAATGTGGACTGTGACACCCTCTTGGATCTAAGCAAACCCTGCTACTGGGTGTTCGACCAGTCAGGCCTTTTCTCTCTGAAGCTATGACTTGGGATTCCTGGCGGGAAACTCAGGATGTCTGCACCTGTGCGACACAGGCTGTGATAAATTGGCCCCCAAATACCATGCTGACCAGAACTCCACTGCCTGACCTCGGCAGTGGGCAGCAGCAAAGGCTCAGCCCCACAGAACTCAGAGCAGAGAGGGGGCACTTCCCTGGTGGTCCCAGGTGGCGCTAGCGGTAAAGAGCCCGCCTGCCAATGCAGGAGACATGAGACGCAGGTTCGATCCTTGGGTTGGGAAGATCCCCTGGAGGAGGGCATGGCAACCCACTCCAGTATTCTTGCCTGGAGAATCCCAAGGACAGAGGAGCCTGGCGGGCTACGGTCCATAGGGTTGTAAAGAATCAGGCAGACTGAAGCAACTTAGTACACACGCACGCCCGCACCTAGTGGTCCAGTGGTTAAGAACCCCTCTTGCAATGCAGGGGAGATGGGTTCGATCACTGGTCAGGGAACTAAGATCCCAAGTGCTGTGGAGCAACTAAGCCCACGAGCCACAGCTAGAGAGTCTGAGCACCACAACGAAAGACCTGGGATAACCTAAGGAACATCCTATATGCCCCAATTAAGACTCAATGCAGTAAAATAAAATAAATAAATAGATAAATAAATATTTTGTAAAAAGCAAATTAAGGAGGGAGACTTGGCACCAGTGTAACTCATGCATTAGGCCCAACTTTGATGCTCCTGACTTGTTAACATTTATATAGAAGTTTCCTTCTTGTTTTGGTCCCATTTTATGGTTAGTATAAGGCCAGTCTGAAAGATAATATATTGTGACTGTTATATTATTTATTTTCAAGCCAACTTATTGATTATTGCGTGCTGAAAGTGACAAATGGTGTCTGTGCAAGGCACGGTCAGCAGGTTCTATTAAAGAAATGATAGTATTGCTCATGGATTGTTAAAAGGTTCAGTTTAGGTTCTTTATAGGTTTATATCCATCACTATTTAATGACCAAATGATGAAAAATATGAGCTGTGGGGACAATTTTTTTTCTGTTGGAGCTTTATGTTTAAGCAGTTAGCAAAATAAGATACTCCATTTTGGTGGGGGAGTAGCGGAGCAGTGAAGGAGATACAGTGAGATTTTATTTCTCCAGGTTTCATAAATTGTAATAATTAATGTTGAGGATATTTTACTGAGCCGGAGGATGCTGAAGAGGAGAGGGCTGCCAGGCTGGGAGAGAAGCCATGAGAACTTCCCACCCAGCATTCTGGGTGGTGAGAATTCTGCTGGTTTCAGCTTCTGATTGTAACCATCCGTTTCTGGTGGTGGTGGTGATGCAGGTCTGGGGCTCAGGCCAAGGAAAAACATCAAAGGTTGGGCCTCCTGGGAAGAGATCTCTCCTGATGGCTAAAATGGGCCTGGTGGGAAGAGGAGTCCCAAGGCAGAGAAGGGAGCCCAGATTCTGCACAGAAGGTAGATGGTTCACAGAGGCAGAGGCCCCCAGAGCCACCTGAGAGAGGCGGGCTATGACCAGACACTCTCCAAGGCACTCCAGGAAGCTGTTGTAGATGACTGGGCATCTGAGTGCCCAGAGGCTCAGCCTTGGTGCATTAGACGCTAAGCCAAGGAGCACAAGAAATGCCCCAATAGTGTGCTGGTGGCTCAGGGGCTTCCATCAGCCGGCTGTTGTCTCAGACAGTCCAGGCTCTGCAGCGCTGGGGCAGGCTCACTGAGGACGCCTGCAGGGAGCACCACTCTTGGGAGGCACAGGGCAGACAGGAGGATCCGCAGCACTTGCCTCAGCTGTCCAGTCTTTGCAGGGGCTTCTGCGAGCCAGGCCCTCTCTCCCTCTGCACTGGATAGTGGACCCAAGAGAGTCTTCTCTCCATGCATTCATATGTACTAAGTCACTTCCGTCGCGTCTGTCTCTTTGTGACCCTATGAATTGTAGCCCATCAGGTTCCTCTGTCCAGGGGATTCTCCGGCAAGAATACTGGAGTGGGGTGCCATGCCCTCCTCCAGGGGTTCTTCCTGACCCAGGGATCGAACCCACATCTCATATGTCTCCTGCATTGGCAGGCGAGCTCTTTACCACTAGTGCCATCTGGGAAGCCCCTCTTTCCTCTAGGAACTCTGAAACTAGCTCCAGAGGACTGGTGCTAATGACAAGTGCAGTGTCCAGGTGGGGGGCATTCGGTGGGAGCAGGGCAGGGGACAGATTTGAAGATGTTCACCAAGCATGGTAGACACAGAGCTGCTCACCCAAATGCCATTCCTCTTTGCTTGGACACTAGCCAGACTACATTTCCCAGACTCCCTTGCAGTGAGCGGGTGCTCACCAGGCAGGTTTCTTTCTGTCAAAAGTATAAATAGAACAGGCAGACTCACTTGTTTGCATTTGCATTACTTTTACTCCAAAACAGCTTTCCCAAACTAATTCCCAAAATGAAGTCGATGCCAGCAATTCCTACTTTGGTGTGAAACTCTGCCATTTTCTGTACTATCACCTAAAAATGCCAACATTCCAGGGAGAGCCTCAACCCTTTTCCATATTGCACTGCTTCCCCATGGCTGCCATAACGAAGTACCGCAAATTAGGCTGCTTCAAGGGCTTCGCAGGTGACTCAGTGGTAAAAAAAAAAAAAAAAAAGAGAGAAAATCTGCCTGCCAAACAGGAGACCGGGGTTCAATCCCTGGGTTGGGAAAATCCCCTGGAGAAGGAAATGGCAACCCACTTCAGTATTCTTGCCTGGAAAATTCCATGGACAGAGGTGCCTGG